>NC_042982.1:21729798-22102389 GCF_901001165.1 Salmo trutta
GGTTGGTTAGTATGATTTCCATTACAGATAGGACAATCAAGAGAAGCATCAGGGGTATAGACAGTAAAATCACATTGTCTGAAGTCTTACTAGTCAACGTTGAAGTGTTTGCTGCAAAATAAGAGATAGGAATCGGGGGCATTCGACTATTAGCTTGAAAAAAGCAGGCCCCATGCTCCGCGCTGATTGTGTGTTAATTCTGCAGTGATTGCAGTGATCGAAGGCAGAGAAAGAGACTGTTAATAAATGGTTTCTTTTCTCACCACCGTCACTACTGGTTTGGGGAGGAGGGGGGTCGGCTGCTGGTGAGGGGGCTGTGGGCCCCGGTGCTGGTGCCTCTGGTTGTGGTGTTTCTATAGTGAAAGCAGAACTCAGGTCCCCAGGAGCCTCAGCCCAGTTCCGGGCCTTGGTGCTGGAATGAAACTGGGCCGAGACTGTAGCTCGGTTCGGGGCCAAGGTCCTCTGGGACTTAAAGCTAACCTGGGCCTTCTTTTCAGCCGTTAAATCACATGAGGAGAACAGTTTCTCTTCCAGGGATGGGCCTAGAGAGGTGGGTGAGGAGGAACACAGCTGATTGATATCACAACCATTCATAATGCCTGTTTCTTAGTTCTATTGGCCCCTCCTCAGTAATGAGGGTAGAGCGAATTTGGATTTAACAGAAACTGACCATCATTACTTTACAGCTGTCAGTCAGTGTGCAAATCTCAACTCAGGGACACTTTAAGAGTGTAGAAATGTAGCGCTTCAGCAGCTTCACACATTACATGACAAATATGTTGCACCTAGGTGGAGCTACTGGCTGCTTATTGAATGCTACTGATAGGCTAGGCTATCACTTTCCAGGTCGGTGGCACTGGCAGCATATCAAAGAGCTAGAGCAGAGGTGTCAAACTCATTTTGCCCCAGAGGCTGCATTCGGCCTTCAGTGAGGTCCGGAGGTCCGCACTGAAAATTGGTTGGAATTTTCGATGCTCCATGTCTGTTTAGCTTTCATTTCGGTGATTATAAGCGAGCTGGAAACAGTCAAGAAACTGTAGGAACATAGGTCCATTATAATTTCTACAGTTTCTATTTGATTTAAGTCATTTTAAAATACATTTTAAAATGACCACCCGCGGACAGGATTGGACCCCCTCGCAGGCCGGATCCAGCCGGATGTTTGACACCCCTGTGCTAGAGCAGGTTTGCGTCTAATTGGCTCATGACAGATGGGAGACAAGTACCAGCTCTGTCTCCTGTCCTCCTGATGTGTTTACTGTCTGTCAGAGTCTTCCATCTCTTCCTCACTAGAACTGGCTTATCAGGGCCTCTGCCAACCAGAGTGAGCAGTGACAGTCACGTGCTACTGGGAGTATTTTATTAAATGTCAGTACTGATTTTAATGGAGGCAGAACTGGTTGTTAGGTACAGCACTCACACGGTTTACTTTGTAGTGTGCGTTAACTTCTGTATGCTTACACACAGTAAACTGACTACAAACCGAGTCTGACGCTAGAGGGTTTTCAACACCACGATGCGGTATGGCCTATCGTCGCATCAGCAGCACTGGTCACAATTTCCAAACTGTATTATTGGTTGATTATGTACACTAAACAGTGACTTAAGAGGTTGATGCGAACAAAAAACAGTTACCTTGAAATGCAGATGGGGAGCTGGAGTTGACAGTAGAGTGTTGGGTGGCAGTAAGAATGGACATAGAGGCAGGGAGGGACTGGGGGAAGGGGGCAGAGGAGGGTCTCTGACAAGGACCTGGGTCTAAAGAATGGGGATGGGCCTGGGAGGGGGGGAAGGAGGAAGAGGCATCTAAGGGACCCTGCATAAAGTCACTAAACTCGTCATCGGGGAAAGCAGGGGGGAGGGAGTGAGAGGTGACAGAAGAGTGAGATGGCGATGAGTCTGTAAAAATGGAGAAATAATCATAATGGCAGAACAAGACAACACAGGCTACGATGACGGGAGATGGACACAGTGCACAGTGCTATAGTAGTGAAACAAAGGCTAGTTTGTGCAGGATCAGAAAATGTATCACGCATTTAAGAAAAAATATTTTTGAATATGTTTATCATATGAAATAATAAATATGATAATGTCCATAGTTAGTATGAACTAAGGATGTCAGATCAGTTAATACTAAATAAATAAGGTGGTTAGTTTGATGTTTGCTAATAGACAACTTTCTGTAACGCACAAGGTAATGACAGTGAGAGACACAGTAGGTCAAGTTGAAGATTTAAAACAAAGTGAAACGTGACAGAAAAACAGAAGATTATGTTGGTCTCCTACTAAGTATGATATAATCTTTGTGAGACACAGAGGCAGATACAGACTGCTCTGTCCATTGCAACAGCTGCTGTCACATAGGCTGGTGACTGCCAGACTGTCTCGTCTGACTGTCTGTGTGCCTACACCCCAGAGGCAGCCTTATCATTCTCAGGGGAGGCTGTTCAGTCAGGCAGCAGGGGAGTGGAGCTGTGTCCTGACTCCTGGAGGACAGATAAGCAGGAAACACAGAGTGAAGGACAATGACTGTACTGATGAGTGTACCTGGCTTCTTGGGGTGTGAGGATGGCGTGGGGTGCATCTTGGCGTCTCTGCTGAACCCGTCCAGGTTGCCTTTGATGGCCTCCAGCGCGTCGTCCCGACTCGTCCCCATCTGTCCCTGTGGATGGGACAAAGCAGGGCTCAGGAGGGGAATGTGTCTAGACTGACAGCATGGATGCGTCCTACATTGCACCCCATGTGTCTTTATCACACTGTGGGAACTAGGACCGAACGAGGGCAGTACTGAGGCAGTAGCCAGGCACGATGATGATGTGGCTCACCTTGGGTTTGACACTGCTCAGCAGCCTCAGCTTCTGTTTCTGCTCCTCAAACTGCCTCCTCTTCCTGTCCTCCTCCAGCATCCGCTGCTGCTGCTCCAGACGCTTCCTACACAACATAACACATAGAGAGCATACAGCTAACACACACACTGACCACATAGACAGACAGAACAACATGTAGAGAGAGTAAAACAGAGAGGGGAAAGAGAGAGAGAGAGCGAGTAAGGGAGAGCAAGACAGACAGAGACAGAAAGGCTCTTACTGGTGTTCCTCGGCCATCTGTTTCTGCATGTCGGCAGTGTACTGGGGCCCGGGGCCCCTCATGCTCATGAACTGTGGCTGGCCCATGAACTGCATCCCAGGGGCCTGCATCCCCATGGCCATCCCACCCTGCACAGAACGAACGAACGCACGCACACACACAAAGCGGAAGTCTCGTTAGCAATCATGGCATTCCTTTCATTCAATATTATCACAGCAGTAGCAGGAAACCAATGCATTTCTAAAGTGGTTGTCATACAGCAATCACTGCATAACTACAACCACTTAGACTGGAAATAATGTGTGCTATTAACACTATACAATGCAGAGATGTCGTAACATGACAGCAGTGAATGGAGGAAAAGCTGTCATTTGATAAAAGAAAGAGCAAAGAGACAGAGATAAAGGCAGAGGATTTGGTAAGGATGAGGCAATGCCCTGCAAAGGGCTCCTTCTTCTAAATGTCTAGCCTGAATGAGAGGTAGCTTGAGGCAGTCTGCTCTCTCGTAAAGAGCAGCATTACAGGAAAGATTGTCTTGACCTTCTTCTTTTGGCTTATTTAAAAGCTCAGAGGACCACATTGCCAGTCATGTAAAACAGAGTACATTTCACTCTAGAGTAGGGGTGTCAAAACTCATTCCACAGAGGGCCGAGTGTCTGCAGGTTTTAGGTTTTTCCTTTCAATTAAGACCTAGACAACCAGGTGAGGGGAGTTCCTTACTAACTAGTGAACTTAATTAATCAATCAAGTACAAGGGAGGAGTAAAAACCTGCAGACACTCGGCCCTCGGTTGAATGAGTTTGACACGTGCTCTAGAGTAATGAGAGGAATATGTTGTGGCCATTGCCTTCAAATACACACACTCATACACGCACACACAACCCACCTGCATAGGCATGGCACCAGGAGGCATCTGGCCTCCGAAGTTCATTCCCATCATTCCTTGCATGTTGGGCTGCATTTGAACTTGAACCATACCAGGGAATCCCTGTTGTTGCTGCTGCTGCTGTTGCTGCATGGGCATCATACCTGGACGAAAACACACAACAAATGTCCAGTCAATCATAAGCTCTGCAAATGGCTATACTGACAAAGGGTTGTTGCAAACCGTAAAGATAACATGTAGTCATTAAAGCGTGAACATGTACCATATAAGTAGAGTTGGCCCCACTGGACTGGAGTGTGCTATTGGAACTCCCCCAGACATAGGCTAGATGAGCATTGTACAGTGAATTATTATTGCAAACACATTTCCTGGACAGCGAAGAGTAAACAGAGGCTCAGCAACAAACCAATCTGTTTTGCCCGTGTGAGTGGAGTGCTGTGACAGCTCAGAGCAAAACAGAGGAGTACTAGGGAATAGAACTAGAGAGTGTGTTTGTTTGCACAGATGCTCTGGCTGACAGTCCTCCTGGAGCCTCCACATGATTTACCATATAACGCCTCAACCAGGCTGAATAATGGGTTATGGCTCATCCAAACAAAGTGCTGCATGCATTCTGATGCGTATTTGCTGAAACATCTAACGACCCCCAACACAGCCACAAGGGTGTGTGTGAGTTTGTTTACCTAATAAACTATCAGGAACAGACAGGACATAAGCCTAGGCCCTATGTATTGTATTTGACTGATGTTGTTGTTGATAGTGCACAATGCACATCTGAACTGACTTCACTCTGAACTCTGATAGATAAACATCATTATGAGTTATTGGTTAGGTCTATTTACTGAATTCAAAAACTTCTCAAGAAACCAGGGCACATAGGAGAGTGAAGTGCCTGGGGAGATTAGGAAAAGTAGCGCTGACTGACAGGACGCGTCACAAATGGCACACTATTCCCTATATAGTGCACAACTGGTCAAAAGTACTGCACTAAATAGGGAGCCATTTGGGTTGTAGAGTGTAGGATGACTCACCTTGTGGCGGACCCAGGCTCCCTCCAACAGGATAAATAAAACTGCAGGAGAGAAGGAAAAACACAGGTCAATAACACAGCTAGAGACAAGCCTAAAGGGAAGACTAATGGAGAACATCTAGGGTGAAATCATTCAACTGTCACTCATATAGGTTCAGAGATGTTAGAAATCAAACTGGATGGACAACAGAAGTAGAGGAAGGACTGAAAACAAACTAAATATAACTATTGTAAAATGGCTTGTGTCTGTAAAATGTGTATAATATGTATAAACTGAAGGTAGTGTTATTGTTTATTAGTTTGCTCCAATTGGGGGAGGGGTGGTAGGGTTTGCGGGAATAATAAACGAATATTCAAAAAAAATGTGTATGTATGTTTATATATGTATGTTTATGCGAATATATATATATATATATATATATATATATATATATATATATATACACACACACATACATACAGTTGGAAGTTTACATACACTTAGGTTGGAGTCATTAAAACTCATTTTTTCAACCACTCTACAAATTTCTTGTTAACAAACTACAGTTTTGGCAAGTCGGTTAGGACATCTACTTTGTGCATGACAAGTCATTTTTCCAACAATTGTTTACATACAGATTATTTCACTTATAATTGACTGTATCATAATTCTAGTGGGTCAGAAGTTTATATACACTAAGTTGACTGTGCCTTTAAACAGCTTGGAAAATTCCAGAAAATGATGTCATGCTTTAGAAGCTTCTGATAGGCTAATTGACATAATTTGAGTCAATTGGAGGTGTACCTGTGGATGTATTTCAAGGCCTACCTTCAAACTCATTGCCTCTTTGCGTGACATCATGGGAAAGTCAAAATAAATCAGCAAGACCTCAGAAAAAAAATGGTAGACCTCCACAAGTCTGGTTCATCCTTGGGAGAAATGTCCAAACGCCTGAAGGTACCACATTCATCTGTACAAACAATAGTACGCAAGTATAAACACCATGGGACCACGCAGCCGTCATACCGCTCAGGAAGGAGACATGTTCTGTCTCCTAGAGATGAACGTACTTTAGTGCGAAAAGTGCAAATCAATCCCAGAACAACAGCAAAGGACCTTGTGAAGATGCTGGAGGAAACAGGTACAAAAGTATCTATATCCACAATAAAACGAGCCCTATATTGACATAACCTGAAAGGCCGCTCAGCAAGGAAAAAGCCACTGTTCCAAAACCGCCATAAAAAAGCAAGACTACGGTTTGCAACTGCACATGGGGACAAAGATTGTACTTTTTGGAGAAATGTCCTCTGGTCTGATGAAACATAAATAGAACTGTTTGGCCATAATGACCATTGTTATGTTTGGAGGAAAAAGTGGGAAGCTTGCAAGCCGAAGAACACCATCCCAACCGTGAAGCATGGGGGTGGCAGCATCATGTTGTGGGGGTGCTTTGCTGCAGGAGGGACTGGTGCACTTCACAAAATAGATGGCATCATGAGGGAGGAAAATTATGTGGATATATTGAAGCAACATCTCAAGACATCAGTCAGGAAGTTAAAGCTTGGTTGCAAATGGATCTTCCACGTGGACAATGACCCCAAGAATACTTCCAAAGTTGTGACAAAACGGCTTAAGGACAACAAAGTCAAGGTATTGGAGTAGCCTTCACAACACCCTGACCTTAATCCCATAGAAAATTTGTGAGCAGAACTGAAAAAGCGTGTGCGAACAAGGAGGCCTACAAACCTGACTCAGTTACACCAGCTCTGTCAGGAGGAATGAGCCAAAATTCACCCAACTTATTGTGGGAAGCTTTGACACCTTTGACCAAAGTTAAACAATTTATAAGGCAATGCTACCAAATACTAATTGAGTGTATGTAAACTTCTGACCCACTGGGAATGTGATGAAAGAAATAAAAGCTGAAATAAATCTCTCTCTACTATTATTCTGACATTTCACATTCTTAAAATAAAGTGGTGATCCTAACTGACCTAAAATAGGGAAAAGGTGTATGTAAACGTCTGACTTCAACTGTATATATATGGGTATGTATGTATATATACATATTTACCCAAAAAATATATGGGGGATTGGATATTACATTGATGGATATTACATTGATCTATCCGCAATATTAAAGCTGATCCACCCCCTAAAAAACTATAAATAAACAAAAACTGTCTCTCATAATAGGCTATGGCATAAAGATCATTCAGGAAATGGATCATTATCAGTTCACACACCAATCATTTGTCAGACTTTAGGCAATGTGACACAATAGCTATCATTTTAACAATGGAGTCATCATTCACATCACAAAGCATTACCAAAACTGGAGATTAGATGTGATTTCCTTACAATGGCACAGAGACCAATAATAAACATGCAACTGTATGGTGATGTGGCAGCACCTAGCCTCCCTTTCTCTGTTCCGTCTTTTTATTTCGGGCACTTTTCTGTTCGGCTAGGCAGCCTGGACTTGAATTCAGTGTGGCCCTTACTGTTCTAGCTCACCGCTTTCCAGGGAATGCATGAATAAATATTGCATTGATCGCGAGGACTAAACTTGACAGGCAGGAAGAAAAATGTATCAAATAACACTTTGCTGTTGCTCAGAACAACATTTATCAATCAGGGAATGAGCTCCTCTGACAACAGCCATTACGGAATACTTTTCCTAGTGTATCCGTGCTCTAATTTGCCATAATGGTTAAGTAATAACAGCCAGACATATGGTTTTAATGGGAATGCACGTTAGTGGTTGTTTCATGTGCTGTAATTGATGGAGAATATGTTTAGATCATGATGCAGCAGGGAAATTGAGACAGAGCAGGAATCTATAGAAACGTAATTATCTATAAAAACCCAAAATATAGGCTAGATTCTAAGAGCAGACGGAGTCAGAGAATGAGGTAAGAGACAGAGGGATAAAGAGTGAACAAGGCCAGCTTGGCACTATGACGCAGTCTGCTTCTTCTCTGACACCTCCTCTCACTGGCTCTGTGGTCACACTGATGCTGGAGGAGAAAAGAGATGGATGAGGATACAAGCAGACAGCATTAGCCTTCCTGCACCCATCATAACACCTGAGACTACCAATACCCAGCTAAGCCCACTAGCCCAGTCCATCCTACAGAGCAGTACACTGGACAATGAGGCTTCACTTCACAACTGCCATTTCAGGCAAATCCATTAATCCATCCAAATGGCACTTGCAAGCTCGGCTTTTTTCTCTATGTTGTCAAAATAATCCTTTCCCAATGGTACCAAAGTGTCATACGAGACAGAAAACTTTGTTTTTCTATTTTAGAATCCCAGAATCATAAAATGATCATTTGAAAAAACGTAATATTCCTTTGTTTACAAATGCAATAACAATACCAGGATGCTTTCCATTGACCTGGGCTTGATGTGGAGTGAGAGATTCTGGCTCACATCTGTTCTCCCTCAGATTTAGCCTGTAGCTTTACAGAGCGTTAAAAGCAGCGCTATGCTACGCAACCACAGCAAATGAAACCCCCTGGAACAACAGTGCAGATTAACCCAGAGTGAGATCAGCAGGGCCAGTGATGCGAGCTGTGGGCTCTGTATAGGCCAGCGCATTGTACAAGGCCTGTGTTCATTGATACAACATCGTAGGACTAATTTAAGGCTTGAGCCATGCCACCAGGTGCTTCTAACACTAACTAGCGTACCAGATCCTTGTCTATCTTTAGGCCTAATGTGCTTACTCCTTTTGACTCTGGTAACAAATTTCAACAAAAGCACTGATCATTCAACATTAATGAACACCTCATATGAGCCTTAAATTATGTAGTGCATCTATCTATTGCAATGTGCACTCACTGCACTGTAACCTAAAGTAAACCATACTTTTGAAGTCTTTCATACTTTGAATTATCTTGGCATTTTGGACACAATTAATGAATACTGTGCATATTGAAGGTTCTGGAAGCACCAGTTAGCTTATTAGCTAGGTTGTTGTCCTACATCTTAGTCATGTACCCTCCCAAAATCAGATTAAACAGCTCGGCTTTAAAACATTAATATGATACTTAACTATGAACCTATTAAATAACAATTTACCCAGTCTTGAGCAATTCATCCAAGTACAATTTCTCAGTCTCACTCATCCAACCACTTTGAATGAAGATGAATGCTACATATAGCTGAGGTTTTCCCACAAGCTCAACAGAACTCCAAAAGTTAGCTAGTACCTGTTGCTATAGTACAGCTCTCCTATCGCAACTCCCTATAGGCCTAGTGGTGTGCTAGTCATATCAAACCAAACTTTATTTGCCACATGCGCCGAATACAACAAGTGTAGACTTTACCGTGAAATGCTAACTTACAAGTCCTTAACCAACGGTGCAGTTCAAGAAGAAGAAAATATTTAACTACTAGGCTAAAATAAAAAGTCATAATAAAAAGTAACAATAACGAGGCTATATATACAGGGGTACAGGCTGGTTGAGGTAATCTGTACATGTAGGTGGGGGCGAAGTGACTATGCAGGATAGGTAACTAACAAACAGCGAGTAGCAACAGTGTACGGGGGGGTGTCAATGTAAATTGTCCGGTGGCGATTTTTATGAGTAGTTCAGCGGTCTAATGGCTTGGGGGTAGAAGCTGTTGAGGAGCCTTTTGGTCCTAGACTTGGCTGACAATTTTATGGGCTTTCCTCTGACACTGCCTATTATATACAGGAAGCTTGGCCCCAGTGATGTACTGGGCCATTCGCACTACCCTCTAGCGCCTTACGGTCAGATGCCGAGCAGTTGCCATACCAGGCGGTGATGGAACCGGTCAGGATGCTCTCGATGGTGCAGCTGTAGAACCTTTTGAGGATCTGGGGGCAGATGCAAAATCTTTTCAGTCTCCTGCGGGGGAAATGGTTTTATTGTGCCCTCTTCACGACTGTCTTGACTATGTTTGGACCATAATGATGTGGACACCAAGGAACTTGAAACTCTCGACCCGCTCCACTACAGCCCCGTCGATGTTAATGGGGGCCTGTTCGGCCCGCCTTTTCCTGTAGTCCACGATCAGCTCCGTTGTCTTGCTCACATTGAGGGAGAGGTTGTTGTCCTGGCACCATACTGCCAGTTCTCTGACCTCCTCCCTATAGGCCGTCTCATCGTTGTCAGTGATCAGGCCTACCACTGTTGTGTCATCAGCAAACTTAATGATGGTGTTGGAGTCGTGTTTGGCCACGCAGTCGTGGGTGAACAGGGAATACAGGAGGGGACTAAGTACACACCCCTGAGGGGCCCCAGTGTTAAGGATCTGTGTGGCAGATGTGTTGTTGCCTACTCTTACCACCTGGGGGGCAGCCCGTCTGGAAGTCCAGGATCCAGATGCAGAGGGGGGTATTCAGTCCCAGAGTCCTTAGCTTAGTGATGAGCTTCGTGGGCACTATGGTGTTGAATGCTGAGCTGTAGTCGATGACCAGCATTCTCACATAGGTG
Organism: Salmo trutta; assembly: GCF_901001165.1. Lineage (NCBI taxonomy): Eukaryota > Metazoa > Chordata > Actinopteri > Salmoniformes > Salmonidae > Salmo > Salmo trutta. Next base: position 21,740,253 of record NC_042982.1, read on the forward strand.
TTCCTTTTGTCCAGGTGAGAAAGGGCAGTGTTGAGTGCCATTGAGATTGCATCATCTGTGCCTTTCAAAGCACTTCATGGCTACCGATATGAGTGCCACGGGGCGGTAATCATTTAGGCAGGTTACCGTCGCTTCCTTGGGCACAGGGACTATGGTGGTCTGCTTGAAACATGTAGGTATTACAGACTCAGTCAGGGAGAGGTTAAAAATGTCAGTGAAGACACTTGACAGTTGGTCCACACATGCTTTGAGTACACGTCCTGGTAATCCGTCTGGCCCAGTGGCTTTGTGAATGTTAACCTGTTTAAAGGTTTTGTTCACATCGGCTACCGAGAGCATTATCACACAGTCATCCGGAACAGCTGGTGCTCTCGTGCATGCTTCAGTGTTGCTTGCCTCGAAGTGAGCATAAAAGGCATTTAGCCTGTCTGGTAGGCTCGTGTCACTGGGCAGCTCGCGTCTGGGTTTCCCTTTGTAGTCTGTAATAGTTTTCAAGCCCTGTCACATCCGACGAGCGTCAGAGCTGGTGTAGTAGGATTCAATCTTAATCCTGTATTGACACTTTGCTTGTTTGATGGTTCGAACTGAGGGCACAGCGGGATTCCTTATAAGCGTCCGGATTAGTCTCCTGCTCCTTGAAAGCGGCAGCTCTAGACTTTAGCTTGATGCGGATGTTGCCTGTAATCCATGGCTTCTGTTTGGGATATGTATTGACGTCATTGATGCACTTATTGATGAAGCCGATGATTGAGGTGGTGTATTCCTCAATGCCATTGGATGAATCCCGGAACATAATCCAGTCTGTTTTCTAATGATTGCTAGCAAAACAGTCCTGTAGCTACGAATAATACAGATGAGAACTCTCTTGGTAGATAGTGTGGTCGACAACTTATCATAAGGTACTCTACCTCAGGCGAGCAATACCTCGAGACTTCCTTAATATTAGACATCCCGCACCAGCTGTTATTGACAAAAAGACACACCCCCCTACCCCTCGTCTTACCAGAGGTAGCGTCTCTGTTCTGCTGGTGCATGGAAAATCCCACCAGCTCTATATTGTCTGCGTCTTCGTTCAGCCACATCTCGGCGAAACATAAGATGTTAAAAAATGTTATGTCCCGTTAGTAGGATAATCTTAATAGTATGTCATCAATTTTATTTTCTAATGATTGCACGTTAGCAAGGAGAATGGAAGGCATTGGATTTAACTTATTCGCTTGCCTCCGGCTTCTCAGAAGGATCCCCGATCTGCGTCTCGTTTCCCGGCGTCTTTTCTTCACGCAAAAGGCGTGGATCTGGGCCCGTTCCAGTGAAAGCATATCATTCTCGTCGGACTCGTTAAAGGAAAAAGTTTCTTCCAGTCCGTGGTGAGTAATCGCTTTTCTGATGTCCAGAAGCTATTTTCCGTCATAAGAGACGGTAGCAGCAACATTATGTACACAATAAGTTAAAAAATAAGGTACACAAAACGCAATTTTTTTTAAACATTTCTCAATTGGTTGGGAAAATGTAAAACGTCAGCCATGTTCTTCGGCGCCATCTTTTATTTTCTTAGTCCCATGATATGTCAGACCTTCTGGTCAAAAGTAGTGCACTGCATAGATAATAGGGTGCCATTTGGGACATAACATCAGTGCTATGCCAGGCAGCAGGGCCAGTGAAGAGTAGACTCATGCCTCTGGCTCCTGTTGACAGCCTGGTATCAGGATGTGTTTCATTATTTCCAGGCTTGCCTGCCAGCACAGTGCCTGCCTGCTCCTCTTCCCTGGCTCAGTGTGCCACATTCTGTCATCAAGTAGCATGCCCACACCACACACTATCACAGTCACACACAACACAGCAGAGCTATGCACAGCTAGCCCCGGTCACGTTCGCTGATCTGAGACCACTCTTCTTGAACTGCACTGTTGGTTAAGGGCTTGTAAGTAGGAATTGAATGGTAAAGTCAACACTTGTTGTATTCGGCGTTGTATTGTTGTATTCGGCGCATGTGACAAATAAAGTTTGATTTGATTTTATAGACTCCTCACTAATAGAGAATATCTGACCCCCACCAATGGTCTTCAAGTACACCAATGCCAGGACAAGAAATGTCTCCAGAACATTTGTTAGCCAGAGACAAACATCACCTGTTATTTTCTATGAGACCATATGTGAGATAGGCTACTCTGGCCAGCCTAATCTGTAAACCTAACCTTAAACTATATGGTTTCCTCAGCTGCAGTATCTGTATCACCTAGCTGGTCGGGTTCAGAGGCATGAATCAGGCAGACATTCATTATTCACACTGCTCAGCTCAGGCCCAAGCTGCTGATGAAAAAGTCATGAGGCTAGCCTTTTCATCTCCACTGTAGGACGAGCTGCTGCTTCACCAATATCAACAGGCTCATGCAGGAGTCAGCAGGACTCAAGATTGAACTAAATATTTCCCATTTATCTTAGACCTCTACACCAATCACTAATAACTGAGAGGAGATTTAAAACCAAGGCTTTATTGCACTACAACTGCTCAGGTTTAACACTTGAACTGTCTGGCCTTTCAGCCTAGAAGTACGCTGGTGATTCGCTGATCCACCTCTATGCAGAAAACACCATTCTGTATACATCTGTCCCTTCTTTGGACACTCTTTGGACACTCCAAACGAGCTTCAATGCCATGCAACACTCCTTCGTGGCCTCCAACTGCTCTTAAATGCTAGTAAAACTAAGTGCATGCTCTTCAACCGATTGCTGCCCGCACCCGCCTGCCCGACTAGCATCACTACTCTGGACGGTTCTGACTTATGTGAATATGTGGACAACTACAAATACCTAGGTGTCTGGTTAGACTGTAAACTCTCCTTCTAGACTCACATTAAGCATCTCCAATCCAAAATTAAATCTAGAATCGGCATCCTATTTCGCAACAAAGCCTCCTTCACTCATGCTGCCAAACATACCCTAGTAAAACTGACTATACTACCGATCCTTGACTTCAGCGATGTCATTTACAAAATAGCATCCCAACACTCTACTCAACAAATTGGATGTAGTCTATCACAGTGCCATCCGTTTTGTCACCAAAGCCCCATATACTACCCACCACTGCGACCTGTATGCTCTCGTTGGCTGGTCCTCACTACATATTCGTCGCCAAACCCACTGGCTCCAGGTAATCTATAAGTCTTTGCTAGGTAAAGCCCCCACCTTATCTCAGCTCACTGGTCACCATAGCAACACCCACCCATAGCACACGCTCCAGCAGGTATATTTCACTGGTCATCCCCAAAGCCAACACTTCCTTTGGTCGCCTTGCCTTCCAGTTCTCTGCTGCCAATGACTGAAACGAATTGCAAAAATCACTGAAGCTGGAGACTTATATCTCCCTCTCTAACTTTAAGCATCAGCTGTACTTGTACACAGCCAATCTGTAAATAGCACACCCAACTACCTCATCCCCATATTGTTATTTATCCTCTTGCTCTTTTGCACCCCAGTATCTCTACTTGCACATCATCATCTGCACATCTATCACTCCAGTGTTAACGCTAAATTGTAATTATTTCACCTCTATGGTCTATTTATTGCCTTACCTCCCTACTCTTCTACATTTACACACACCGTACATAGATTTTTCTATTGTGTTATTGACTGTACGTTTGTTTATGTGTAACTCTGTGTTGTTGTCTTTGTCACACTGCTTTATCTAGGCCAGGTCGCAGTCGTAAATGAGAACTTGTTCTCAACTGGCCTACCTGGAAAAATAAAGGTGAAATAAAAAAAATATACAAAAAACACACTAGAGAACGTAACCGGGCATCTCCTTTAGCATACTCATCAGATTCATATCAACCCGCAAGGTGCACAAACATAAGCACCTAGACTTGATAAATAGTGCATAAACAATTGTAAAGCATGAATTGCATGAAGAAATATTGGTGAAAATATATGACCAAATATAACAATAAAATAGCATAGGCCTAAAGTATATTTCACACTTCCAGCCAATGCCACATTAACATTTTAAAAGTCTAATAAATACATTTCATATATGCTAATCATTTGGTTGTGCTTAAAACGGTCTTAGGTAACATTAGAAAACAAAAAAACTTATTTCAAAGAACATAATAGCATTTTCATTAGTTTGTTATTTTAGGCTATAAGTAAGTCCATCACAAAGAAGTCTATTATAATTTTGTTTTGGTAGGTCTAAAGAAACATTGCAGAAATAAGAAAAAGTATTTAAAAGAAAGCAGAATAGCATATTTTACATTTATTATGTTACTAGTCTTTGCTCGGTTGCCAGAGCAATGTTGCTACGCGGTCATGTGCTGAACGCATGGACAACACAAATATTCTTGGAAAAAGTAACATTTGGAAATAGAGCAGCACCTCTTGAATTGAGAGTTATTTGACAAAGGTAAGTGTCATAGAAACTGCAGAATGTCTTTCTGATACTATATAGAAAGCAAAAAAATGTACACGCATGTGACTCTGAAGATGCACCCATCTCTTCATGTACAACTTGACAACTGATAATATTATCACTCAGACTATTGTCAATTGAATCTTGTCTATAGGCTATGTCTATAGGCTAACTCTTATTATGCGTGAAATTATTTTTGGTATAGTTTAGATGTAGTTTCGATGGGCCGGCTACGCGGGCTGACTGGCATCGTTTGTTTCCCCTTGCTCGTCAACTTGGATAGCCAAGGACACATTTTGCATTATTCTAAAGGCCTAGTACAGCACATAGCATGTTTTCGTTTCCCTTACAATAAATGTGATTAATAATATAGTTAAATAAATAAATCAGTACTGTAACAGCTTCTTTTTAGCAAAGTAAAACATCAAAAGAAAATGATATTAACATGCTGTGCCCGGTGAAATTATTTGCCATAAACATGAGCGCCAATGCTGATAAATTGGCATAACACAAACTCATCATTACAATATTGTCTTTATAAATTAAATTAACCTCTTCACCCTCCTTATCATTCAGTTAGGCCTAATTTTAATTCAATTGTGAAGTAATGTGCACAATTATCACCCATTCATCCAGTAAGGAGAGAGAGACGCATTAGCGCCTGGGTGGGTATAGGTGTGAGAAAACAGTTAAAAACATTTAGGAAAAGTTAGGGCAGGCTCAAGACCTTGATTTTTTGGGGGGGCAATTTTTTTTTGTACAAAATCAAACGTCAGTGTTTATTGGCCTATGGTGGTTCTAGTGTTAAGACATGACTGATCGAGCTGACTGACTGAACTACAATAGATGTATTATAATAACATCAGACCAGAAAAGCTACGTTTTTAGTCTGAGCATAGAGGATTTATCTTTCATGGGGGAGATCTAGGCTATAAGCAGGTGTGAGGAGATCATGATAAAGCCTAGATTTGGTCACTGAAACTATAAGGCCATGGCAGCTTGCACGTCATGATATCATCCCACATCTGATCAGACATCAACTTTGTCCAGGTAGATTCACCATGGCAGCACAGGTTAGCTGCTTTAGTGCTTGAACGTTTAGGGGATAACATCTTATGGGATATTTACATGATTTGACCTCGTTTTTTTACGAGCTCCCAGTTGTCTTGAAAGCACCATCACCATTGAAGGAGGTTGGGGAGAATGTGTGGATGCTCTGATGTAACGTTAGTTGCTACCTTATTAGCTCGGGCTATATGTTATCTCGCTAGCTTGTCAGCTCAATCCAACAATCTGAAAATGACGGTGTGTTTAGGTATCGAATCATTTTAGCACAGGTATGGATTGGCAGGCTGTTTGCACAGGCTAGTTAGCGTTACAGTAACGTTAGCTAGCAAACATCTGACAACTCAGCTGACCTGGCTACCAGTTAACTTTAGCTGGATGGCTAGTTAGAAAACTACATTACCGTGCTGCAAATACGCCTTATATCAGCTATAATACATTGTTAATGTTATTATTGGCTATTATTATTCGACAGCCAGCAAAAATGTGACACAGTACAGCTACCGTTAGCACTTCACCAAAGCTGCATTCCTAAGAGAGTTAGCTAATTTAGGTAGGTTATTAGCTGTCTGGCTAGCTTGTCTCGCCTACCAGAAACGCTCATTCTTCACTCGCTATTCCGTGTGTAAATAGCATTTTCGAACAATTTAAACCGCCGCGGTCAAGTGCAGAATACCTTCAGACAAATAATTGACTCGTTTCTTATATATTTTACACACAAAAGAAGTACCTGCCACCTCCCCCAGATCCTGGCCGTAACGCCATCTTGATAACAGTGGTCTGTGACAAAAACAAAATCGTCGGCAGTGACGGTGTGTGACGGATCTTCCGGGTCACAGTGTTTTCTTCTCCACTAGATGTCGCTGTTGTGCTTCTGTCAAACTCAAAATGTTTAGCCTTGGCGATCAGGAACATGATGCCAAGGCTCTTGGCAGGTTTACTGTAAGTATGTCGATTGTGTACCTGTCTTCATTATATGGAGAAGATGCTTCTCATATCATGAAGGGTCTAGTAGAAATAATTCAAATCAAATCAATTTTTATTTGTCACATACACATGGTTAGCAGATGTTAATGAAAGTGTAGCGCAATGCTTGTGCTTCTAGTTCCGACACTGCAGTAATATCCAACGAGTAATCTAACCTAACAATTTCACAACAATTACCTTATACACACAAGTGTAAAGGAATGAATAAGAAAATGTACATAAAAAATATATGAATGAGTGATGGTATAGAACGGCATAGGCCAGATGCAGTGGATGGTATAGAGTAGAGTATATACGTATGAGATGAGTAATGTAGGGTATGTAAACATTATATGAAGTGGCATTGTTTAAAGTGGCTAGTGATACATTTATTACATCAATTTTTCCATTATTAAAGTGGCTGGAGTTGAGTCAGTATGTTGGCAGCAGCCACTCAATGTTAGTGATGGCTGTTTAACAGTCTGATGGTCTTCAGATAGAAGCTGTTTTTCAGTCTCTCGGTCCCCGCTTTGATGCACCTGTACTGACCTCGCCTTCTGGATGATAGCGGGGTGAACAAGCAGTGACTCGGGTGGTTGTTGTCCTTGATGATCTTTTTGGCCTTCCTGTGACATCGGGTGGTGTAGGTGTCCTGGAGGGCAGGTAGTTTGCCCCCGGTGATGCGTTGTACAGACCTCACTACCCTCTGGAGAGCCTTACAGTTGTGGGTGGAGCAGTTGCCGTACCAGGCGGTGATACAGCCCGACAGGATGCTCTCGATTGTGCATCTGTAAAAGTTTGAGTGTTTTTGGTGACAAGCCAAATTTCTTCAGCCTCCTGAGGTTGAAGAGGCACTGCTGCACCTTCTTCACCACGCTGTCTGTGTGGGTGGACCATTTCAGTTTGTCCGTGATGTGTACGCCGAGGAACTTAAAACTTTCTACCCTCTCCACTACTGTCCCGTCGATGTGGATAGGGGGTGCTCCCTCTGCTGTTTCCTGAAGTCCACGATCATCTCCTTTGTTTTGTTGACGTTGAGTGTGAGGTTATTTTCCTGACACCACACTCCGAGGGCCCTCACCTCCTCCCTGTAGGCCGTCTCGTCGTTGTTGGTAATCAAGCCTACCAGTGTAGTGTCGTCTGCAAACTTGATGATTGAGTTGGAGGCGTGCATGGCCACCCAGTCATGGGTAAACAGGGAGTACAGGAGAGGGCTGAGAACACACCCTTGTGGGGCCCCAGTGTTGAGGATCAGCGGGGTGGAGATGTTGTTACCTACCCTCACCACCTGGGGGCGGCCCATCAGGAAGTCCAGGACCCAGTTGCACAGGGCGGGGTCGAGACACAGGGTCTCGAGCTTGATGACGAGTTTGGAGGGTACTATGGTGTTAAATGCTGAGCTGTAGTTGATGAACAGCATTCTCACATAGGTATTCCTCTTGTCCAGATGGGTTAGGGCAGTGTGCAGTGTGATTGCGATTGTGTCGTCTGTGGACCTATTGGGGAGGTAAGCAAATTGGAGTGGGTCTTGGGTGTCAGGTACGGTGGAGGTGATATGGTCCTTGACTAGTCTCTCAAAGCACTTCATGATGACGGAAGTGAGTACTACGGGGCGGTAGTCATTTAGCTCTCTTTTAGTCATTTAGCTTTCTTGGGAACAGGAAAAATGGTGTCATTTAGCTCTCATTTAGTCATTTAGCTTTCTTGGGAACAGGAAAAATGGTGTCATTTAGCTCTCATTTAGTCATTTAGCTTTCTTGGGAACAGGAACAATGGTGGCCCTCTTGAAGCATGTGGGGACAGCAGACTGGGATAAGGATTGATTGAATATGTCCGTAAACACACCAGCCAGCTGGTCTGCACATGCTCTGAGGATGCGGCTGGGGATGCCGTCTGGGTCTGCAGCCTTGCGAGGGTTGACACGTTTAAATGTTTTGCTCACGTTGGCTGCAGTGAGGGAGAGCCCGCAGGTTTTGGTAGCGGGCCGTGTCAGTGGCCCTGTATTGTCCTCAAAGCGAGCAAAGAAGTTGTTTAGTCTGTCTGGGAGCACGACATCCTGGTCCACGACGGGGCTGGTTTTCCTTTTATCGTCCGTGATTGACTGTAGACCCTGCCACATACCTCTCGTGTCTGAGCCGTTGAATTGTGACTCTACTTGGTCTCTATACTGACGCTTAGCTTGTTTGATTGCCTTGCGGAGAGAATAGCTACACTGTTTGTATTCGGTCATGTTTCCGGTCACCTTGCCCTGAATAAAAGCAGTGGTTCGGCTTTCAGTTTTGCGCGAATGCTGCCATTGTCACAAGACAAACCTTGCCTTGATTAAAAGCAGTGGTTCGGCTTTCAGTTTTGCGCGAATGCTGCCATTGTCACAAGACAAACCTTTTCAAATAGTCCCGCATTTTTCAGTTATTTTAGATTTGAGATAAATTAATTTCACTAAGTCACTGTTGATGATTAATTGTCCTAGGTCTGTTCCATATCACTGACATTATAACCCTCTCCTGGGCTGGATTGGATTAAACCTGCCTCTGCAAGGTTTGCAATATGTGTGTTTTACATAAATACAGTCAGTTCAACACATGCATCAATCATGGTGTTTTTTCAGTCGCTCAAACACTGATTTTATTTGATTACATGGGAAAAGTTATCTTCATGGGTAGGCCTACTGCAACATGAGTTCAATTGACTTGACCCCTCAGTCTTCCTAATTGATAAGATTAAATTTCCCTAATACAGATGTAGGATCTTAATTTGATCAACCAGTTGCAGGAGAACTTTCCTGCCATGGAGGACATTTTAAACATTTAGTGTATTTGAGGTTTTAAAAGGCTTCTGAAGTTTGTAATTTCCACTTTGACATTTCATACTTTATTTTCCCTTACGAAATGTTTTATCAACCCCTACAAAAAATGTCCATTAAATATAATCCACATAATAATGAAAATTTCCTGTTGCTGCATTATTATTTTTCTGATGTAGCAAACTGGCTCAAATTAAGATCCTACATCTGTATAACTGTTATCAGCATGTCAAATAAACAGATATTCTTTACAGATTGTTGTATTTCATGACACCTGCATTTGTCTCATGAAGGATTTGTCTAACATTTATACAGGATGAATGAGGTATTGAGGCTATTGTGTGGCCCCTCACAGAAATGTTTTCAGCAAGCATCTTCATTGTTGCAACAGGTAGAGTTACAAGGATGAGCCCTTCTCCCATTGTTCGGTGGGTGTTGTTGTGAAAGATTTACAGTTTAATGAGGGTCGGGTGAGACATAGGATGACAGGCCCCTCTGCTATCCATCACCCGGTCTGCCTCACACCCAGCCTCTGCCCCGGATCTATTCAATAGACACGTTCACAGTCATATCCACAACAGAAAGAGCAAAGCCACCAGCTAGGATTGACTGCTTTTATATCATTTTTACTCTGAATGCATCTGATGCTTTCAGTAATTCACAGTTCAGGGTTGATCCTGATTGTGTAGAATAATACCCAAATATGCAAAGAAGGATATTGTATATTTATACCTTTGTGTATAACAGTGTGCATCCACATTGGTATACTGTAGTTTCTGACAGAAACTACCATTGCCAGGATACAAATTGCTACAGGTAAATGACTGCACTACAAATATAAACAAATGACTTAACCCCTCATTCCACATTGAAGCCATATTAGTACACTGACACATGGCTAATGACACACATTTAACTGATACTTGGTGCAATACATTCTTTGAAATAAAATACTAACTACTCTTTACTAAACTCTCATTACAGATACACTTATTAGAAGTTGTCCTATCCTGTGATATGTTTTATTGCGAAGTGCTGATTTATACATTATCTTTTGAAGTAATTTAACTTTGTTTGCTACTTTTTGCTCCTTGTGAATCTCCTCAGCAGCTCCTCATCAGTCTCCTCAGTCCCTCCTACACAGCTCTTTGAATCCATTCACAGGCCTTGAAGAGAGCATGGGTCTCCTACCCTGCTGGGAACCAAGAGTTTAGCTGGAGGCCAGCAGAGTCAGGCAGGTCCCCCTACTGTGGAGCTGCCTGGGCAGGCTGTGGGCAGGCAGACCCCAGAAGTAGCCCTGTGAGAGAGGTGGACATTAACCAATGCCCACTCTGGGCATCCCACCATTCTCCATAAATCATTAACCTCTTCAGCACCAGGCCAGTGACAGCATCAGCATGACAACTGCAATCTGTCAGGATCCTTCTGTACTGTATATGATCTGTCTCTGACAGGAGAAGACAAGATGAGACACATCTCATTTACTATCCATTTAGGAACAATGGGCCAAAAAGAGCCCTCATTCTTATTCTGCCTTATTCCTCTGATGGTCTGTTAGTAAGATTGATTCCCTCAGGCTGTGAAAGGACTCCCCACTCAACTTATTTATCCTTTAACAATGTTATGTATCACATCTGATGGTTTATGGCCTACTGGATAAGATCATTTGTTGATATTTGTAGGGCAGTAATTTACTTGGAGCAATTTGTATCCTGGGAATGGTTGTTTCTGTCAGAAAGTTTAGTATAGGCTACTGTGACAATAACTCTCAGAAGTATAGCACTTAAGTAGCTCTATTGACTGTTTGTTTCTCCACTTCAGTTGTGTTGTCTCCTGTGTTTATGATACACAACTGTCAGGCTCTCAACTAAATTATGGCTTGTAATAGATAGACCATCTTCCAGGAGGATTTGTCCCACTTTTTCCATGCTAATTGATCCCTTTGTGTTGATCTGGACAACTACTTTTTCATTCAGTATGGCATAAGGGGTTATATACTTGCACGCTGAAGGCAATAAAGTAATTCCACAACAATGACTGAGTAGGTTACATCCACTTACAGTACTAGACATTTTTACTTGACATAGGAATTTCTGTCAGTTTAATTGCTAAGAAAAATTACTGTAGATTAATTATATGCCGAGGAAAAAAGGGGATAAAATGGTTTAAAAATATCACAAAAGCAAAAAAGTTTTCAAATGTAATTGGAACCTACAACAACAAAGAATTGCATTGAAATGCGTCTGTAAGAAATAACCAAAGGCCTCCTATACTGTCTATACTTGTCAAACTACATCACTGTAGGTGGTGGTGAGGGCGATGTACGGTGAAGGGTTGTGATTGTTCTAATTCAGGCCTGTCTGAGAACAGAAGCACAACAGAGGATCTCTCTCTCTCTCAGTTAGATCAAGGGCTTTGATGGAAGACGCCTCTATCAAAGCTGCTGTATACATGTGTATGTATTTCTCCATGGAGGGCCGGCCGGTGGGCCTGAACTCTGTTCGCTGTGGCCAATTAGCCCTGGTGGAGAGTGGCCTCCTGACCCCTGACCCCTGCTGGGCAGTCTTATCCATTAACCTCTTGGGCCCCAGCTGGAGTTGATGTAGTACCCATTCTTTTGGGACTGCTAAACACACGGCCACATTCACCCTGCCGCTTCCACTTTCCGTCCCTTTGTCCCTTCCCTCTGTTCCCCACGTGTCCATCTCGCTCCTTGCGTTGACCTCTGGGTCCCCACTGGAAATGAAGATTCACTCCTCTCTCTTGGCAATACACCAGTGAACAAATGTAAACTCTCCGGGTGGTGAAACCTATCATTACATGTTCTACTCTCTTATTACAATTTAGCCATGTTGTAATTGGCATCTGCATGGCTTTTCTCTTTCCGGCTTAACTTTCTCCTCTACCTCCCTTTATCACCAACTCTACATCTTCCTTTTTCTGTCTTCTTTCTTTTTCACATTGTGGTCCAATGACATGAATGATGACAACACCATGTCGGTGATTAACCTGAGCTCTCTGGCTAGAGATTCCATAACAGAGACAGACTGGGTGACAAATGGGGACAGAAGTCGGGGAAGAGGCTGTAGGTTCATTTGTTTAACAATGGTTGATGGATCAACATCACACCAAATACTATTGAAACAAAAACAATGATGTAAGACTAAAATAAATGCACAAATAGAATCACTAGATTCTATGTTCAGATATGAAGATATTACAAGCTGTCTAGCATTTAGATTGCCCACCAATTTTAGTTAGGATATAATATTTAAAGATAGACAGTCAAATATTTCCTCTCACAGAGCCAAAATGCAAACGTTGCCAAATGATGCAATAAAACACATAATGACAATGTACAATATTACATATTCAGTCCAATGCTATTGTCAATATGTGCTCACATGAGCAAACATAATCTGTGATTTCAATTGTAAATCAAATGAGCCCCAGAAAAATGTAACTATTTATTGAATTATACTTTTATTGAAATAGTTGTGTTAGCCAATAGGCTATTGGGTAACTTTAGTGCTGTATAATATAGCATTGTAAACTGCCTTTTCCAAAAGGATGCAAATGAGTATAGTTATCTTTCTTCTATAACCTGTGTTTCTTTCAGTGAAAAGTAGTAGAAAAGCAGTAGTCCGATCTTTAGTGGCTCCCTGGGCCTAAAATCAAAGGGCTCATTGATAACCAAACAAAGCAACATCATTGGATTACAAGGGTTTCCCCAGCATGACTCCTCCTCTTAGAACGATGGAGGACAGTCTCTTTCAGGGTCTTTCAGTTCTCTTTAAACTCAGGATAGAATAGCTCAGACAGAGTATTACTACAGTAATTTCCCATCACATTACATGAACTCTTACAAGAAATATCCAATCACCCTCCTGTATATTGCTGTCCCTCATTGTGTATTCAGGTTTTCTTGGACAGCGCACAATAAATTGCATTGTAACACTTCGTAAAATAACATGCTCACTGACTCACAGATTAATTTATCAAAGTTGTCCCCTTCCAGAGAACAAAAAAACATGGGGGCTAATCTTGAACGTTGCTTTTTGTATGGCTGAGATGAGATCCTGTCATAAACAAATGATATGCAAAGCACTCACTGGTGTCAGTGGGGGAGAGCCAACCTTGAGAGTTGGACACTATAAACTGGATGAATGCTATACTAAAACAAAATCATATTACTCCACAGAAGATGCCGTTTAAGTTCAGACTTGAGACACTATATGTTTGTTTTAGTTTTGAGAGAATGTTGTAGTATTGTACAGGTGAATTAGTTTTGTCTAACTCTGACTCCCACTATAACTGTGTTTTCAAAACAGTTTCAACATATGAATATTTCCATCCTCCCCATGTGTCATCCTCCCCATTTTCAACTTTTGTAATAAAGTTTGCATGAAGGAAAGACCCTTGGGTATTCAAGCAAAGAAATGATAAACTAACCTGTTAATGATTCACTCATTTGAAGTGCAGTACATTTCCAAATAATTTCTTTCTCAACCATAGCAAGTAAAATGTATTATTACTTTGATAAGGAAATAGTGTATACCAATTGGTTTTATATTTGTAAGTATAATCAAGTAATGATCAAGTTATCAGGGGCCTCGTTTATTTAAAAAATGTTTTTGCTTAATTACAAGCAAATCTGCACTGCACCTATGAAAGTTTTTGGAATGAGGCCCCCTGGAATGTCAGGATATTACAGTATGTGCAGGTCAAACATTTGCACATTCAAATACACACTCACACACACACACACACACACAAATTGCTCAACAGCAGTCAGGTCCTCATTAATGCGCCCATCATGAAACAGCTGAACTCTCACTGGAGACCTGAAAGCCTGAAGGCATAAAGGATCTATAAATAATCATACATTTTCTTCAAAATATCCACATACAGTTGAAGTCAGAAGTTTACATACACTTAGGTTGGAGTCATTAAAACTTGTTTTTCAACCACTCCACAAATTTCTTGTTAACAGACTATAGTTTTGGCAAGTCGGTTAGGACATCTACTTCGTGCATGACAAGTAATTTTTCCAACAATTGTTTACAAACAGATTATTTCACTTATAATTCACTGTATCACAATTCCAGTGGGTCAGAAGTTTACATACACTAAGTTGACTGTGCCTTTAAACCGCTTGGAAAATTCCAGAAAATTATGTCATGGTGTAACGCTTGTCGTCATCATGAGACCAAAATGCAAGTGGGATGTGGATACTCATCTTTAATGATAAAGAATAACGCAAACACGGAAAACAATAAACAAGAACGACTCAAGACAGGCTAACAGGCTATACATACAAAATAATAGCAGTGCTAGCGCAACAACCCACAAATCCAAGTGAAAAACACACACCTAATATATGACTCCCAATCAGGAACAACGATAACCAGCTGTCCCTGATCGGGAGCCACACAGACCAACATAGAAACATACAACCCAGAACAAACATACACAGAAATCTTCTGCCACGTCCTGACCAAAATACTACACAACTACACCCTCTGCTGGTCAGGACGTGACACATGGCTTTAGAAGCTTCTGATAGGCTAATTGACATCATTTGAGTCAATTGGAGGTGTACCTGTGGATGTATTTCAAGGCCTACCTTCAAACTCAGTGCCTCTTTGCTTGACATCATGGGAAAGTCCAAAGAAATCAGCCAAGACCTCAGAAAAAAATGGTAGACCTCCACAAGTCTGGTTCATCCTTGGGAGAAATTTCCAAACACCTGAAGGTACCACGTTCATCTGTACAAACAATAGTACGCAAGTATAAACACCATGGGACCACGCAGCCGTCATACCGCTCAGGAAGGAGACGCGTTCTGTCTCCTAGAGATTAACGTACTTTAGTGCGAAAAGTGCAAATCAATCCCAGAGCAACAGCAAAGGACCTTGTGAAGATGCTGGAGGAAACAGGTACAAAAGTATCTATATCCACAGTTAAACGAGTCCTATATCGACATAACCTGAAAGGCCGCTCAGCAAGGAAGAAGCCACTGCTCCAAAACTGCCATAAAAAACAGACTACGGTTTGCAACTGCACATGGGGACAAAGATCGTACTTTTTGGAGAAATGTCCTCTGGTCTGATGAAACAAAAATAGAACTGTTTGGCCATAATCACCATCGTTATGTTTGGAGGAAAAAGGGGGAGGCTTGCAAGCTGAAGAACACCATCCCAACCGTGAAGCATGGGGGCATCCTGTTGTGGGGGTGCTTTGCTGCAGGAGGGACTGGTGCACTTCACAAAATAGATGGCATCATGAGAAGGAAAATGATGTGGATATATTGAAGCAACATCTCAAGACATCAGTCAGGAAGTTAAAGCTTGGTCGCAAATGGGTCTTCCAAATGGACAATGACCCCAAGAATACTTCCAAAGTTGTGGCAAAATGGCTTAAGGACAACAAAGTCAAGGTATTGGAGTGGCCATCACAACGCCCTGACCGCAATCCTATAGAAAATTTGTGAGCAGAACTGAAAAAGCGTGTGCGAGCAAGGAGACCAACAAACCTGACTCAGTTACACCAGCTCTGTCAGGAGGAATGGGCCAAAATTCACCCAAGTTATTGTGGGAAGCTTGTGAAAGGCTACCCAAAACGTTTGACCCAGGTGAAACAATTTAAAGGCAATGCTACCAAATACTAATTGAGTGTATGTAAACTTCTGACCCGCTGGGAAAGTGATGAAAGAAAAAAAAGCTGAAATAAATAATTCTCTCTACTATTATTCTGACATTTCACATTCTTAAAATAAAGTAGTCATCCTAACTGACCTAAAACAGGGAATTTTTCTCGGATTAAATGTCAGGAATTGTGCAAAACTGAGTTTAAATGTATTTGGCTAAGGTGTATGTAAACTTCCAACTTCAACTGTACATACCCACCACCCCTCCACTGTCCTCTTCTGTAGACAACATAGGTCATCGATTGATATGGGACTAAATGTATACTTATGACTTAGCAGCAGAGGAAGGTCAGAGGCAGAGCTATAGAGATATACTGTATACATGTAGTTCTGGACAGAGACACCCAAGAGGGCCCTGGGCAGCCTCTCTGTCACAGGATCCAACGAAAGTGGCGCCCCTCCTCGGTCGGGCGGCGCTCGGCGGTCGTCGTCGCCGGCCTATTAGCTGCCATCGATCGTTGTTTCTGTCGTTTAGTTTTGTCTGTCTGTTCCGCACCTGTTTTGTGTTGTCATTAGTGGGGATTTATTTAAGGTGTGTTTTCAGTTGGGATTTTGTGCGGGATTGTTGATTGTCCACTCAGGACGGTGGTCCGTGTTTTTATTACGGGTTTGTTATCTGACAGTTTAAGGAGGAGAGAATTTACCGGGCTGCGCCCCGTGCCTTTTTGTGCCGCTAATATTTATAGTTTGTTCGCCATATCGGGAATGCGTTTTTCCCAGGCAGTCTGTCTGTAGCGCCCTGTGCCTCGGGGTTTTGTTTTTTGTGTGTCAAATTATTAAAAGGGACACTCAACTCCAGCACCTGTCTCCTGCATCTGATTCCGCCTTACACCAGTCCAAGTCAACTGTGACAGAATCCCGCACCTCCAATGGAGTCAGCAGGAGCAGAAGCGCCATCCATGGCTGAGCAGGTCTCTCAACATGCCGGCCTCCTCCACCGCCTAGGCTCGGCCATGGATCAGGTGTTGGCCCGGTTGGAGAGCTGGGAGAGAGGTGCCTCCCCAGCCAGACCAGCTCCGGTCCCTCACCCTGCGCCCCTACCCACACCCACTGAAGCGGGTGCCGGCGGGATCCGGATTTCACCGCCCAGGGAGTTCGATGGGACGGCCGCTGGGTGCAAGGGGTTCTTGCTCCAACTGGAACTGTACCTGGCGACCGTCCGCCCCCCTCCCTCCGACGAAGAGAGGGTGAGCGTCCTCGTCTCGTGTCTCACGGGTCGAGCCCTGGAATGGGCCAATGCGGTCTGGGATGGTCCAGACTCGGCCCGGGGTGACTACCCGGAGTTCACCCGCCGCTTCCGGGCGGTTTTCGATCATCCCCCGGAGGGCAGGGCGGCGGGTGAGCTACTATTCCATTTGAGACAGGAGACGAGGACCGCTCAGGATTTCGCATTGGAATTCCGGACTCTTGCCGCTGGATCGGGGTGGAACGAGCGGGCCCTGATAGACCACTATAGGTGCAGCCTTCGCGAGGACGTCCGCCGGGAGCTGGCATGTAGGGACAACACCTCCACTCTGGACCAACTGGTGGATTTGTCCATTAGATTGGACAACCTGCTGGCTGCCCGGGGACGTTCCAGTCGGGGCCTGTTCGTTCCGCCTACCAGTCCTCCCGCTCCACAGCCCATGGAGATAGGGGGGGCTGCACCGAGGAGGACCGGAGGGAGGGGTCTCTCTTGCACCCGATGTGGACACAGAGGACACACTGTGGACCGGTGCTGGAGAGGTCCCTCCGGGAGTTCGGAGGGCAGGCAGAGCACTGCTTCGGCCCCCCAGGTGAGTCCGCACCAGCCACACCCAGAGCCCCCTGTCGATCACTTGTACACCTCCGTTGTTTTCCTAATTTTTCCCCTCACTTCCAGTATAAGGCGCTAGTCGATTCAGGTGCAGAGTTTTATGGACCATGGGTTAGCGAAGAGGTTAGGGATTCCCCTGGTTCAGCTGGACCACCCCTTCCCCGTGCACGCCCTAGATAGTCGACCGCTAGGGTCAGGCCAAGTAGGGGAGATCACAGTGCCACTGGTTATGCAGACGTGGGGGGGTCATGTGGAGCGTATCAGCCTGTTCATCATTGACTCCCCAGCGTTCCCAGTGGTACTGGGAATCCCCTGGCTAGCCACACACAACCCCCAGATTTCGTGGGGGCAGAGGGCTCTAACGGGGTGGTCGGGGGAGTGCTCAGGTAGGTGCATAGGAGTTTCCATCGGTGCGACTACGGTGGAGAGTCCAGACCAAGTCTCCACCGTGCACATTCCCTCAGAGTATGCCGATTTGGCTATCGCTTTCAGTAAGACGAAGGCGACTCTATTACCACCCCATCGACGAGGGGATTGTGCGATAAACCTCCAGGCTGACGCGGTTCTTCCTAGGAGTCACGTGTATCCTTTGTCTCAGGAGGAGACAGTGGCTATGGATACATACGTCACTGAGTCCTTGAGACAGGGATACATTCGGCCCTCTAAATCCCCCGTCTCCTCGAGCTTCTTTTTCGTGAAGAAGAAGGAGGGAGGTCTGCGCCCGTGCATTGACTATAGAGGTCTAAATGCTATCACAGTGGGTTTCAGTTACCCGCTACCTCTCATTGCTACGGCAGTGGAGTCATTTCACGGGGCGCGCTTCTTCACGAAATTGGATCTCAGGAGTGCGTATAACTTGGTGCGTATCCGAGATGGAGACGAGTGGAAAACCGCATTTAGTACTACATCTGGCCATTATGAGTACCTCGTCATGCCGTATGGGTTAAAGAATGCTCCCGCCGTCTTCCAATCCTTTGTGGACGAGGTCCTTAGGGACATGCTCGGGCAGGGTGTGGTGGTGTACATCGATGACATCCTGATCTGCTCCGCCACACGCGCCGAGCATGTGTCCCTGGTGCGTAAAGTGCTTGGGCGGCTGCTGGAGCATAACCTATACGTCAAGGCTGAGAAATGTGAGTTCTTCAAAAGAGCCGTCTCATTTCTAGGATATCGCATTTCCACCTCGGGGGTGGAGGTGGAGTGTGACCGCGTGACGGCTGTGCGTAATTGGCCAACCCCAGCTACTGTGAAGGAGGTGCAGCGGTTCTTGGGGTTCGCTAATTATTATCGGAGGTTTATCCGGGGTTTTGGCCAGGTGGCAGCTCCCATTACCTCACTGATGAAGGGGGGGCCGGTGCGGCTACGATGGTCAGCAGAGGCGGACAGAGCCTTCCATCGTCTGAAGGTTCTGTTTACCAATGCACCTGTCCTGGCGCATCCGGACCCCTCTTTGCCATTCATAGTGGAGGTGGACGCGTCCGAGGCTGGGGTAGGAGCTGTGCTATCGCAGCGCTCGGGCGTTCCTCCGAAGCTCCGCCCATGCGCGTTCTTTTCTAAGAAGCTGAGCCCGGCGGAGCGCAATTATGATGTGGGGGACCGGGAGCTGTTAGCCGTGGTCAGGGCTTTGACGGTGTGGAGACATTGGCTTGAGGGGGCACGTCACCCTTTTCTCATCTGGACCGACCACCGTAACCTGGAGTATATTCGGGCAGCGAGGAGGCTTAATCCCCGTCAGGCGAGGTGGGCCATGTTTTTTACGAGGTTTAACTTCACTCTCTCGTACATTCCAGGTTCCCGGAACCGGAAGGCTGACGCACTGTCACGTCTCTACGACACCGAGGAGCGGACCATCGATCCTACTCCCATACTTCCCGCCTCCTGTCTGGTGGCACCGGTGGTATGGGAGGTGGATGCGGACATCGAGCGGGCGGGTCGGTCAGAACCTACTCCGCCGCAGTGTCCCGTGGGCCTGAAATACGTTCCGCTTGATGTTCTCGATCGCCTGATCCGATGGTCCCATACTCTACCCTCCTCGGGTCATCCTGGGGTGGAACGGACAGTGCGGGGCCTGAAGGGGAGGTACTGGTGGCCCACCTTGGCTGAGGATGTCCGGCGTTATGTCTCGTCCTGTTCAGTATGCGCTCAGTGTAAGGCTCCTAGGCACCTACCTCGAGGGAAATTACAGCCCCTCCCTGTTCCACAGCGGCCCTGGACTCACCTCTCGGTGGATTTCCTTACGGATCTCCCGCCGTCTCAGGGGAACACGGCGATCCTGGTCGTTGTGGACAGGTTCTCTAAGTCCTGCCGTCTGCTCCCTTTGCCCGGTCTTCCTACGGCCCTGCAAACCGCGGAGGCCCTGTTCACTCACGTCTTCCGGCACTATGGGGTGCCGGAGGACATCGTATCTGATCGGGGTCCCCAGTTTACGTCCAGGGTGTGGAAATCGTTTATGGAGAGGCTGGGTTATATTTATAGTTTGTTCGCCATATCGGGAATGCGTTTTTCCCAGGCAGTCTGTCTGTAGCGCCCTGTGCCTCGGGGTTTTGTTTTTTGTGTGTCAAATTATTAAAAGGGACACTCAACTCCAGCACCTGTCTCCTGCATCTGATTCCGCCTTACACTAGTCCAAGTCAACTGTGACACTCTCACATAGCCTCTCACATGGCCTCTCACATGGCCTCTCACATGGCCTCTCACATAGCCTCTCACAAGTACAAAGAAAAAAAAATGTATGAAATGTACATGAAATGTATGCATTCACTACTGTAAGTCGCTCTGGATAAGAGCGTCTGCTAAATGACTAAAATGTAAAATGTAACATGGCCTCTCACATAGCCTCTCACATGGCCTCTCACATGTTCTCTCACATAGCCTCTCACATGGCCTCTCACATAGCCTCTCACATGGCCTCTCACATGGCCTCTCACATGGCCTCTCACATGGTCTCTCACATGGCCTCTCACATAGCCTCTCACATAGCCTCTCACATAGCAACACAATCATGCTTAACCTCAGCTGAGCAATGTGAGAGATGGTGTCCAGGGTCCGTGTATGAATTACACGTCATACATGTTGTTAGCAGTGGCTTCCCCTCTGTGTGCCCTCTAAAGACCTAGCCCATCCATAATAACAATGTGAGACTCCCAATATGGTGCTTACCGAGACACCAGACAGGGCCTTTCAAGTTATTCTTTCTGAGGGATATTTCAGTTGTTATTCCAGACAGGTAGGAGAGGTCTTCCACTGACTCCCTGTACTGTTGGTCTGTCTGTCGCACAGGGAAGGAATGAAAATAATTCTCTGCAGTGACAATATTATGATTTAATATGGGGACGTTTTCATGTCTTTGCTCAGATCATAAGAAATGTACTGATGATGCTTAGAACACACCACGGTAGGTGCACTTTAGATCTACAAACTTCAAAGGCGCTGTCGTCTTATCACATCGAAATACTACAAATCTTTGTAGAGGGCGCTGTCGTCTTATCACATCGAAATACTACAGATCTTTGTAGAGGGCGCTGTCATCTTATCACATAGAAATACAACAGATCTTTGTAGAGGGCGCTGTCATCTTATCACATAGAAATACAACAGATCTTTGTAGAGGGCGCTGTCATCTTATCCCATAGAAATACAACAGATCTTTGTAGAGGGCGCTGTCATCTTATCACATAGAAATACAACAGATCTTTGTAGAGGGCGCTGTCATCTTATCACATAGAAATACAACAGATCTTTGTAGAGGGCGCTGTCATCTTATCACATAGAAATACAACAGATCTTTGTAGAGGGCGCTGTCATCTTATCACATAGAAATACTACAAATCTTTGTAGAGGGCGCTGTCATCTTATCACATAGAAATACAACAGATCTTTGTAGAGGGCGCTGTCATCTTATCACATAGAAATACAACAGATCTTTGTAGAGGGCGCTGTCGTCTTATCACATAGAAATACAACAGATCTTTGTAGAGGGCGCTGTCATCTTATCACATAGAAATACTACAAATCTTTGTAGAGGGCGCTGTCATCTTATCACATAGAAATACAACAGATCTTTGTAGAGGGCGCTGTCATCTTATCACATCGAAATACTACAGATCTTTGTAGAGGGCGCTGTCGTCTTATCACATCGAAATACTACAAATCTTTGTAGAGGGCGCTGTCATCTTATCACATAGAAATACAACAGATCTTTGTAGAGGGCGCTGTCATCTTATCACATCGAAATACTACAGATCTTTGTAGAGGGCGCTGTCGTCTTATCACATAGAAATACAACAGATCTTTGTAGAGGGCGCTGTCGTCTTATCACATAGAAATACAACAGATCTTTGTAGAGGGCGCTGTCGTCTTATCACATCGAAATACTACAGATCTTTGTAGAGGGCGCTGTCATCTTATCACATCGAAATACTACAGATCTTTGTAGAGGGAGCTGTCGTCTTATCACATAGAAATACAACAGATCTTTGTAGAGGGAGCTGTCGTCTTATCACATAGAAATACTACAGATCTTTGTAGAGGGAGCTGTCGTCTTATCACATCGAAATACTACAGATCTTTGTAGAGTGCGCTGTCGTCTTATCACATCGAAATACTACAAATCTTTGTAGAGGGCGCTGTCGTCTTATCACATCGAAATACTACAGATCTTTGTAGAGGGCGCTGTCGTCTTATCACATCGAAATACAACAGATCTTTGTAGAGGGCGCTGTCATCTTATCACATCGAAATACTACAGATCTTTGTAGAGGGCGCTGTCGTCTTATCACATTGAAATATTACAGATCTTTGTAGAGGGCGCTGTCGTCTTATCACATAGAAATACAACAGATCTTTGTAGAGGGCGCTGTCGTCTTATCACATAGAAATACAACAGATCTTTGTAGAGGGCGCTGTCGTCTTATCACATAGAAATACTACAGATCTTTGTAGAGGGTGCTGTCATCTTATCACATCGAAATACTACAAATCTTTGTAGAGGGCCATAAACACAGAAATGGACCAATAGGGCTCACTGCTTCAAGGGTTATGTGCATTGTGTTACACATTGCTCCAACTGGCAAGACACACACACACACACACACACACACACACACACACACACACACACACACACACAGGGATAATGTGACAATGTGTACTCCTGGGAATTCAGTGTGTCAATGAGATAGCTTGAATAAACATGATTTGCAAAAGCATGAGGTGTGTGGGGTCATCTGGTCAATAGAAATACATTCCTTTCACACTTCTCATAAGGAAACGGTCAGGTGAAAAGGTAACACTAGGGAAGGCTAATGTTGTCAAATGCCAGGAAAGTTTTGGCTAAGGTTAGGGTGATAACCATTTCCCTCAAGGTCCCTCATGAGTCATGACTAAGTATACATTTAGCAAGGGAGGAAGAATCAATGTATTGCAAAATCTGTCAACCACTCTTCCCACTGGGCAAAAACTGGTTGAATCAACGTTGTTTCCACATAATTTTAACAAAAAGGGCATTTGATGACATTGAATCATTGTGGAAAACTAATTGCATTAGAAAAAACTAATCAACTTAAGGGAATTTAGTCTTTTTTCACACAACTTTTAACCTAAATCCAATGACATCGGTGAAATAGTTTGTTGATTTCAGGTTAGTTTACAACTCAACCAAATGTAAATCAAAACTAGACGTTGAACTGATGTCTGTGCCCAGTGGGTTATTATATCATCAAAAAATATAACCTTTCTGTTAATACACACGAAAACAGAAAACACTGACCAACACTGATTCATTCATTTTGAAAAAAAGCTTTACTTGAATATCAACATTTTCTCAGAAAGTATAAATAATGATTTTAAAAGATTGATTTCCATTTAATACAAAAATAATACATCAAAGAGAAAATCACTTTGTCTGTCATCTACAGTTGAAAGTGGCCCTGCATGCCCTCTGGTTAGATGGCAGTGGGATGTTTACAACAGATTGAAACAAGGTAGTACACAATAATAACAAGGTAGTGACCTATTGAAAGGGAGTCTGTGTGTGCCTACACCAGAATATGGAGGTGGAGAGGGTATGACTTCCATTTAGAAAATATAATATAAAAATAATTATTCAGAAAACAAACAGACAGTCAAATGCAGGCTACACAAATACTCATGATAAAAACCTGATTGTTTGTAACCTGTGGTTGTTTTTCTGGACCCCCCTGGTGGATTGGGATTGCAAAAGTAACTAATATTGTTTGTGTGGCTGGGTGTCCAACTCTCCATAACATTCCTTAACCGCTGTGGAATCCAACCTGATTACAACGGTTGCTGTCACAACAAGAGGTGCTTTCATCTTCTACCCCTTCACAAATTACAAGACCCATATCACTGTTTTGCTTGCAAATACTTGTAAATATTGTCATTATGATTATATGATTTATGAAGGAGAATATATGATTTTAAAACGCTCCAATTCCATATGTGTCTTTAAATGAGGAAACGTTGGGAATGAGGAAGTGGAAGGAGAGGGGATGGAGCCTGAGAAGGCTAAAGTCCCATTTCTGAAGTTCACCTGAACCCTATGAGCAAACATCAGTCAGAGAAAGGTCCCCCAGGAAGGCAGGCAGGCAGGCAAGGGATTGGGACTATGTGTGCATCCTAAATGGCACCCTATTCCTATTTTGTGCAAAACTTTTTTACCGAAAATAGTGGATTATATAGGGAATAGGGTTTGGGACAAAGCTATAACTAGGTTTGAAGGCATACAGTGAATATTTCAGTCAACCCTCACACAAGGCAGACTTTGTTTATGATGTCATGGCACGCTGACTCTCTCTTCAGAACGAAACATGGGAAATGGGTGAAAGAAAAACACCCAAAGTGTCCAACTGAATTTCTGGCTACTGTATATACAGGATCTACTGTACATGTATATAAAAACGAAATAAAACTTTGGTGTAAGGTTTTGTGTCGTGTTGCGGGCAGCTCTGACAACAGAAGCAACATGAGGGTCACTAAGTTCATAGAGTAAGGATGCGTCTCATAAATTCCTCTGTCTAAGTGTGGAGTACTGTACACGTTTCAGTCTTCTGAGGCTTCATATGCACTTCATATCCACATTGCATAGTCCTTCAAAATTCTAAAGATTGTCATATCTTTCAATCACAGTTTAAAAATGGAACCAAATAAAAAATACAAATATATTGTCTATTATATTTCCCCCGTGTTGGGGAATAACAAAGGTTGAAATCCTTTAGACACATAAACAAAGTTATAATTATTGGCACTATTGACTGTTCAGTACAGAAAATCACATTATGAAAAACCAATATGGAAGACTCCTTCAAACAGAACAGGTATATGGTATATGAAATATCTATCTACAAAAACCTATACAGTTGCTCAGGACAAGGCTAATATGATTGTCATCCAGTAGTTCTGATAGTGGTGCATGGACGTTGATAATATACAGTATAGTGGGGATCAGATTATTCAGATCTGCCATTATGAGTGGGCACTGGGCCAGATGGAATCACCCAGTCCCCCATACACTCCTTCCCCACCACAGCCCAACATAGCTGTGCCGACTGAGGCAGATTGTGTCCTCTCAACTCAGCATCCATATATCTTCATCTTTCCACATCGCATCACAGTATCATGTTAGTTCTTCATGGACATCCACTCCACCAGTCTTATTCTTACATACCACAGTGTGTCAGGCATAATGTGAAGATCCATTTGTTTTGTTAGAGAAATGAATACTGTTTTCACAAAATTGGTTGTAGTGAAAAATCATACATCCTTGTTGATCCTCTGTATGTCAGAGGAAATTCAGTTTCTCCTCCCTTCATTTGGGTGTCTATTAATGCAAACCTGCAGTGTTCGTTTCTCTCCCCATCTCTCACTCCTCCCGCCCTCCACCGCCGCCACTCTGGATTTATTGACTGACTCATTGTCCAGTGCGCTGTTGCCAGTTATTAGGAGTTGTCACAGTTACCACAGTGAGAGGGTGGAAAAATGTGCTCCTGTTGCTAGGCACCAAGGAAGTCAGGTGCGTACTCTCACCAGGCTTGAAGAGGACACTGCAAAAAGAGAGAGCGAGAGAAAGGGGAAACAAACATCAGAGTGAGCACATCACACAAATAAATTAAGAAAATCTATTCAAAAACACAAGAACCATTTTCTGGTGAGGATGTATTTAATATGTGGTGTCATGAAAATAGGTCCCATTTCTAAAGTCCCCTGGGTATCAGATTCAGATTGGATGTAAACGGCCTACCTACGCCACACCTGACCAAATACATTCCACATTCTTCTTCCGCTTCACTCTGAAAAGCCTTGTTACATTCAAATGGCCTTTTGGAGATTGTTTGTGGAATTTATTTTTTCCTTTCTCTCAAGGGGTGGAGGCAGTTGACCAGCAAACAGCCCTACCTGATAAAGGTGGCCAGCTGCTCAGACCACAGTCTTTAGACACTGTGCTCTAAGTGGAGGTGAGTTTAACATGGGGTGGGAGGAGAGGGGGGTCCTCAGCAAATACGAGAGTTATAAAGCCTCAGCATGTTGGTCATGTCATGAGAAGAGCCTACTGGTCTCTCTGCACCACCCAGTCCAAATAAAGGCCTGATAAGAGGAGAGGCAGCCTGGAAGAGCCTGCTAGCTAATAGCTGTCTAAACGCTGTCTGGTTTAATTGCTGGTCCACCTATAAAGCTACAAGTATACCATGATACCATTAAAGCATAGCTCAAAACTAGAAACTAATATGTTGAGGTTTATTTGCATTGCTCTGAAAAAACATTACTGATGGCCGTCTTAGGTCTCGTTACTCAACACATTACACAGGGTCAATGTAGAACAATGGGTCCTACATATATATCAAACCAAAGGCAGCCAGTCAGTATCTAGTTTAACCACTCTATCAAGGGGACAGGTAGCTTTCAAGCCAATCGGAGCATCTGCCAGAATGTTGTCCTGTGCGAGACATCTCAGCCCATCAACCCAATGAGCAGTGACAGTGCTGCGGCCGGGCGACATAAAGTGCTCTGTCTCAGGCAGCGTGGGAAATTGAGCGTGTGAAAGCAAAGCACCGAGGAAGGCATTTCAAGCTAGAGCGATCACTGAGACCAGGGAGAAGTAGGAAAGAGGAAGAGCTGTAATTACAAAAAAGACCCCCCCCCCACAATAGACCACCCCCCACAATAGCAGGGAAGTAAGTAGCAGGACACAAGCCTCCTGAACTTTGATTAACAGTGGGGTTCATTTCCTGATCAGGGGACTAGGTCTGGCCAGGGATTGACCAGCCTGCTCTCTCCCCAATGGAGAGGAAAGCGAAAGGAGGCATCGTTAATCAATTTAAGTTCAGGATGAGGGCCCAGGTGATTGATTGGTCCAGCCTTTCAAAGGAAATAGGAATTCTGAGGAGTATCCATACACCCGACTCCTTGGGCCAATGATTGAGATTTGTAGTCCACATGCTCTGACAAAATCAGAGTGAACTGAGTACTAGCGTCAAACACAGCATCAAAGGCAGAGCCAGGCAAAACATTAGCTGTGAAACCGTTAAGTAAATAAATACAGGTTGTATTAATCCAAATCTCATTGGTCTGATCTCATATTGGCAGTCATTGACTTTACAAGCATAAGAAAGGTAGTGTGTCTTGATTGTGTGAGTTAAGGTTCCTGTATCAGTCTGTATAAACATTAATTTATGCCTATAAAGTAATGGAAAGCACACACATGTACTATGCAAAATATGGTATATTGCACACAAATATTCATTCGAATGTTCTTGGCTTTGGGACAACAACACATCCCATTTGGACGAATTCACTGTGCCAGTCCAGTTAAACTAAGTTAGCCTGGTCCCAGATCAGTTTGTGCTCTTGCCAACTCCATTGCTGTAATTTTCAAGACAAACATAGTTGGCATGATGGCACAAACAGACTGGCACTCAGGCTAAAACTAAGTGATTTTATTAAGTGACCGTACTAAGAAAATAGTATTTACCCAGGAGAGACCCCCCAGTTGCACCATCTTGTTTACGGTAGAATCCTAATGTAACAGGGATTAAACAAGTCAACACACAATCACAACTCACACACCTAGTGTGTGTTCCAAAAGGAACCCTATTCCCTACATATTGCACAACTTTTGCCATGAGCCCTATGGGCACTGGTCAAAAGTAGTGCACTAAATAGGGAATAAGATGCAATTTCAGACATAGCCCTACTGTATCTATCCTAGTCTATCAGTCTACCGTATCTATCCTAGTCTATCAGTCTACCGTATCTATCCTAGTATATCAGCCTGCTGTATCTATCCTAGTCTATCAGCCTACCGTATCTATCCTAGTCTATCAGCCTGCTGTATTTTTCCTAGTCGATCAGCCTACTGTATCTATCCTAGTTTATCAACCTACTGTATCTATCCTAGTATATCAGCCTGCTGTATCTATCCTAGTCTATCAGCCTACCGTATCTATCCTAGTCTATCAGCCTGCTGTATTTTTCCTAGTCGATCAGCCTACTGTATCTATCCTAGTTTATCAACCTACTGTATCTATCCTAGTATATCAGCCTGCTGTATCTATCCTAGTCTATCAGCCTACCGTATCTATCCTAGTCTATCAGCCTGTTGTATTTTTCCTAGTCGATCAGCCTACCATATCTATCCTAGTCTATCAGCCTACCACATCTATCCTATTCTATCAGCCTGCTGTATTTATCCTAGTCTATCAGCCTACTGTATCTATCCTAGTTTATCAACCTACTGTATCTATCCTAGTCTATCAGCCTACTGTATCTATCCTAGTCTGTCAGCCTGCTGTATCTATCCTAGTTTATCAACCTACTGTATCTATCCTTGTCTATCAGCCTACTGTATCTATCCTAGTCTATCAGCCTACTGTATCTATCCTAGTCTATCAGCCTGCTGTATTTATCCTAGTCTGTCAGCCTGCTGTATTTATCCTAGTCTGTCAGCCTACTGTATCTATCCGTCTGTCAGCCTACCGTATCTATCCTATTCTATCAGCCTGCTGTATTTCTCCTAGTCTATCAGCCTACTGTATCTATCCTAGTCTGTCAGCCTGCTGTATTTATCCTAGTCTATCAGCCTGCCGTATCTATCCTAGTCTATCAGCCTACCGTATCTATCCTATTCTATCAGCCTGCTGTATTTTTCCTAGTCTATCAGCCTACTGTATCTATCCTAGACTGTCAGCCTGCTGTATTTATCCTAGTCTATCAGCCTACTGTATCTATCCTAGTTTATCAACCTACTGTATCTATCCTTGTCTATCAGCCTACTGTATCTATCCTAGTCTATCAGTCTACCGTATCTATCCTAGTCTATCAGCCTGCTGTATCTATCCTAGTCTGTCAGCCTACTGTATCTATCCTAGTCTGTCAGCCTACTGTATCTATCCTAGTTTATCCGCCTACCGTATCTATCCTAGTCTGTCAGTCTACTGTATCTATCCTAGTCTATCAGCCTACTGTATGTATCCTAGTCTGTCAGCCTACCATATCTATCCTAGTCTATCAGCCTACTGTTAGTGAGTGCTCAGTTTGGGGAGGGGGTTGTGTGTCGGTTGAGAGGAAGATTTGGTGTGTTAGTAGATAAAGAAATGGATCAATCAGATCTCTAATGGGAGGCTTGCACAAGATACAGTACAAAGCCTCAAAGCTTTCCAACTTACATTTAGAACAAGCTATTTTAGTTTAAATGCAGCTTATGACCGCAATTTATGCAAACATCCCCCAGAGAGTAGCAAAAGTGATTATTACTAACATTATACATGCACATGCTCTAATACACAGAGAGGTCAAATATCGCAGATGTACAGACACTGAGGACAGACACTGAGGACAGATACTGAGGACAGACAGAGAGGGGAGACTGTATTGACTGAGTCAGGGCCAGGGCCATGGGGGAGGGGCCTGATTGTGGCCTGTGTTAGGTGAGACTGAGTCATGTTATTGACTGACCTGTTTGCTGGATGACATGGAGCTAAGAGTACTGAGGCTGTTGGCGTCTGTCACAACCATGGCTGAGGGAAACCGTGACTGGTGGGAATACTGCGGTGGCTCCTGCTTATGAGGGTACACTGCCAAAGACAAAGACATAGAGAGAACGTCTCATTGTTAATTTTACCCCAATAGATTCACCTTTATTAATGGGTTAGCAATAGGTTTAGGATTAGGGTTAGGATTAGGGTTAGGATTAGGGTTAGGATTAGGCTACATCTGTACATGCTGAAATGTTGTTTTAAGCTCTCTTGCCAACTCCTTATGGAATTGTCATGCTAAACATGGCGTGTCAATCAGTGAGAAGGTGCTGGCAAGACAGCCGACAAATATCTGGGACAAGGCTATATTGGCATTATATCCCATCTATGACATGGCATTAGCAACCGTTTAGTGCTTACTAAGAGGCAGGTACTGACTGTGTGAATGAGTCACGGTGGCCATGAAGGGCTGCTGGTTCATGTGGCTGGGGGACTGCTGCATCAGGCCATGCTGGTGGGGACTGTGGAGCTGCTGGGAGAACTGCACCGGCTGCAGCGCTGCAAGGCTCCCCGCCACGCTGTTGATCACCGGCACTGACTGGGACTGCGACGTGTTCAGACCTACAACCACATAGAACTTAAGTTATTTGGCTCATATCAAAAGCATAACAATACAAGCATGACTATATTTGCAATGCAGTGCATTACTTTTGACCCCTATGGGGCCTGGTTAACATTATTGCACTATGTAGTGATTCAGGTGCCAATTGGAGCTCTACCATTGTGTACATACGAACATAGAGGTCATACGAGAATATGTGCATAAAGAGAGGAGAATAAATGGGCAGTTATTACAGTAAGAGAATCATTTGTGGAGACATGGGGAATACAGAGCACTGGCTGGTTGGTTGATTGGTTGGTTGACTCACTCTGTGCGATGGTCATGACTCCAGAGAGAGGCATGATGAGGTTCTGTGTCTGCTGGTGTGTGTGGTGGGAGTTGTGGATGTTGGTCAGCGTGCTCACAGGTGGCAGGCCTCCACCTGACGCAGACATCTAGAGAGAGAGACACACTAAGAAACTTAGTGATACCATTCTGGACCAAGAATGAAGTCATGTACTGGCAATATCCTAAATCTAACATGCTAACTAGATATAAGGATGGTTAAATCAGTAATATAGTAAAGCATGGCGATCACTTTAGAAGTGAAACCAAATGTTCTCAGCAATGCAGCTCACACAGATAAATGTTGAGTTAGTTCTGCTGCTTTTGTCTAACACTGTGCTTGTGTAACTCCAGTCATCTACAGCGAGCAAATAATGAGGAGAAAATAAATTCAAAATAATCCAATAATGAAGCGTAAAAGCACAGATTGAAGGTAGTAGTGTGTATGCATGTGTGTGTGTGCGCGTGTGGGTGTGTGTGTGTTCATGCACGCAACTGTTTTCACATTTCCTGCCAGCTGCTCTGAGAGGAGGGGATGGTCAGACAGTGGATTTGTCTCAAATGGCACTATATTCCCTATATAGTCCACTACTTTTGACCAAAGCCCTATCGGCCTTGGTTAAAAGTAGTGCACTATATAGGGATTAGGGTTCCATTTGGGACTTAGACAGTCATCTGTACGGTACCCATAGATAACAACCTGTCTGCTCTGACCTTTTCCACAGTATACTGACCGGCTCTCCCTTCGAAAATCGAACTTCCTACTGACAGGAGAGGATGATAAATGCACTATGAATCATCAGGGATATTCTCACTAAATAAATATTGTGATGTTCAACTTTGTTGGATTTAAACAACACAAATCTGGTTAGTGCCATAATATCGTTATTATTCTGATCCTAAGAATACGATATCATCGTTTTTTGGGACCAGCGTTCAAGAGTTAGAAATGTCTGAATGTACGGTACTGGCCAAGTTTCGCTTTCACCAATCAAATATTGGAATAGGACAGAGGGCTGAGTTTCTCCCCTCTAGCTCCCTTTTCTGAATGTAGAAAAAACATTGAACATAATCAAGTGCTGTCGTCATTTCCATGGCAGAGCAAGCAGTGCTGAGCGCTCCACCCTCCACTTCTCTTTATAGGGCATTTAATCAATACGCTCAGAATGTTTCTTTGTCAAGTATATTGGCTCAGCTCTGGACCTGCCCAGTTGACTTTGGTGGTGAAGGCTGTACTGTATGTTAGGCCTCAGCCATGGCCTGCCACCTGTCTCCACTTTCCACTGAGAGCAGCACAATGCTCTAACTGTTGTTCCCTACAGACTGTTCCATGGGAGTCTGGCTCAGGGACCTGCTTTATATGTCTATGGTTGCGTTCCAAATGTCACCCCATTGCCTTATATAGTGCACTACTTTTGACCAGGGCCCATAGGACTCTGGTCAAAAGTAATGCAGTACAGAGGGAATAGGGTGCCATTTGGAACGTACCTCATGTTAAACGCAGTCCTGGTCCTTATCTAATCAGAGGCTAGGAGGGCCCAGGTGTGTTACTCACCATCTTGGCGTCAGGTGACAGCAGACTGTGGCTGGGGTCCAAGCTGCCCGGAGACACCTGCTGTAACACCGACTGGCTGGTCGCCATGCTGCCGTGGTGACTGATGGTCGTCGAGGAGCTGACCTCACCGGGTCCCTGTTGGCTGTACCGCACTGGTGAGAGAGGGAGAGGGAAAGAGAGAGAGAGAGAGAGAGGGGGAGGGAGGGGAAGAGAGAGAGGGAAAGAGAGAGAGAGAGGGGGAAAGAGGGGGAGGGAAAGAGAGAGAGAGAGAGAGAGAGAGAGAGAGAGAGAGGGGGGGGGGGGGGGGAGTGAGGGAGGGGAAGAGAGAGGGAATGAGAGAGAGAGGGGGAGGGAGGGGAAGAGAGAGAGGGAATGAGAGAGAGAGAGAGAGAGGGGGGGATGGAGGGGAATAGAGTGAGGGAGGGAGAGAGAGAGAGAGGGATGGAGGGGAAGGGAGAGAAGGAGACGGAGAGAAAGAGTGAGAGAAATTGAGAGATTGTTAGATTGAGAGTTTGTTTCTTGACCTAACAACATCTGTGTCACACAGGATAACAGTATATAGGGCAGAGAGATACAGTAGCAGGCCTCTCAGTATGACTAAGTGTGCTGTGTCCAAGCAGTCGCTCCAACCCACCAAACTCACCTGCTCTTTGACTCAGACAGGGAGAGCAGAGCAAACAAACACACTGACCCCTCCACTGGTGCTATCAGCCCAGCTCAGCCAAGGCCATTCAGTGTTTACAATACACCGTACACCAGCCCCCCATAACCCCAGTCCTAGACTTTATGAACTCATGCACCAATTTTTTATTCAGGGGAACCCATTGAGACCAGGGTCTCATTTACAATGGTACCCGGAGGACAACAATACAATAAACAAAACATCATCAATAAAAACAAAATAAACTACAAATTAGAGAATCAACACTACAGCTTCAAACATCACAAATACAATTATTTACATTTGTTTCAAACAGTTGCAATTCAATTCCGACAGTTGCAATTAAATTCATTCAACATTCAAGTCCTAAACTGCCTTAGAGGCACCAGAGAGTCAAAATGTAGGGAGTTTTGTAGGCTATACCAAAAAAATGTGGGGCACTAAAACTGAAAGCAGATTTACCTAGATCGGTGCGTACTAGAGGAAACTTGAAAGGTAACCATCCCTGTGAACGGATTTGGTGTCTCATGTTTTGTATTTTAACAGTGAAGTGAGTTAGGTCGGAAGCTTGTGTAGTAGATCTTTTAAACAAAAAGGGTGTAATGAACTTTAATGAGGACCAGTCAACCTTTTGATACAGGATGCAGTAATGCGTGTTAAAACTGTCATGTGATAAAGCAAAGGGCACTATGGTAGATGGCCTCCAAAAGTTTAAGAGTACTGGCTGTTGCATTCTGATAAATGGTGTCTCCATAGTCAAGAACTGGCAGGCAAGTTGACTACAATCTGCTTCCTGCTGTTTAGGGAGAGGTATGATCTGTTTCTTTAAAAGAAGCCTACTTTACACCTCAGCTTCTTGCCTAGCTCATCTGTATGTTTTTTAAATGTCAAATTATTGTCAATCCAAAAGGCCATATATTTATAGTCGGGAACCTGCTCGATGAAAGAACCAGCCAATGCATAAATGTGTAAGCCATCTGAAGTACTTCTATGAGAATTAGAAAGCAGCAAACCTTTCGTTTTTCCTGCATTAAGTACAAATTTTAAATCATCAAGGGCTTTGTGCCAGGCAACAAAATCAGATTGCAGCTCCAACATAGCCTAGTCAGCCGTAGGGCAATAGCGTGCATAACAGTGTCATCTGCATACAGATCAATGTTACAGGTTTTTTCAGATAGACCAATATTATTTATATAAATAGTAAAGAGGACAGGTCCCAAAATCGACCCATGACAAACACCTTTATAAATATCGAGGTTCCTTGACACCATCAGAAAGCACACATTGTATTATGTCTGGCAGATAGTTCCCAAACCACTTGCAAGACACCTGGCCGAGGACCATTTCAGACAACCTTTAAATGAGTAGGGGATGGTTGACAGTATCAAAGGCCTTGGATAGGTCTATAAATATGGCAGCATAGTGATTCCTACCCAGCATGGAAAGGATCTCTCTGTGCCCAGGTAGAGGTATGGAAGTGAAGAAATGCCTTCTACGTACAGTATGTCATCAATAGGGAACCCTGTCATGTTCTCACCTATCCTTCCACTGTCCAAACACTTAGTCACTGAATTATGTGACATCACTGAATGACCCATCTCTTAATCCCGTGTCTAGACCCCTTGTTGTCTCCCACCTCCGGGGGCCAAAGGAATGCTGCTCTCCTCCTGTCAAATGGATGTTTGCCAATCCTGGCCCCCTTTGATACCAACAGAGCAAACATTACACAATTACAACCAATGTCAAACACATTCTTATCCTGTAGTCTCAGTCTCACACAGAGTCTCCCTCCCTCCCCCCTGCAGAGCAGAGCAGTGGGCTGTGACACTGGGCCAGTCTCAAATGGCACCCTTTTCCCTATATAGTGCACTATTTTAGACCAGGGCCCATAGTAGTGCACTATGTAGGGAATAGGGTGCCATTTGGGACAGTGTTTACTCTCAGATCCCAGATCTTCCCTGGGCCCTCTGTCCCTGACCCACGCATGTCACACTGAGTGCCCTGGCTGCCACTGTCCCAGATAGTCACAGACAGTCACAGACTGTCACAGGCAGTCACAGACCGGGGACACCAAGCACCATATGTCTGCCATAAAATAATGGAAGATCGTATCTCACCCAAAATAAAGTTTATCCTTAGCAAAAACATGATCTACTGCCTGGGGGAATACAACTAAATCAGACCAAAGAATTGATAATTTTCATCTTGACTGTATTTCATCCACTAACAACTAACATGTTGTCCAGTCTGTCCAGGCAGGCCACAATAGAACCACAGACAGACCTCATATTGTCCTGAACAACACACTAGCAACCCCACAGCACTCCACTGTGTCTTGTTAACACTGCTACAGGACAATAATGCACTCCATTGGGCCCATAACCACCATAGCCTCACAATGGCAGAGGACTCATAAACAGGCATTTATCTCCAAGCTGGGCAACCTGTAAAGTGTCAAGGGAGTGAGGTGCTATTCAAGCCAGTTTTGTCTCCCTGTGTCAGGCAGTAATTGTGGCTGCAGGGAACCCTAATCCCATTAAGGAAGGCTTCCGTCGTCTAGTTGGTGTGAGGCTATTGGTCATTTGGAAGGAGGAGAAGGGCTCCTATTCTGGGACACCAGTGGGGCGGCCAGCAGTGTTATTGCGATATTATAAAGATGCTGTCAATATAGCTTGAGATGAAGAAATCTTTCTTCTTCAGGATAACATTATATTGCAGAAACAAAAAACTCAAAATTGAAACAACTACTGTACTTTTGGCTGCAAGACATTTGACCAGTTTCAGACTGTGTCCCACATCTGCTCTTATTTACATTCTAAAAAAGGTAGCTATCTCCCCTCTATCACTCTCTAAATTGTCATCTTAAATATTGTTCGAGCTAAATCAACCCCAATACCCCAGCACCCTGAGTATTGGACCAGGGGAGACTAGAAGTAGACCAGGGGGAGGGTGAGAACCCTGCGAAGGGGAGTGATAGTGTAGGCAGCAGGGAGTTGCAGCAGGCTTAAAAGGCTTCAGTGCTCTATGTGACCCATGTAATATCAAAGCCTCTCTCCCCATCCTCAGGCACTGGTAATTGTAACTCCAGTGCATATGAGAGACCTCCCGGGTCTCTGCAGGACGTAGCAGGCCTTTGTACCTCTCTGACCAGGCTGGGGCTCCCAGTGGACAGAGCAGGGCCAGGCATAGGGCATTGCCTCTCTATCCCTCGGCCAGGCCAACTCCCACATAGCCTGGGGTGACACAAGGTATTGAGGCAACACAACCTGCTCACTGTTTTTCCCTCCTATAATATATGGTGTTTTACTCTCACTGTTGTTAAATCAAATCACACTGTTTTCAGAGGATTACCAAATGAATAGAACGTGCCCATCACACCAGTCTACCAGGTATTGAACCACACTCTCCTCACTGCCGTCTTAATCTTACAGCTAAAACCTTTCCAGTGCGTCAGATTAGGTTGGAGATTCCTGAATTAGCAGGCTTTGCCGTGTGAGAGGAGGGAATAGTCTTCAGAAAAACGAGATATCAGCAGGTTATCAGGCATTCAATTCAATCTCTTAGCACATTCTGGTGAAAAAGATGCTACTGTTGCTGAATTATCTGTGCTGATTGGCCCATCAACGTTTCTATCTCAACTTTGATGCAGGTCAACATAAAGGGAAGTCCTATTTAGAACCTAGACAGAAGCAACAAAAAAGAAAAGCCTCCCACCTCTATACTTTGTTGCGAGATGTATGAAACTTGCTCCCCATGCTCAGCTTTCAGATTCACCCTCAAAGTGGCCGAAATGTTCATCTTTTAATTTAAAATTAAACAATGACTTTTTCATGGTCAGCGAGCGTTTCGCCTTTTCTTTTTCAATGATAATCACATTTTTAGGTTGCACCTCGACTCACATTGGTTGAGCACCCTCCACTTCTTTCAAAGAAATAAACCTGACAACTATAAACAACACAACAGTATGGTCACGACATCCTTTTCCCATGAAGTATGGTAAAACACACAGACACACGCATTGGCATCCGCTTGTATTAGAACAGGGTTGAATTCCAATTGCCTGTTCTCATCTTTTCTATAAAAGCACAGGTTGTATGGTTAAGTGAATGATCCAAGGGGCCCTAAAAGTATCATGGCTTCAGACACAATAGATCCTTCAGCTGATGAAACAGTTCGATCAGACCAACAGTATGTGTGCATCACCTATTTACATATTGAGACGTGACTAGTAACAGAAGAGATCTATACATTTGTTTTGTTTGGTCTTTTGCCAAACATTGACAGTAGAATAACCTCGTCTGTCCCCAAAAAATACTATTTCACTTTGTATCCCATTTTGGCCAATCAAGTTACCTCACCTTTATCAACAGAAGTAAGAGAATCAATGAAAACTCCAGGAGTAAGAGGTTTTCTTTGATGTGACACTTTAGTGACCTCCCACACATAACTATTGTAGTGGCGATAGCTGAAGGGGGGGTTACCCACACACACCTCTCTATAGACTGGAGCACAAGGGGTCATCAGTCCTGTCTGGCCAGAAAAGAGCCAATACCCCAGAGGACAGCTCATGCTGCTCTGGTCTGCAGAGCGCCCAGCCCCAGCCTCCCTCAGCCACTATACTGACGCCCCATAAAGGTAAGGAGGGCTTTAAAACAGACCCTCCCCAAGGCCCAGCTGAGATAAAATAACCTAGGTTACAGTCACTGCAGTCTTCTAATACACCACAAACAACTGGGACCCCTGCCAGGCTGGGGTATAGAGAGGAGAAGTCAGGGGAGCCCCTTATCGAAGGCCTGGGAGATGTAGTAGCCAAGGATTTTAATTGTCCATCAAGCATGCATAATACAGACCGTGGCCTAGCAACACGATGAGGCAACCTGCTGGGGTGCTATTGTCAGGCCAGGGGCTGACAGTGAAAAACAGTCGATGCTGTCGGCAGGACACCTTGTAAGCAGGCAACCGAGGACTAGGGGGAGCAAAGTAGCTTCTGCTTCTGACCCTTACCCTCTCCCTCTCTACAACCAGCCCCTTCTCCCTCATTTCCACACAAGCCTACCACTGAACCTGCCTCCTCACTTTGCAGCCTGAGGTCAATGCTTGGTCAGGTGTGCTGGGAAAAACCCCAAGCAAACAGAGCATGGGCTAATGGGCCCAGTATAACCAAAGGTAAAAGAGCAACCCGAGGCAAACGGCTTGTTGTTCTAGAGAGTTGACCTCGTGTTCTAACATGAAAGAACAACACGAGGCTTTGATTGAGTTTCTCCAATCATTGTTTTTATGGTGGTGAGCGATGGCACTGAGGATAATGCTATGCCAAGATATCAGCTCCATTTTATGTCTTATAGAGGCGGAGGTAGACGGCTAAATTGCACTGAGTGCAAACAGCATTATGATATCAAACGGTCAGTTCATTGGATTTCCCATTTACAACTTCAGGAACTTTGTTGATCCCCCAAAAAGTCACAAGCAACCGACTGACCTTATGCTTTTATGAATGTGGAAGTAGGGGTTGTAGGTTCAGCTACTGCCGAATCCCTCCGTGACCCTGCCCTGACCCTGGCCTGTCACAGGACTGCTGCTCTTTGTGCCACTCTCCTGCTCCTGCCTGCCTGCCTGCCTGCCTGCCTGCCTGCCTGCTGACTTTGGAGTGGAGATTGCAGGTACAATGTGGATTGTTCTCAGTGTGTTTTTAAAGATCATAATAACAATGACATTTGCTCAGCTCCCTAAGTCACTCTTATTGATCACTTGCCCTCTCTCTTCTCTCTCCCTGATGTCATCAACCGTTTTTCTTGCCACTTTTCACTCTCGCTTGGGGATGGAAATAAAATCATCCAAATCTTTTGCCAACCATTGTTCTTTAACTGTCAATGACATGTCCCTGATCAAGATGCCATGGTGATTAAATGGACTCAGATCATGGCTGAGACAGGTACAGCAAGAGGAAAGACCACATTTGAATGATTTCATTGTTGTGAATTATTATATTAGATATAATAGCTGAGTAATGTACTGTGGTATGCATGTGATGTGGAGACGCTACCTTGCATCTTACTAGGGGGGGATGCGCTGATCTGGGAGCTGTGGTGGTGTGGGGAGCTGTGGCTGTGAGACAGGAGAGGGTTCATGCTGTGGGTGGGAATGGGGTAGGCGTCCATCGCCAGCTTCTGACGGAAGGCCTCCTCCTTACGACGGTTGGCAAACCAGTTATAGACCCGTACCTCAGTGACCAGGTTAGAGCCCAGCCCATGCGCTTTAGACGGAGACACCCCTCTCTGAAGACACTCAGCCCTATAGGAGGAGAGATTGAAATATTATCAATGGAATACAATGGAAAAGAACAAAGGGAAAACATAATGATAGTTGCATTGGAATGATGGTTGGATAGTGTAAACAAAGAGAGACATTAAAACCTGTCAAAATCATTCTAAGCTAAGGCCATGTGCTGCAGTAATGATGGCGTTAGTATCAAATAAGATGTGCCAAACATTCAATTATTCAATGAGAAAACAAAACTATATCCCAAATGTAACCCTATTCCCTATATAGTGCACTACTTTTGACCAGAGTCATATTGGCACCAGTGCACTAAATAGGGAATAGGGTGGCATTTTTGACGCAATCAAAAAGGTGCAACTTTCTCATTCTCCAAAGCCTCCTCCCCTCACCTGTTGCACTCCTCCACCAGCGCCTCCCGCTCCTCTTTGCTGGGGTTCTTCTGTCTTTCATAGGCCTGGTAGAGGATCTGTTGGGATGCAGGCCCCCATTTAAAACGGTTCCGTCTCATTTTCTTGCAGGAGGGTTCAGAGCCCACCTCCTCCCCTTGCTGCCCCATACCCTGACCAGGAGGGTTGAACTCTGGGAAGAAAAACAGCACCTGATCCTGACTGCCTTTGTCGGTCATATTGCTGTCAGAACCTTGCACTGCCTGGTTGAATTCTGGAAAATAAGAACAAGGTACATTGATACATCTCATGTCACATAATACATTGTATTGGGGGGAATGGAGACCATAAACCAATAACACAATCAGAAGAAATAAGACATAATTTAATGAGGGACAATTGCACAATACAGTATGTAGCCTAGGCCATAATGATAAATCAGACACATTTGAGGCATAGGCTTACTGGAATATGTTTCTGACCATATGTAGAGCCGAGATATGACATGTATTTTCATGCACATTGTGTTGTGGATGGCCATTAGAATTCTGATGCCCAGGCCAACACACCTCTGTGCCTCTAACTGTATTGAAGGCTGTGTGAGAAACTCAAATATTAACTTACGTCTGAGAACTTCCCGCTGTTTCCTGACATACCAGGTGTAGAGCGCCGCTCGCTTCTGAGTTTTCATGGGCGTGCCTTTGTTGAGGTGCTGTGAGAGGTGAGACTGATTTAGCCCGGTTACATCCACCACCTCACGTTGTGGTATGTTGTGCTGTTGCATGTAGCCTTTGATCATGCGAGCGGCACGCCAGGGGTCCTCACTGCGGTTACATAAAACACATACAACAATATTCACTTCACCTTGCTAAATACATGTTATTTGTTCTATTAGAACCCGAATAGTGTTATGTGTATAATGGCCTATAGGTTGTGGTGCTACATTAGCACTCACACTAATAGCACTGCTAATCATCAGCTAAATAAGTTCCTAACCTATCTACAGCACCTATCTACAGCACCTATCTACAGCACCTAGCTACAGCACCTAGCTACAGCACCTATCTACAGCACATATCTACAGCACCTAGCTACAGCACCTAGCTACAGCACCTATCTACAGCACCTATCTACAGCACCTATCTACAGCACCTATCTGCAGCACCTATCTACAGCACCTAGCTACAGCACCTAGCTACAGCACCTAGCTACAGCACAAGCATTTATTTCCCTTGGTTTATTCTATTAGACTTCTTCGCCTGATGTTATCCATGTTATCCCCAAGTTTTGGGGGGTTGGGTCAATTGTTAATAAATGACTGTTAATCATTATAAAATCATGTACTTTTTACTCCATACATTTTCCCTTACACCCAAAAGTACTCTCGAAAGCATTTTGAATGCTTAGCAGGACAGGAAAATGGTCCAATTCACGCACTTATAAAGAGAACCTCCCTGGTCATCCCTACTGCCTCTGATCTGGAGGGCTCACTAAACACACACACTTTGTTTGTAAATGATGTCTGAGTGTTGGAGTGTACCCCTGGCACTACATTTTTAAAAAATCCAAAAAATAAGGTTTGCTTAATAAGAAATTTGAAACGATTTATACTTGTACTTTTACTCTTAAGTATATTTGAGCAATTATATTTACTTTTGATACTTCAGTATATTGACAACCAAATACTTTAAGATTTTTACTCAAGTAGTATTTTACTGGGTGACTTTCACTTTTACTTGAGTCATTTTCTATTAAAGTATCTTTACTTTTACTCAAGTATGATAATTGGGTACTTTTTCCAACACCGGTGGTTTCATAATACATTCAATAACCTGAAAACACTCAGAATCAGACCTATTTTCAATTCAGTGTTTTTACTGTAGCTAAGAGGCAAAACTGAGAAATTAGAAAATCTAAATCCTAGACCTTGGCCTATAACTGATCCACAGTTTTTGAAACGTCAATATTTCATAGCGAATGTGAGATATCAAGGATATAGGATACAGAAATATATTACAAATGTTACCAAATTAGGCTATCAAATGATCTAAACTCCACGAATTGGATAGGCCTAGAGTACATTGGTTTAGAAGTGCAGAATTTTATGCCAGCTGAGTCCTACACACTAACGTTATAGCCTACATTTTCCCATTTGGACAATATGCCCATAGGCCTAATTAAATTCAGACTGAATAATCCCAGAATCGAGTGTGAATCAAATCAAATAAATAAGTGATTTGGTAGAATAAAATCATGTTGTTTGGTTAAATGTAGGAAATTGATAATACATTGATAAGAAATTGAAGAAATTGATCAGTTCAGGGCTTCCATCCAAAATCGCATTTAATTATCGAAGAATACATTTGCCCATGGGGTAAAATCATCTGAATTATTCCAATGCTTCAATTATATCAATAATAAATTGAATTGCACCCATCGATGACAACGCAATAGGACGCTTTATGTCGATAAGAAAATGTATTTCAAACTATTTAAAAGGCCTAGCCTATATGCGCAGCGTGCTCCAAAAGACTGCAGTAAAACTACACTTACTTAGCCTACACCATCGCAGTCATCTCAGATTAAGTATGGACTTCACATTGGTAATTGTTGCAAATCTACACACAACTGTTTGTTTTGGAGAATTAAGTCTGCGGGTTTATACGTTGGTTTAGATGTTGGTTTATAACTTTCGACAATGAATAACCAGATCTCCATTCACTCTAATCATACGACACTGTGTATCTTTCAGTTGATGATTTATAGAATACAATTAATAATAACTTAACTACACGTGGGTTAGTTTTGATTTTCTGCAGGCCAGTTGATCATGTTACTAGCGTAATGAATGAACATTTAGAAATGGCT
This sequence comes from Salmo trutta, assembly GCF_901001165.1. Lineage (NCBI taxonomy): Eukaryota > Metazoa > Chordata > Actinopteri > Salmoniformes > Salmonidae > Salmo > Salmo trutta. Next base: position 21,782,678 of record NC_042982.1, read on the forward strand.
TTTAGAAGATAAATTAAGACAATAACAACATTTACAAAGAGTAAGGCCTTTATAGACTACATTCCTAAAACAAAATAATATTTGCTTTAAGAAATGTTGCAATATTTCGCCAGAACATTATTATTATTATTATTATTATTAGAGCCTATATGTAGTGCAACATTGCATCCTACGTAATAAACAAATACGTTGATGTGAATTAACTTTCTCATCTTCCATTGCCAGATATAATCTAAGCGAGAGAGATCGAGTAAGATAAATATAAATAGATCTCGTTAAGTTTATATTTTGCTAAGGGGAAGAAATAATAACCCGTGTGGATAATTAGTAAAAGTACTATTGGCGCGTTATTTTCATTTGATAACACAAGGAACATTGAGACCTATTGCCAGGCGCTTGATATGTAAATTAAAATACGTTTTTACACTAATTTTGTCATCATTCTAAAATACAGACACAATGCAGATACACTTCTGAGTTTTGCGGTCAGGCAAGTAGGCTCTAGTTTTCATGGGCCACGCGTCTGAAAATTAATTCTGGAAGAAATAACTTTAACAGGCAGATAACAGTAAATGTTGTCTTAATTTGCCCTAATTGTTGTCCTAACTTGCCAGACAATGTAAATATAAAACGCTTTAAATGCACTGAAATGACACCTACATCTAAAATAAGTAGCCAAATAAATAATACAATATTGTTTTGGTTACGAGCCTATACCCTACACAATTCATTCGGTAATGAACATTCCTAAATGTGTGAAATTAAACATTTAAAGTTCTATTCACTTACGCTAATATTCGGTCAACTTCTTCCCTCTGTTCCGCTGCTTCCTCGGTGTTAAGTGACTGGAGTTCTTTCAGTATAGGTGGGGTATCGAAATCGTCCCCGTCCTCGGACCCCTCATCTCCCGACAGTTTGCCCTTACTGTGCCCATTGGTCAACGTAAGAAATACCGGCTTCGAATCATTTCCGTTGATTTTAGAACTTGGCGGAGACATCTGTAGATTCTCCAATTTAACTCCAAAGCCATTCGGGCTAGGATCCATATCGTCCAACGCTTGGATCAGAACATCTTTGGTAACTCCGGAATCTAACAAGGCGCTCAAGAGCTCCTGTTGGAGAGATGTCAACTTGGACACCATTTTAGAGAACATTAAAAAAAGTTATATTCTGAACTAAAAGGGAAAGGACGGTTGGGGAGAAGAAAGATCTAGAAAATACAAAAAAAGTCCGTTCTCCCCTCCTCTCCTGCTCCAGTGTTTATGTGAATTCCCTACTCCTGACACCTGCTCGGAGAATCTGGTTCACTTTCCAGTTGAGAAGAGTGATATAATTTGCCATGATGCTTTCGGAGGGCAAGGAATATAAAACATGGTAATTTGTGGGCTGGCTGATGGGGCCTTTATGCAAATCATAAGAAGAAGGCTGCACTGACTAACTGAAGCAGGTAGACCTGACGGTGTTTACACTGCAGAGCTGTTGCTTTTATTGGCTCTGCTTATCAGCAGCACAACTTTCATGAACTTCGGACTGTTGTATAAAGACTTTGGTGAAAGAGGAGGGATGGTATACTTGTGATAATAATAATACTAATAATACTAATAACGATAATAATAATACATTGTAATTATAATAATATTGTATAGACAATATAAGATATTATTAATTATAGCATTTATCTTATCAACTTTGTTTATTTTAGTGGTTCTCTTTAAATTCAACAGAAAAACATGCAACGTGACAAATTCTAAATGATTCACCTACTGTATAAAAGGTCTGTCAGTCTTGGGCTTGTGTTTTTGTTTTCCATATCTTTCTCATACGCTTTATAGTCTATAATAATATCTGACCCTTTTAAACCCCTATTACAGTGAGTTTTTTCATATATATCAGAATAAACATTAGAGGAGGAGCCCTTCCGTGAACAGATCGGCGCTGTGATCATGGCCATAGTTCAAACGCTCCAGAAGCACAATGGCACGCTGGGGACGCACGAGATTCACCGGGCGAACAAGGAGGTGCTGCTGATTATCCTAGTGGGCCTACATCATGCGCAGGTTCGGTGACCTGTAGGACGGGGAAAGCTAAACAAAGAAGTAGGCTACTAGGGAAGAGTTGGTCGCTATAGTCATAAGACCAAAATGTCGCCTGATATGATTTTATTTTTAATGTAATATTAATAAATGTATTAACATTGTTCAACAAATTGGTTAACAATATGTTCATTTTATCATATCTGATACAGTGGTATTACCTGACAATAATTATACAGGCCTTACTGTCAGTGTAGTATCAATACTCGTGGTTGATCATTATATGACCAGAGGACAGAGCAAACCTAAGGGAATTTGTCTGCAAATAATGTTTACATTATGCCTATGTTATGCCCCATGTCATGTCAGGATAATGCTCATAAACTAAGACTGTACTGAATTGTATTACTTAGGCAATTCCTAAATGTATACACGTTTTCTTTATAAATATATATTCATTATTGTAGGTCTAGGCCTATACACTATATATACACAAGTATGTGGACACCACTTCAAATGAGTGGATTCAGCTTTTTCAGCTGACACAGCTGTTGCTGGCAGGTTGAAAAAAATTGCGCACACAGCCATGCTATCTCCATAGACAAACATTGGCAGCCTTATTGAAGAAGTCAGTGACTTTCAACGTGGCACAGTCATAGGATGCCATCTTTCCAACAAGTCAGGTCATAACATTTTTGCCCTGATAGAACTGCCACAATCGACTGTAAGTGCTGCTATTGTTAAGTGGAAACGTCTAGGAGCAACAACAGCTCAGCCATGAAGTGGTAAGCCACACAAGCTCACAGAACAGGACCACTAAGTGCTGAAGCACATAGAGCATAAAAATCGTCTGTGCTTGGTTGCAACACTCACTACCTAGTTCCAAACTGCCTCTTGAAGCAACGTCAGTTGGGAGCTTCATGAAATGGGTTTCCATGGCCAAGCATCCACACACAAGCCTAAGATCACCATGCACAATGCCAAGAGTCAGCTGGAGTGGTGTAAAGCATGCCGCCATTGGACTCCGGAGCAGGGGAAAAGCATTGAATCTTGCTTCCAATGGATGAATGTGAGTTTGGCGGATGCCAGGAGAACGCTGCCTGCCCAAATGCATAGTGCCAACTGTAAAGTTTGGTGGAGGAGGAATAATGGACTGGAGCTGTTTTTCATGGTTCGCACTACGCCCCTTATTTCCAGTGAATGGAAATCGTAACGCTATAGCATACAATGACATTCTAGATGATTCCGTGCTTCCAACTTTGTGGCAACAGTTTGGGGAAGGCCCTTTCCTGTTTCAGCATGACAATGACCCCATGCATACAGAAATAGTTTGTTGAGATTGGTGTGGAAGAACTTGACTGGCCTGCACAGAGCCCTAACCTCAACCCCATCGAACACCTTTGGGATGAATTGGAACGCAGACTGCGAGCCAGGCCTAATCACCCAAGATCAGTACCCAACCTCACTGATGCTCTTGTGGCTGAATTGAAGCAAGTCCCCGCAGCAATGTTCCAACATCTAGTGGAAAGCCTTCCCAGAAGAGTGGAGGCTGTTATAGCAGCAAAGGGGGGAGCAACTCCATATTAATGCTCATGATTTCTGAACGAGATGTTCAAGCAGGTGTCCACATACTTTTGATCATGTTGTGTATTTTATAAAGAATCTAGATCATGATGTTTGGGGGCAATTCACAATGTCCACATACTTTTGGACATGTAGAGTATTTTATAATTTACCATTTTATATTGTAATATTATAATATATATACCTGGGATAGGATAAAGTAATCCTTCTAACCCCCCCCCCAAAAAAAAAAAGATTTAGATGCACTATTGTAAAGTGGTTGTTCCACTGGATATCATAAGGTAAATGCACCAATTTGTAAGTCGCTCTGGATAAGAGCGTCTGCTAAATGACTTAAATGTAATGTAAATGTACTGTATAGCGGTGGGAATGGGGAATGGGTTATGTCCTCATTGAATGTCAATTTGTCTGACGGTTTTGATATCGTTCATCGTGATCTGTTACACCATTACAACAAACGTAATACTAATATAGAAATATACTTTTGTTTCTTCAAACATGCATATGTCATGTGAAAGAATATAAGTATTATTGTTTTAATTACCCACAATCCTCTAAAATCAGAGTCACGTTCCAAGATATGAAATTAAAGATGATTAAAACCAAAGACTTCAAATGAGTTCAATCACTTCACTCTATTGTCTCTCTCTTTGGTTATCCACATGAAAGATACTTACATTTTGATCAACATATTTAGTTCGATTTATTCTAAGATAGTTTTTGGTAAAATGAAAGGAACAAATAATTTAAACAATTTGCACACATTAAAAATATATATATTTTGGGGGTATCTTGACACTTTATTGAGACAATTATGAAATGACAAAGAGACAGGTGGGAAAAGCAGGCTGGGTTGGAGGGTTGGAGCGGGGATTTTAACCCCGGTCTTCCGTGGGGAGAGGGGTAACGTTTCTAATCCGGGTGCGTTATCACTAGACCAAGTGCTCTGCACGACCTGCATTCATTTTTATTAACTATATGTTGGTTGTTGTTTTTTTTTTGTCAATTTCAATTCACTCCTGAATAATTTTTTTCAGTGTGGTTAACTGGGTAAAATTCCACCGAAATGTGCCATTTTACTGCCTAAATACTATCTTAATCTGTCTAAATAAAGCATTGAAAAAATAAAGGTGAAATTCCACAAAAAATATTCTCCATTGACTCTAATCGTGAATCAATATTTAGGCAATAAACCATTTGCATTTCTAAACCATTGATTGTTTGAGAAACACCGTTTTTGTCTTTTGGTGCTGCCATTTACATGTACTGAAACCTTCAAAAAACACTCTTAATTAAAGACACCAATATTAAGGTTGAAGAACCACTTTGGGTGTTTCAGTTATAAAACATTTAACTTCAGTTTTAAAATACATTCTGTGCATCAAAACACTTACATTGGGTTTAAACACCATCCAAACAGCAGATCTCAGCTTAGGTGCACTACTTCATGGTTTCATTACACCATCATGGTGTTTTGAGACTTTCTATTTTGACAATATAGTGACATTATCATCCATTCATGATTTGTCTTTGTTTTTGAAAATTGCATGTATTTTCTCTGCTTTAAAGTGCTTTGAGATTCTTTATGTAATGAAAAGTGCTATAAAAGTTGAATACATTTTTATTATTATTAGTGTAAAAAATAACTCAATAGGAAAATAAAAACAGGTATGATTGTAACATTTCCTGAAGGTCATTAGTGAAGTGATTCATGTTTGTAGATGTTGGAAATGACTAAGGTGCTGGTTCCTATTATTTTCACATGCCTCCAAAAGATCTGTCAACTATTAACAACAAATGATAATAATCAGCAAAAACTGTTTATCCAAAACACAGTGCATCATCTGGCTTGGCTGTTATGAAAGAAGCAGACTGTGTGTTGGAGCATAGCGGATAACACTGACAGACACAGGATTCTCATATGAGTTAGTGACACAGGCAGGGACAGTTGGGCAACAGAGACAGGGACCATGTCTGTGTCCCTAATGGCACTGTATTCCCTATATAGTGCACTACTTGTGACTACACTGCACTACTATGAGGCCGGGTCAAAAGTAGTGCACTCTATAGGGAAAAGGGTGTCATTTGGGATGAAGACCATCAGAGGAGGTCAGCAGTAGTCCTATTACAACCTCAGTCATATGCAGTGCAGTGGCCTCGGAGTTTGGTCTTCAAACCACTTCAGTATAACTATCTATATTTGGTTGTACTTTGGACTGCTATGGATGGTACCACTGACAACTGTTAGAGTATTCATTAGAATATTGAAATCAGATTCAGCTGAAATAAAAGGACCACCACACCGAAGGTTATGCAAATCATTACCCAAAATATATATCAACGGGGCCTAACAAACTGGGATGCAAATTGAAAACAGTGACATTATTCAGGACTGCGTCCATAACTCTTGGGAGTTGTATGAAACAACATAGATAGAACAACAGTAGCACATTCATCCACATAGTTTACACGTCAATACATATTGTATGTGGTTTTCACCTTAATTAAAACCATAAGAGAGAGATTCTACATTGATAGACGTGTCGTCTCCATATTGTTCCCTGACAGTTGGGAGGATGGGATTCACTGTTGAGAGGATGGGAGAAGACCAGTGAAGCACCAAACGTGCCTACTCAACACAGGCTGATAAGGAAATAAACCCTAAAACTGGAATGACAATACAACTGACAAATCACAGACATTCTGATTGAGATATATTCAACCAATGATATCATGTAATGGATCAACACCTGGTGTAGAAGTGGGACTGAGTATAAAAGGGCCACGCCAGGATATGACAGTTAGTATGGGATCTGGACCCATCCAGTGTAGGTAAGTTTGGTGTCTACAGTTTTAATGGAAGTGTGATGAGTCCAAAGGTTCTGAGATGAACTCTGAGTACAGGTGGTGACCCAAACTGCGCTTGGCTGCCATTTCAGTCTTCAGTGACCTCTTCCCCCCAACCCTCCTCCCCCTAACTTTTATGATGGGTTTGGGGCAGAAAGCGGAACGTTTGGAAACTCAGACTGAAAAGGGCAAGGGCTGCATGTCGTGTGCGTGAGATCCAGGAACCAGAGACCATGTCCCGTTCCACAGACTAACCTGGACCTTACCCTCCTCACACTGCACTCCCTGACCGCTCTCTACTCATCTCTCCCTCCTGAAGACGGCTTGAGTCTCTTGTCATTTGTTCACTGCCTCTCTCTTTTGCAATATTATTCTATACACACTCAGCACTGGTCTTTCATTGTTTGTTCAAATGACTTTCTGCATAAGACACTGTTACAAAATCTTTGTGTTTTATGAGTACGTTGACTGTGTTTTACCTATGACCAACTGTTCTTACCCATGCCCCTTGGATAAGGAAATGTGGAGATACGTGTTGTCTTACCTTGGCATGGGACAGATCGAAGGGTCAATCATCCACACCTACATAACAAAGAGTCTGTTTCAGTAGCATAAGGTGTGTTTCGTCTGCTTTGGCACAGTATGATAGGATCTATATCTGTCACATAAAAAGATCACTTCAGCTTATCGCATGATTAACAAAAATATTACCTACATTTACCTAATTTAAACTAGAAGGATCCCGTTGAGATAAAAAAATCACCTTTCCAAGATAGTAAGAGTTGTGGCTTTATAACAAAATTATCATACAGTTCACGCCTCCATTACACCAGTTTTCCTGATGTTGGGACCAGATAAAACCAAAAATGTCATTAATCAATCAATAACTGGGACAATCTCATGCTAATGATAAATCAATCAGTTATTTGATTGATTAGAGAGGCAGAAGGGCTTTAAATGCATAACCTTGAGTTTCCATTGGAAACATTAGCAGCTTTGATCTCTGACAGAGGAATGGGATTTCATCACTGTCTCTGTAAATCACAGGGAGAGCTCAGCCAGTGATGTGGCTGATACCAACACACACCAGCGTAGCCTACAACTTATTGACTTCCTGATAAAGTGATACAGTAGGACACCGAAGAGGAAAGTGATGAAAAATGCTACTGTTATCTAGGCAGGCCCTCCTCCCTATTGTTAAACATGACCTGTGGATGATCCTGGCCTGACTGAGGCCCTGACTGTCTGACAGCTAGGGACAATGTTAGCTCTGTCAACACCCACTGGAGAGGGTGTGCGATTCTTTGGGATTTTCTTGAATCAGGCCCAAGACATGAAAGTCTCTATGCCATGTTTGCTCTTATGGAGAGTAAGAGGTGTTTGTGGTCAGGTATTGCTTATTTTCCTCCTTTTTTTCTCTTTGTTATATCCAGTCAGATCAAGGAGGTTTTGAGATCAAACCATCATTCATCAGAGAGCTGCTGTCACGGATTACCCCGGTACTGCTGCTCATTCCGTGCACCAGTTCCGGAGGTCTACGTCACCGGCCTCTAGGCGTCACTGAACAAACTCATTACGCACACCTGATTCCTATTCCCCTGATTAGTAATTGTATATATGTGCCCTCTTTTAACCATTGTCTTGTGGGTTATTGTTCCCATGTTCATTGGTCTGTGAGTACCTGTGCTTTATTTCGTGCTGCGTGTATTGTGCACTTGTTATTACGGGTCTCATCCCGTGTAGTGTATTGCAGGTCTCGTCTCGTGTATTTATTAGAGGTTTAACCTCACTCTTTTGTTCGGGTTACATCCCTGTGTTTTTGTATACGTGTTTGTTTTGGGCTTTGTCCCCATGCCTTTTCATGGCATGTTGTATACTTTGGGTGGAGTTTTAAAACCCCCTATTACGAATTCCTGCGCTTGTCTCCAATCATTTATACAACGTGACAGCTGCAGGGAAACTGTTTCTCTTTGTTACATCCAGTCAGATCAAGGAGGTTTTGAGGTCACACCGTCATTCATCAGAGAGATGCAGGGAAAACGGTTTCTCGTTTCTTCTATTACTCACTCACCACTCTCTCTGACCCTCTAACTGACTTTTTATCCCTCTCTCTCTCTGACTTCTTATCCATCTCTCTCTCTCTCTCTCTCTCTCTCTCTCTCTCTCTCTCTCTCCTTATTTTTCTCTCTCTCTTATTTTTCTCTAAGTATATCTTTTTTACTGTGTAGACTAGAGTCATCTTCAATCATCTGACTGGCAACCAAAACCAGAACATGAGTTAGATGTGTGCAGTAACGTTAGCTTGCCCATCGGGGCAGTGCGACCCCTTGCATCATTCGGTACACCCCCTCTTCCCTTCTCGACAAGCAGGTTGCTCCCGGCACCAGCTAAGACAGGCAGGCTGCACACTATAGTACAACACACCAAAGCACTGATTCATCCTGCTGTCAGACTGGGCCTTGGGGCTGGCTGGGGCAGCCCTGCTCAAACTTGGCCCCTCATACTGAATCTCAGGGGGGCTGGTGCTGTTGTATAGGGTGAGGGCTACATAGCATAATCAATTCCTCAGTTTGAATGGTATCCTTAATACTTTCTAAAGGAGTTTGCATCAGCACAGTAAATAACGGTCCAATATACAAAACAGATTTGAGTAGATGATAAAGTCTTAAATTCACCATGCACAGTGAGGGGGAGTTTTTTGAGGAACACCTCTCTCTGTCTGTGTGGAACATACATGGTACACTCAGTAGAAGCTACAGGACCTATAGCACCTTCCCCTTCCCTGCTGTTGCATCCATCTTCTCTAGCCTCCAGCTGCAATCAACCTGCTGCTGTTTCTCTGGCAAGCAGGCCGGTCTGTCGGTGGTCAATATTGATTCAGGGATTGAAGCAACAGCCACTTTGTCAGAGTATAGGGAGCCGGAGACGGTATCTCTATGACTCTCCAGGTGTAAACACAATATGGCTGGCTATCCTATGGCTGGAAGTCAGGGATGGCAACAAGCACAACATGTAATACAATCTAAAACGCACAATGATTCCCCTTTAAACCTGATGTTAGCACCTTCCAGACAGCTGCAACAATTTCCTCCTTAGCATGGTAGTGAACTGACTCCTTTGGGTAGTGAACTGACTCCTTTGGGGTTAGCATGGTAGTGAACTGACTCCTTTGGGTAGTGGACTGTCTCCTTTGGGGTTAGCATGGTAGTGGACTTGCTCCTTGGGTAGTGGACTGTCTCCTTGGGTAGTGGACTGTCTCCTTGGGTAGTGGACTGTCTCCTTGGGTAGTGAACTGACTCCTTTGGGGTTAGCATGGTAGTGAATTGACTCCTTTGGGGTTAGCATGGTAGTGGACTGACTCCTTTCGGTAGTGGACTGACTCCTTTGGGTAGTGAACTGACTCCTTTGGGGTTAGCATGGTAATGGACTGACTTCTTTGGGTAGTGAACTGACTCCTTTGGGGTTAGCATGGTAGTGGACTGTCTCCTTGGGTAGTGGACTGTCTCCTTGGGTAGTGGACTGTCTCCTTGGGTAGTGGACTGACTCCTTTGGGGTTAGCATGGTAGTGAACTGACTCCTTTGGGGAGTGAACTGACTCCTTTGGGGTTAGCATGGTAATGGACTGACTTCTTTGGGGAGTGAACTGACTCCTTTGGGGTTAGCATGGTATAAGGTAGTGAGAGAAACACAATGATGGCTTGCACAACTTACAAAGAGATGAGTTTGATTTCATGACCCTTCACTGGGACTGTGACCAAGCTCATGTAGTTAGAGGGTTCTTTAGATGGTGGATGGATCACTCTCTGGCTCAATCCCAAATGCCCTACACCCTGTGCACTTGTGGAGAACTGAGAGGATTTGACAGTTGTAAGCAATATGGTAATAGCTCCCCCTTGCTCTCTAATAGACTAAGTGGAAGTTTCACCATACTACTACTACCAATCAAATCCTATCAGATCTCCACAAGTGCATAGGGTGTAGGGCTTAGGGGTCCATTTGGGATTGGGCCTTCATGTAGACAAACTAGACGGAGAATGATTACTCTTTTTCAGGTTTACTGATGAACTGACCACAATTACAGCCATGCATCAACCATAGAGATAGAGGACTCTTTGTATCTGAGCAATTATAGCGTCTGTGACAGCATGGACAGCGCCATTGAGGCTATCTCCATTTTGAAGTAGTACATTTCTTTTCTTCATGATTCGCTGATCCTTCCTGATGAACTGGTTGAACATGATTTCAACAGGGTCACCAGGAGGGATCAACCAATGAAGTTGGTCTCTATCATTCTCTATGGCATCAATTCAACTACTTCTTCCTGAGGTGCGTTGAGTTTGCTTGAATGTTTGCTACGTTGCGGAACTGTACTGAACGACACGTTTCACCAAAACGTTCTTGTACATTCTTGAACAGACTTTGAGGTATTTAACCCTCCCTTTTGGTCGGTGTGGCGAGGTCTGGCTTGAAGCAATAAGTGAGGTATTTAAAGGGCAGTGGCCATGCTGACAGTGTTCCCCAACCCACAACTCAACCCCACCCCGTTTTTCAACTGGTCATTCAGTTTCCATTCAGTTCAACGTTTCAGAATGTAAAAACGTAGCGAACGCAGCCCTGCTCTCTCCCCACAATTACAAACATCTGACCAATCAGAATAGAGTAAAGTAGTTGCTAGGTAGGTCATCAATGAACATTATAATTCCAAACAACTGATTCACCAGAACTAGTCAACAGTGACTAAGAAATGAATATCTGCAATAAAATATTTCTACAATCAAATTGAGACCTAGACCAAGCATTTAATTGCAAAGATTGTACGCACACTTCACAGGAAGGACTTAACCTTTGTGTGTGTATCATACTTCAACTGTAATTCTGTCAAAGTTGGTGCTGTGTAACACTTTCAGGTCTGCAGAAAGGAACACCTTCAACTAATGCTGGCCAATTAATCAGGGTCCTGGCACAGAAGTTAATAACAGAGTCAGGTTCCATCCCAAATGGCACCCTTTTCCCTATCGTGCACTACTTTTGACCAGAGCCGTATGGGCCCAGGTCAAAAGAAGTGCACTATATAGGATGCCATTTGAGACGCAACCTCAATTTCCAACAGAGTGACTCAGGGAAATCAAATAAGACCAAAAACACACACAGGCACATTGAGGCATGAGAAAACACATCAAGGTAAGTGTGTGGCCCACCACCATCCAGGACAACCAAAGCCCTTTTTCTTCTTCAGGTGAAAAACAATGTGTTCGTTCACCAACATTTACTGAACGGTCCGAGGAGATAAATGTGTGAGTTTGGATCTTGTCCACTGTTTGCCATGGATGACTTGTGCAGACAGCCACAGAGGCCACATCACACCTCTCCTGGTGTAAACTCCTACTCAAGGCCTACCTACGCTCTTCTCCTTCCTCATCCATCAAAGCAGAAATCACCCACTACAGCACTACACTACAAAGCAGCAAGCTGCACATTTCTCTTTGTTTTAGAACAGTTCCTATCAATCCCAGCCTAAGGCCTCAATTACACACTGGACCTCCATTACTCCAAAAGGAGACATGGTCTATAAGATTGTCAGGTCTACATCCATTGAGAGCAAAATTATATTACATTTACATTTTACATTTTAGTCATTTAGCAGACGCTCTTATGCAGAGCATATTTTGAAACTGTTTACTATGGTAGGTATTAGTCTGCACCTGTGTCCTGCAGCGAGCTGTGCTGTGCTCACACACCACGCAAAGAATGAGGAAGACCCACATCCCTGAGCCTGTGGTAAAAAAGGTGACCTTTGTTTTTTATTTGTGAGTTAGCCATTGGTGAGGCTGAACTAGTCAACTCTGAAGGCATTTGCATGATTCTGCCTCTAATTCAAATGTTCTTCAGTGCTTTGATGGAATATGCAGGGTTCAAATCAACGGCCATTCCTCATAGGTCACTTGAACAACTGTAGTCTATAGGGCTCCTTTTGTACTACATATGATGTCACAAAGGGTATCAGGCAGAGTACTACTGAAACTACATATGACCTCACTGCTGCCATATACTGAGGAATGAGCCAAATAGCTGCACTAAAATCAGGTGTGTAAGGCCGCAGCTAAAGTATCACAACAAGCTAATCCAAACCCTGATTCACACACACACACATGCACGCATAAATACATACAGTATCTCCATTGACCCCAATCAGATTAGACTGAAAGCAGAGTGTGCCAAGACCAAGCTAGGTGTGGCAGTTGGTTGTTAAAAATCGCCTCAGAAAAAATAAAAATTCTGACTTGAGTTGTTAGATGAAAGGAATTCAAATCAGATCCAATTCATTAACTCCTGTTCTCAATGGTTAGGCAAACAATCTGTTACAAAATGTATAGCACATTAAAAGCGCTCTTTATTTAATGATACATTTAAAGTAGATGCGTTATGTTATTATCCACTCCATTTGACAAATTGACAGAATGGCCACAGAGAAAATACCATACAATTGTTCCCCAAAAGATATCTCATTCTCAAACTTGTCTAAAATCTCTCTGGTTAATTTCTGAGACAGTTAGGTGAAACGTTTTCTTGCTTTCTTGAGAAATAGTCTCAGTACTTAATGTAATGTAATCCAATTTCCTGTTGTTGTGGATTTGCATAATGTAATCAGAGGAAGAGGTGGGAGAGAGTGGAAGATAAATGGGACAGGGCAGAGTTAATTCTCCCAGACCTGATTCTAACAGGTGGATACACTGAGACAGAATCCTCCCTCATCTCCATGCACCACACACGCACACACTCGCATTCACACACACACGCACAAGTGCACACGCACACACTTGCACTCTCATTGGTTGGTCTGTGCCCGGGCTTGTTCCAGCGACTTAGGAAGGACCCACAATGCTCTTGACCAGACCACTGATGCATGTTAGGGTGAGGTCTGGCTAGGAATCAGGAGTGCATGTGATTTTGGTCACCCTCCTCCTCCTACGCCTCCCCCGCCCTCCTCCCTCTTTTCCCTCCCTCCCTCCCTCCCTCCCTCCCTCCCTCCCACTCCAGCCCAATGTTTCCCTTTCTCCTCCTCCTCCTCTCCACAATGAAAGATTCAGTGGTTACTAACTGCTTGGCTTCCTCTGCGATTAGAGCCGGGTTCACTGCCCCTTTATTAATGCAGAGGCACACACCACTGCCATTAGCAGCCATGAGAAGTGGAATGTTCTGACTGAGACCCTGCAGAGCAAACATGGGCACACACACACACACTCTGTGACACACGCATGCACGCACACAAGCATGTACACACACACACACACACACACACACACACACACACACACACACACACACACACACACAGACACAGACACACACACAAGAATGGTCATAGGACATCCAACCAACTTGACACAATTGTGGGAAGCATTGGGGTCAACGTGGACAATCATCCCTGTGGAACGCTTTCGACACCTTGTAGAGTCCATCCCCTGACGAATTGAGGCTGTTCTGAGGGCAAAGGGGGGGGGGGGGGGGGGGTATACTCAGTGTATAAGGAAATATGGTGCATTTCAGATGCAGCCACAGATTCAACATTCCCCAGAACAGCCAACATTGGCCTATATGTGATAGGATAGAGGGTAGGTACAGTTATACACTGAGTATAAAAAATATTAAGATTCACCTGGTCAGTCTATGTCATGGAAAGAGGAGGTGTTCTTAATGTTTTGTATACTCTGTGTACGTGTTGAGGGAGCTCTTGGACATCGACATTAAGAAGCATGTTTTTCTGGTGCAATAAAGACAATGTATATCTTTATGACATTGTTAACCATTTGAATATGTCATGAAGGTAAATGACAAAATGATGTGCCTACTGTATATGCCTCATGTCTTATCTGCTATCTGGTCTGTCCAAGGCTATACCATGCCCTTGTTCATCTTCAAGATATTCATAAAAGACAACTGATCCATCCTTATACATAATACAAACTCTAAACTTGTCAATATAAGGAAAATGTACCCATTTTCCTTGTGAATTGCCACCAAACAACATGCTCTAGATTCTTTATAAGATACACTACATGACCAAATGTATGTTGAACATCTCATTCCAAAATCATGGGCATTAATATGGAGTTGCTCCCCCCTTTACTGCTATAACAGCCTCCACTCTTCTGGGAAGGTAGTTCCACTAGATGTTGGAACATTGCTGCAGGGACTTGCTTCCATTCAGCCACAAGAGCATCAGTGAGGTTGGGCACTGATGTTGGGCGATTAGGCCTGGCTCGCAGTCAACATTCCAATTCACCCAAAGGTGTTCGATGGGGTTGAGGTCAGGGCTCTGTGCAGGCCAATCAAGTTCTTCCACACCGATCTCGACAACTAATTTCTGTATGGACCTCGCTTTGTGCTCGGGGGCATTGTCATGCTGAAACAGGAATGGGCCTTCCCCAAACTGTTGCCACAAAGTTGGAAGCACAGAATCGTCTACAATGTAATTGTATGCTGTAATGTTAAGATTTCCCTCAGAGCCTAGCCCGAACCATGAAAAACAGCCGCAGACCATTATTCCTCTTCCACCAAACCTTACAGTCAGCACTATACATTCTGGCAGGTAGCGTTCTCCTGGCATCCACCAAATCCAGATTAGTCCGTCGGACTGCCAGATGGTGAAGTGTGATTCATCACTCCAGAGAACGCGTTTCCACGGCTCCACAGTCCAATGGCGGCGAGCTTTACACCACTCGAGCCAATCCTTGGCCTGGTTCTTGGTGATCTTAGGCTTGTGTGCAGCTGCTCGGCCATGGAAACCCATTTCATGGGTTTGTGCTGAAGTTGCTTCCAGAGGCAGTTTGAAACTCGGTAGTGAGTGTTGCAACCAAGGACAGAGGAGTTTTACGCGCTGTGCACTTCAGCACACGGCGGTCCTGTTCTGTGAGCTTGTGTGGACTACCACTTTGCGGCTGAGCCGTTGTTGCTCCTAGACATTTCCAATTCACAATAACAGCACTTACAGTTGACTGAGGCAGATTTAGCAGGGCCAAAATTTGACAAACTGACTTGTTGGAAAGGTGGCATCCTATGATGGTGTCATGATGAAAGACTGAGCTATTCAGTAAGGCCATTCTACTGCCAATGTTTGTATATGGAGATTGCATTGCTGTGTGCTCGATTTTATACACCTGTCAGCAACGGGTGTGGCTGAAATAGCTGAATCCACTCATTTGAAGGGGTGTCCACATACTTTTGAATATACTGTGTATATTTTCAAGTTATGTCACTGATTCGCTAAAATAAACAATGTTTGAATGCTACTTAGGACTGTTCCTATATTGCATGTAATTGTTTTATTTGATTTCAAAACCATCAATCACGACAGAAAGACCTCTTAGAACTCTACAGCTCTTAAAGAAGCTTTTTACTTTGGCTATAAACCGGGACAATATAAGCTGAAAACGTGACAGTAGCAAGAATGACCTTTATGTTCAAGTTTCTTTCTGTCAGCAATTTATTTGCCTGGTCTGACAGCCACAGTAGCAGATCATCTATCCCTGTCTATAAGCTGTTTTTATTTCCTTTTTCTGCTCAATGTTAATGAATCACTAAATGTGTGAGGAATCAGCACATTTCCTTTTACCTCAGACACCAATCAATGCTGGCGTGGCCTCACAAAGAGAGGAGGACTAAATGGGAGCATTGTTGAACTCACTTACTATACTGGTACCTCATCCTCGTCCAGACATAGTAGACCACAATCACCTTTGGTGCTATGAGGACTTAAGAAGTATTTTATACATGAGAAAATGAATGCAAAAGATGTATCTCACATGTAGAAGAACAAATTACATTTATATGTAATCATATGTGCACAAACACAATATCTAACCATAAAACAGAGTTGGTAGTGTACTGTTTCCTGCCTACCATCCAAGTGATAAATCCAGATGGAATAAGGACAGGTCTGATAAATGTGTTGTTCCAATCAGAAGATAAACAGAGGACCACATGGAGCAGGTAAACATAAGAAGTCTACTGTACACTACACCAGCAGCCGTCAGCTATGTAATCCTCTAAAGCCTGCAGTACATCGAGAACCCTAAATTCAATACAAATCCATGACCCCTCTTATGGAAATAAAGGAAATGAGAAGCTACTGTTCTCTATAAATGTAGGATACTATAGTCCTACTATTTGCAAAGCTCTAATGTTGATCACAAGTAACAAATACTTCAAGAGCCCCCTTGGGTCTACTTTGCTTGTTTAAGTTGGTTAAGAACTTGAACAAATACCTATCTAGCCCTTTGCCACCTAATGTGAAACCCAAGTTATCTATTGTAACATGAGTAAATGGAAAAGCTCAATCAACCATGTTGTCTGTCGTGTCCTTCTCCGACAGCTTGAAGCACCTACAGTTACCTACAGTTACCTTCCACTCTGAGTGTGTGTTGTCACCGGACATGACTCTTTGTTAAGATAAGCCTCAGTCTTTCCTGTACCTTGTGCCAAATGCCAATGATCTTGCACAAGAGGAAATAAAAGTTATTTCTTGATTTCAAATAAGACACAATAATATCATTAAATATTGACTCAAGAAAGACTTGTTTGAATAATAGAAATACTGAAGTATTTCAACAACGTCACTTATGAAAACCGTTTCGTCATAACTTACAGTGGACTATGACAAACAGCTGACTAGGTCAACGACAGTCTCTATCAATGGGAAAGCATCTTAAAGGTCTTGGCCAGTGGTCTTTTGGGTTAGCCTGGTGAAAACCGTTGTTCTCCATCATGTACCATGGTGCCATGTGCAGAATTATGCCAGGATAATGTGTACCCATCTCTGACACATTTCTGTTGGTAACTGATTCATTTTAATGGGTATGTTTTTTTTGTGTTATTGTTGGCATCACTGTCTTACCGAGTGAAGCGTGTAGGGCCATGATGATCACTGGGGGTCAGGGAGCATGTAGGCAGATCCACCTGACCGTGATCAGGATGGGGATGGGTGCCAATGGAAGTGCCCAGATCAGCCCCCTCCCATAACCGCCCCCTAACCCCCCTCTGCTCACCTCCATGGACTCTGCCCGCTCTGTCTCAACGCTTCTCTGCTCATCCCTTAAATGAATTCATCCACACATCTCTGTCCCTCTAACATCACATTAACCCTGGCCACGGGAGGCATCCTGGCGGAAAGAAATGTCCCTCTGTGGCTCAACAGTGCCACATCAGTTTGACCTTACCAACTCTACCCTCAGCCCCCCCCCCCCCACCCCTGGCTATTGGCTTGTTTCATCTGCATTTCAACACAGGGCCAACACATAACATACCCAACCACCTGCTCATCACTCCCTGCTCTCTAACATTTTACAGGGACCAGGTGTATGGGCAATGGGGAACAGGGTTTTGGGATGGGGGGCTTTGTGTCGCTATGCACCATCATTTCAACCCCCCTAGCTCAAGAAAATACATTCACAAAACCTTGCTGTTGTCTAATGACAAAATATCTATATTATTTCCATGGAGAGGGATGGAGTCATTGAGCTAGGTCATGCTACACTGGCTGCTACACTGGCTGCTATCTGGAGAACAGAGAGGGTGTAATTGGGGTGCCATTAACGATGACCCAGGACTAGTCATGCAGTATTGGCTCGTAGATTGAGACATGGTGACTGCACAGTCCCACCTGCTGCATCAGTACCCCCAACCTGTGTGACTCCCCAGCCCCCTGGCTCCCCCAACCCCCACATGACCCCTCCGTCTCACAACATACACATACGCACAGACGGTCAAACAAACCTTGAGGACAATATGGGTAAGTAACAACTTAATGAGATAAAATATCACTTTTATGACACATTTATAATTGTAGGAGAGCAATCTAGACCCCACATATTATCTTTGACAACACTTGTATTGTCTTGTAACTAAACATATATTCCATTTGTCAGTATTTTGGGGTGGCAGGTAGCCTAGTGGTTAGAGTGTTGTGCCAGTAACCGAAAGGTTGCTGGATCGAATCCCCGAGCTGACAAGGTAAAAATCTGTCGTTCTGCCCCTGAACAAGGCAGTTAACCCACTGTTCCCCGGTAGGCTGTCATTGTAAATAAGAATTTGTTCATAACTGACTTACCCAGCATGACCTATTTAAATGTTTTTAACCATTTCCCTCAAGGTATACAGTGTTAGATTCTTCCAATGCTATAGGAACATTTACTGTGTATTTGAGGATGTGTCCAATTCAGGAATCATTTACATAAATCTTCAATCTTGGAAACTTTAACCAAGAAAGAAAGGGCAGCCAAATGGGCTGAGGGTGAACAGCACTGATGGCTTGGTTGGCGGACTGCTTCAGTGCCTCTGCCTCCACTTCAGAGCAGTGCAGTGTAGGCCCTGCAGCCTGGGAGGCAGAGGACATCGAGCGCAGCCACAGTTTTACAGTCAGTCCCACTCATAAAGAGTTGCATGGTTTTATGACCCCGTTGCTCAACATCACATGCCTCCACTACCTGGATGTGGCCCGAGATAAGGCTGAGGAGAGAATGAGCCATGTTCTGAGCTCTCTGGCTACTCACAGTCACACTACTCACAGTCCCACTACTCACAGTCTCACAACTCAATTAGATCAGAGAAAGGAGAGACAAAAAAAAATAATGCAGCGACAGCCAAGTATTGGTTTTGCTACTGGCAACTACACCAAAAAAAGCCCACTGAATGAGGCTTGTCTGATCCTGTCTCATAACAGCAGCAGTCTATTTTATACCATGGCCTACATACATTTCTTTATCAGAGGACAGGTCAACCAATAGCCCACTATACTGACCCATTGCTGTTCAGAAAATTTCACTTCAATGTAAGGGGGACGGTAAGGCACTGAAATGCCCTTGTTGCTTGCATATTCTATAAATGATGTCTTTATGATTAGCTAATTGCCTTATCCTTGACAGCAGCTTGCACTGAGGGCAGTAAAAGGGGCAGTATTACAAGACGATGGCCCATAAAGAGTTTGGCTCAGATTGTTAGTGGGTGTGTGGGAGGGAGAGGGAGGAATGGTGACTGGCTTTAGGTCAATAACAGTTATGTTTTCTTATGGATAATCTGAAACAGGTAGCTACTTACTGTATCACTGTGAACTATTCAAATATTCAATGTCACCACATTGAACATTGAATACTCCCTTTCTGTTTCTGTCTCTGTTAGTCTGTCTCTCTCTCTCTTTCTCCCTCTCTCTCCCGCTCCCTCTTTCTTTCTCTGCTTTTCTTTCTGTCTCTCTCTCTCTCACTCGCTCTGTGTGTGTGTGTGTGTGTGTGTGTGTGTGTGTGTGGCCAAGATAATAAAAGTGAACATATCTATCAAATTCAAGTGTTGCGGCCCCATGAAAGACAGCCTTTTCAACCTTTAACCTGCTTCCCACCTCGTCATGCAGCCCCATGTTGGCTAATCCCGTCAAGACAGAAATCAGATAGGAGCTTCTTTTCTCAAGTGTTTTAAAGTTGTTTGCTTTCTCCTTTATAGATTCATTTTATGATCACCTTTGTACTATAAAAACCATATCAGTGGGAGAACTGCTTGGATCCAGGGGTAAGAAAAACAGCTGAAACTGCTAAAAAACAATATATGGGAAAATATCGCACTGAACAACCACAGACTGTTCCATAGTGATGCACAACATGTCAGTGTTGTTCTGAAATTCCTCTCACCCTTCACACCATCATTAGCATGACCAGAAAGTCCCCACAAAGATGCCTAACGTTTTGTTTTTTCATTAGTCTAAATGGGTTTATTAATGAGTTCATAACACATGAGTGATACTGGACCAGAGAGAAACTGCATAGCGTGACTGCCTCAGACTACTTCCTGCATTGCTTTGCAAAGAGCCTCATGGCTGTTGGCTGCCCAATCCATTCAGAGGAAGCCATTAGAACAAACGACTCTCGGGGGCAGCAAAGCAGACCGGGCATGACATTAAACCTAATCACCTCCCAGTCTCCTATGCAAGGACAAACCACACAGACTGTCTGCATACAAACACAATGAAGGCAAGGAGAGGTGAGGGACTTCTACTGATATCCCCATGCAAGGTCCTTGTTAAATCCACAAATACAGTGCCTTCAGAAGGTATTCAGACCCCTTGACTTGTCCCACATTTTGTTAGGTTACAGCCTTATTCTTAAATTTAAAAATTTAAAAAATTCCCTCATCAATCGACACGCAATACAATGACAAAGCAAAAACAGGTTCTTAGAAATGTTTGCTAAAACTGAAATATCACATTTACATAAGTATTCAGACCCTTTACTCAGTACTTTATTGAAGCACCTTTGGCAGCAATTACAGCCTCGAGTCTTCTTGGGTATGACGCTACAATCTTGACACACCTGTATTTGGGGAGTTTCTCCCATTCTTCTCTGCAGATCCTCTCAAGCTCTGTCAGGTTGGACGGGGAGCGTTGCTGCACAGCTATTTTCAGGTCTCTCCAAAGATGTTAGATCAGGTTCAAGTCCGGGCTCTGGCTGGGCCACTCAAAGACATTCAGAGACTTGTCCCGAAGCTGCTCCTGCGTTGTCTTGGCTGTGTGCTTAGGGTCGTTGTCCTGTTTCGAAGGTGAACCTTCGCCCCAGTATGAGGTCCTGAGCGCTCTGGAGTAGGGTTTCATCAAGGATCTTGACTAGTCTCCCAGTCCCTGCAGCTGAAAAACATTCCACAGCATGATGCTGCCACCACCATGCTTCACCGTAGGGATGGTGCCAGGTTTCCTCCAGATGTGACGCTTGGTATTCAGGCCAAAGAGTTCAATCTTGGTTTCATCAGACCTCCCTGAATAAGGCCCTTCTCCCCCGATTGCTCAGTTTGGCCGAATGGCCAGCTCTAGGAAGAGTCTTGGTGGTTCCAAACTTCTTCCATTTAAGAATGATGGAGGCCACTGTGTTCTTGGGGACCTTTAATGATGCAGAAATGTTTTGGTACCCTTACCCAGATCTGTGCCTCGACACAATCCTGTTTCGAAGCTCTACGGACAATTTCTTCAACCTCATGGCTTGGTTTTTGCTCTGACATGCACTGTCAACTGTGGGACTTTATATAGACAGGTGTGTGCCTTTCCAAATCATGTCCAATCAATTGAATTTACCACAGGTGGATTCCAATCAAGGTGTAGAAATATCTCAAGGATGATTAATGGAAACAGGATGCACCTGAGCTCAATTTCAAGTTTCACAGCAAAGGGTCTGAATACTTAAGTAAATAAGGTATTTCTGTTTTTTGCAAACATTTCTATCAACCAGTTTTGGCGTTGTCATTATGGGTTATTGTGTGTAGATTGATGTTTAATCCATTTTAGAATAAGTCTGTAATGTAACAAAATGTGGAAAAAGTCATGGGGTCTGAATACTTTCCGAATGCACTGTAGGTCTAGAATGAGAGATGAGACAATGAGAAGACTCTTGAGGAAGAAAGCCAACATTCACTTTGAAACAGAAACTTTCCCGATTCCCTTTACATACACTACCTGTTGCTTCCTGTCTCTCGACCACACGCATCCATTCTGTTCTCCCTCACTCTCACTCTCTCTCGCTCTCTTTCTCTTTCCCTTGGTGGTATCAGACACTGTTAATGATTATTACCTTGTTCTGTTTCAGAGCCACCAAGCCGTCAGCTGACACCTGAAGGTGGGGAAAGGGGTTATTCCCCTTCATCCCAGGGTAACCCAGTGAGCACGGAGAAGAATGATGTCACATGGCTGTGTCACGTGCATTGCTCGTAGAGGACATAGAGGACGTGTTATCGGTAGCTGAATACCTGATGTCACACCTATGAGTCCTGTTCTGGCTATGAACTGTGTAATTGTCCAATAGAATAAACATAATCCTTTTGTTTTCCCCTCAGACATGGAGGATGAGCTAAGGGACACCTATCAAGCCTTCAGTGAGGGGTCCCTCCCTGTCTTTGCACCAATGCCTTTGGAGGTGCAGCAGGCCAGCAGCCCTACTAGGGAGATGGACTCCCATCAGTCCTATTTCAGCCAGGTCTGATCTTGACAGTAACAACAGTGGTGGGTGTACCAGTTGCTCCTGGACACCAAGATGGGCCGGGTGCCAAGAGCAAGTCGGAGCCTGTTTTCAAAAACATGGCGGCCAACTGCAGACTATCCAAAGAGTTCTTCACAGACCTGATCTATATCATCATAGAGCAATGAAGAATCTTGTGGAAAACAACTTGGGCCTGCTCCACACCGCGCCAGGAGAAGCACCCTGGTTGAATGACAACTTGATTTTCAAAGATTCTTTTGCAAAACGTTTTGTCTGTTGCAAAACGTTTTACAACAAACAGACAAAACGTTTTGCAACAGACAAAACGTTTTGCAACAGACAAAACGTTTTGCAACAGAAGCTGTCTGCGTCTTAAACAGAAGTTGTAGTTTGTCTTAATTGTATGTTTTCAATGCATTGCCATTCTACAGTTTTCCTTCCATCTTCTTCCAGCTGCTTATTATTTTTTGAAGAGAGACACGACTGAACTACAACTTTCTTTTAAGACCAAAACATAACTCAACAGCTTTTGGAGTAAACAGTTTCTGTTGCAAAACATTTTCAACAGACGAAACCTTTTGCAACAGATCAGCATAATGAAACCCCCGCTGGTCGCGTGGGGTGGCACCTCGTGGGGTGTGGGGCGCTCTGGTGAGGGACAGTTCCCTGGACATCCCTAAACCAGGACCACCGGGAGGCGTTAAGGGCCGTCTGCCAGGTCCTGAGCACCAGGGTGCAATACATCTTCCAGGAGACCTGCAACAACCCTGAAAAGGCCAGGGACATTGTCCATAAAGGTAGGCTACACTTATAAACTGTTTCACATACCACTTCAGGACTGTAATACCAAGTTGTAACATTGGAGATGTAGGGTGGATTTGGGTCATAATACATTTGCTGTCTGGTCAAATACTCCATAGTGCTAAGCATTACAACGGTTTTGAAGCTAAAACTTTCTTTGTTAAGGATCCGCCCCTTTTTTTTCTTCAATTTTCACCAAAAATGACATACCCAAATCTAACTACCTGTAGCTCAGGCCCTGAAGCAAGGATATGCATATTCTTGGTACCATTTTAAAGGAAACACTTTGAAGTTTGTGGAAATGTGAAAGGAATGTAGGAGAATATAACACAATAGATCTGGTAAAAGATAATACAAAGAAAAAAACCAACCGTTCTTTTGTATTTTTTTTAAATGCAAGAGAAAGGCCATAATGTATTATTCCAGCCCAGTGGCAATTTAGATTTTGGCCACTTGATGGCAGCAGTGTATGTGCAAAGTTGTAGACTGATTCAACGAACCATTGCATTTCTGCTCAAAATGTTGTATCAAGACTGCCCAAATGGGCCTAATTTGTTTATTAATAACTTTTCATGTTCAAAAGGGTGCACGCTCCTCAAACAATAGCATGGTATTATTTCACTGTAATAGCTACTGTTAATTGGACAGTGCAGTTAGATATCAGATATGTCTATGTCCTGGGACATTTTCTTGTTATTTACAACCTCATGCTAATCACATTAGCCTACGTTAGTTCAACCGTCCCATGGACGGGACATCGAGTTAAGTGTGACTATGTTTTCTTAGGATTGGATTCTGGGACTAGGGCCAATGTCCCTGAGGTCACCAATGAGGAGGGCCATGTAGGGAGTCCCACTCAGGTGGTGGTCCAACCCTCACATAAGCTGGAGAGGATCTTCGGCCACTCCATACTGGCTGGGCCCTCTACCTTAGCCAAGGCAGCATTTGTAGCCCCTGCCCAAAAGGTGGAGGAGGTGAGAGTTGCTTCTTCATATGGCCAAGAGGCCAGGCAGGACCTGCTGGAGATGGCTCACTCCATCCTGCAGGGAGAGATCCTGGCTGAGGAAGACATCCAGCCTCGCAGCGCCCACAGGGTGACTGTCATCAACTTAGAGACCCTTAGAGACATCATCTAGGGGGTCATGGATAGGGCTGTTGCAGTGACTGTATTACCACCACACCGGCGGTCATGAGTCATGAAGGCAGTCAAATTCCACGTGACCGTTTAGTCACGGTAATTAGGCTTCCCCAAGCTCTAAAGCTGCTGATGGTCAGCACTCTATTGTCCCTCCAATCACTCTGACCTCAATGCAAATGTAATCGAAAATCTAATCAAACACTTCATGAGAGACCATGAGCTCATGTTGCGCAACATTTCTATAGATTATGCAATTGCATGAAAAAGCAGAGTGGTGGCCTCTATTAAAAAGAGGAGAATCCCATCATCTTTCTATAGGCTAGGCCTACTATATTTATTTCTCAACTTTCCTAATATTAAGCACATTGCTTATATTTACAACAGGAGTATAGCCTACCTGGCTGGCATGAAAATGAACCACAGGAAAAGCGTCCTCCATTCGCTATTTAAGTGCATAGATGACATGTCTTTTTTCCCCTGCCCCTGTTTGGAGACACGTGCATGATAATGGTCCATTCTAAATCAAAACGAATTTCACGCATATATTATTTAGTATATATTAAGAAAAGAGTAAATCAAGAACAGTCTGATGTGTGACAATATTAGCCTATCACTTGAATGATATATTATCCCTTGTGAATGATGCCCAGCGTAAGGCAAGAACAATGCTTTTCTTTGCAACTTTTTAGAATCATAGTCGCACACCTCATGTAGCCTAGACCGTAGGCCTATATGTTTTGATAAGGTTTGTATCACAACAAAATTGGCCAAATAACTTCTTAAAATTAAGCACATGAATCTGCTTTACAAGGGGTGTAGAGCCTAACTGGCATATATAAGCATCACATGAGTTTCAAGTTTGGGGAAGATCATTTTCACCATAAAAATGCATAATCACATTTGTGGTCACTTTTGATAATTGGTGTTTTCCCGCTAATGGAACATTTGAGCTTATAGCCTACTGCCGTGTGTGCATTGCTGCACTTATAATGTGAAGAAGTAGCCTAATAATTTATCACATTTTAAGCTAAATGTTCTGATCTGTTGCGTCAGCCTCATTGCATAAAAAATATTTTTTTGATGCAGGGGTTGTATTAATTTGGGATCTATCGCATTCCACAACTGTCCCAGACTATGTTTGGAATATTTATTTCTTGCACAGAATAGAATAGGTCAACTTTTGTACTATGGGGGAGAGTAGATTGACATAGGCTAGTGCCTTTGCTGTTCGTTAGGCCTACTCATCTTGTTGGCTGATGAAAAGTAAATGTGGACAGTTCTTCCAAAATCTTCAACACGCACCTCGGAATTGGATAAGGACACAAGCAGTTGTGTCCCCAAAGTGTCTGTCTTCACTTGTAGCCTGTGAGAAAGACCCGATCACGTGATGGAGAGCCATGTGAGTGAGAGGTGATTCAGAGCACGAGAAGGGAACAGCGGCCAATGGCCGCAAAAGGTATGGATTTGTTTAGAGTGTATTACGGCCACATAAAGGGGATACCGCCGGGAAATTCGAGGCATTATCAAGTGCTTGTCAAGTTGTGAATGAGAGACTGATGAAGTGTGTACAGCCTGCGCAAAACAATTAAGCAGAGCTCATGCCTTTCAAGCGACTTTTTTCAAATCATCATTAGAGTCGTGTCATGCAGCCTTACAATGTATTAAACATTCAAACATATTGCTCAACGTTAGTAGAACTAAAGTTACATTAACCTCTACGGGCTAGGGGGCAGTAATTGAGAATTTTGGAAAAAAGATATGCCCATTTTTAACTGCCTCCTACACCAACTCAGAAGCTAGAATATGCATATTATTGTTCAGGTTTGGATAGAAAACACCCTAAAGTTTCTAAAACTGTTTGAATGGTGTCTGTGAGTATAACAGAACTCCTATGGCAGGCAAAAACCTGAGAAGGTTTCATGCAGGAAGTACCCTGTCTGACAAGGTGTTGTTGTTCTTGCTTCTGTTTATTGAAGAGTCAGGATCTTAGCTGTAACGTGACAATTCCTAGGGCTCCAATAGGCTCTCAGAACCCGGGAAAAACCTGAACGATGACAAGGCAGCCTCAGGCTGAAACACAGAATCCCCTTTTCCAAGTGTCCCATCAGAGGACAATAGAATTAGGCGCGTGCGCGATTCGACGCCGTGCAGTATTTTCCTTCGGCTGTTTAGCTAATTGCAGATTCCCGGTCGGAATATTATCGCTTTTCTACGAGATAAATTGCATAAAAATTGATTTTAAACAGCGGTTGACATGCTTCGAAGTACGGTAATGGAATATTTAGAATTTTTTTGTCACGTTCTGCGCCATGTCACGCCATGACCGTGATTTAGCATTCTGATAGTGTCTAGAACGCACGAACAAAACGCCGCTGTTTGGATATAACGATGGATTATTTGGGACCAAACCTACATTTGTTATTGAAGTAGAAGTCCTGGGAGTGCATTCTGACGAAGAACAGGAAAGGTAAGACCATTTTTCTTATAGGAAATGTGATTTTGGTGAAGGCTAAACTTGCCGGGTGTCTAAATAGCTAGCCCGTGATGGCTGGGCTATGTACTTAGAATATTGCAAAATGTGCTTCATCCGAAAAGCTATTTTAAAATCGGACATATCGAGTGCATAGAGGAGTAATGTATCTATAATTCTTAAAATAATTGTTATGCTTTTTGTGAACGTTTATCGTGAGTAATTTAGCAAATTGTTAGTAAATTCCCCGGAAAGTTTGCGGGGGGTATGCTTTTTCTGAACGTCACATGCTAATGTAAAAAGCTGATTTTTGATATAAATATGAACTTGATTGAACAGACATGCATGTATTGTATAACATAATGTCCTAGGTGTGTCATCTGATGAAGATCATAAAAGGTTAGTGCTGCATTTAGCTGTGGTTTGGGTATTTTGGGACATTATATGCTAGCTTGAAAAATGGGTGTCTGATTATTTCTGGCTGGGCACTCTCCTGACATAATCTAATGTTTTGCTTTCGTTGTAAAGCCTTTTTGAAATCGGACAGTGTGGTTAGATTAACGAGAGTCTTGTCTTTAAATAGCTGTAAAATAGTCATATGTTTGAGAAATTGAAGTAATAGTATTTCAAACGTTTTAAAAATCGCGCCACAGGATTCAACTGGCTGTTACGTAGGTGGGACGAATTCGTCCCGCCGGTCCCATAGAGGTTAATAAATCTAAATTAATATAGGAGTACCTCATTTCTTTGTTAACTTCTCAACACGAAATAGCCGCATGTGAGCACTCCCTCAAATCGTTTGGAGAAAATATCCTTTTTATTTTATTCAACTTTGTTCAATGGTGTTCTTCATACAATAAAATAATATAAAATAATGCCACAGAATTCTAACCAAATTTTGTCTGCTAAATTAACTACTGTAGCCCACAGCCATTTGGCATAGCCAGATCATGACCTAACATAAGGAGAACTCAGATTATGCTATTCTGTTCTTCTGAAATACATTACATTTTCTTCATATCATGTTTCTTTAGACCTAAATAATAAATAAATAATGAATTTATTGTGAAGGTGTAGGCTATATTACATGGATTTATTAGACTTTTTAAAATGTTCCAAAGGTCTGCATCAGTGGCTTGTAGGCTATGTGTGGAAGCCAGGAGATACTAAACGTGTTTATGTTAATTAACGTTCAATTACCGTGAGACCGACAGTTATTTGATTGCAGTTATTTGCTTGACAATCACCGGCTGACGAAATGTTGTGACCGCCACAGCCCTAGTCATGGGTCACCTGACATTCACTCCCAGCTGGAAGGGTGAAGGCAATCACCCCTTTCCAGCTCCAATCGATGCTCTTCATCAACATACAGAATGTTCTGAAGGATATGGCTGGTTTTACTGTTGTATTCAGCCAACATGAGAGCAGTTGTGGAGGCCCCATTGTGGAGGCTTCTGCTGATAGACTATCCCTAGTGTCAAAGAAAAAACATTCCCCAACTGCATGAAGCAGACTACGGTCGTGATATTGGCATTTACTGCATATCTGAGGCCATCGCATGCACCACATTTTGTGCAACTCGAGCCGTTTCCCCTATCCAGCTGTTCCATTCTCAGTGTAGCCTACTGCTACAGGTAACTCCCAAAATAAAATAATCACCAAAATAAAGTGTCTTAATAGGGCGTTGGGGCACCACGAGCCAGATCAGCTTCAATGCGCCTTGGCAAAGATTCTACAAGTGTCTCGAACTTCTTGTGTGCACCTGCTTTATACTTAGTATCCCTCATTTACTCAAGTGTTTCCTGTATTTTAACAGTAACCTGTAGAATGGAAGAAGAGGTATCACAGGAGTCGCTAAAAAATGGAATATAACGTAGCAGATAAAGTTCGGAATGACACAATTTCATGTGTATAACATGTAAAGACCTGCATCACTATACTGGGAGCTTTTCCATTTCTAAAATGGAGGGGGGGGGGGAGTTGTAAAAATAAAAGATTCTCCTTTAAATTAAAGACAATATAGAAAAGACAATGGGTCTGAAAATGTTTACTTACAAAATTTCAGAGAGCTTTTAAAAGTGCCTTCATTGGGTTGGCTTGCCACCCACAGATTTTGAAAATGTGCCAGGTTCCGGTCATGCCGAAAAGTGTGTTCACCCCCTGCATCACAATGGGCTAAAACACGGTCTCACAGGGTGATTTTTGGTAGTCTATCATATCTTAATGGTATAAAAGTATACACTTCACACACATAGTTATTCAAATTGAAGAAGACACCTATATCATGTCATATTGAGATTAAATGTATTTAAGTTTGTGTTTACATCACAATATTACACTTTATATACAAATCGGTCTGTATAGGCTTTCCCCATAACGGGGCCCAGGCGTAAGTAAGTAGAGCTTGAACGGCCCATAGGGACTAGAGCCCATATTCTGTTTCTGTAGCATGAAGCAGCTTGATGTGCAAGTACATCTCCTGGACAGGACACTAGTCTGTCAAAGGGCCTTACCCCCCAAATCCATCTTCTTAATGCTCAGTAGCAAGCAGAGAGACATCAGGTCCCATTTTTAGAGTCTTTGGTAGGACTCAACAGGGGTTCAAACTCCCATCCTTCCAATCTCAGGGGCGAGACTAACCACAAGGCCTATGATTTGGTTCCAGGTGTCGTTTATGTGTAAAAAAATATCTCTAAAATGCCAAATTGTGTAAAATGTTTATATTTCTATAACTTATATGAAAGCATTTTTATGGCCAAAAGGACATTCTTTGATATAGACAAATGTTTTCATAAGTGTTTGAGTTTAGGTCCATTACCGGCCTCTGTCTTCTTAGACATCTTTCACAGTAAGGAAACATGGTTTCTTTCAGCATTTCTCAAACTATTTTTGTGTTTGGGACCGGCAAGCATGGCTTTCTTCCTCTGGGGACCATTTGGGTAAAAAATAATTACCCATCACTTTTTTATTCAAAATACCCATTTTTGTATGTGTTTTCTTTATATCTTCTACCTTAACACATATTATTGTGTTAAGATAGTATTGCATGGACATTCAAGCTATTTGATTCAAGGGGTATAAGAAACAAATATGTGAAAATAATTTGATGAAACTTTTGAATTTGGCATTACTGCCATTACATCAATAAAACCACTATATAACACAAAAATATACTGTATGTCAGGTAGCCCTGGTTTGATATCCATCTAGAGTATTTATGGTTTGTAGTGACTGAAATGCATCTGGTAATCATCTGGAAATGTGTGTGTGTGTGTGTGTGTGTGTGTGTGTGTGTGTGTGTGTGTGTGTGTGTGTGTGTGTGTGTGTGTGTGTGTGTGTGTGTGTGTGTGTGTGTGTGTGTGTGTGTGTGTGTGTGTGTGTGTGTGTGTGGAAAAGAAGATCTGCATTGCTTTCAAATGCAATTTTGTCACAGTCCCTTCTAACACATCCTGCGTAGCTTGTCAGGCCCAGAGGGAAACAGAAGACATGTGCATGTTACTGAG
The DNA here is from genome assembly GCF_901001165.1 of Salmo trutta. Taxonomy (NCBI): domain Eukaryota; kingdom Metazoa; phylum Chordata; class Actinopteri; order Salmoniformes; family Salmonidae; genus Salmo; species Salmo trutta. Next base: position 21,813,055 of record NC_042982.1, read on the forward strand.
AGTCGTGTCTTTCAGGGATGGTGTCACGATAGCTCCAAGCAACCGTTTCAAAATTAGAGCCACATTTGTTGGAACAAAACTGAAACTGATCTGTTTGATGCAACCACATTTAAGAAAGGAACAGTGCTGTTTTGTAAAAGAGCTGTTTACCTTGGTGAAGGTGGTGGATCCTGAGGCCATGAGGATCTGTCTGACTCTGTTGTGGAACCGCTGCATGGACTCATCATCCACACGCAGGAAACACTGGGCCGTACGCTCTTTGGTCACCTAAACACACACGGACACACACATGGAAACACACTGACACACACACACAAACAGTAAGCACAGTGTTCTCACCGCATTTATTATACAGTTAAAGGGATAGTTTCCTAAAAATGTAAATGAATGATTTCTGTTGTTATCAAGCACCCAGTGATTGACAACAAGTTAGTACAACGGACAACAGTGTAGCAGCGTATCAGTTCCAGTCAGCCACAGTGATGAAGATCTGACTGTTTCTGGTGACGGCTGCCACAATTATTTAGCACATCACTGTCTCCCCGTATTGCCATGGAGACGCAGGACAGGGCCAACTAAAAAACCAAGTTTTAACCATGTAACATCCCTCTTCCTCAGGACCTTTTCTCTCCATCCCTTCATCCCTCCGTTTCCCCTCTGTCCTCGTTCTGCAGGTTCCAGACTCCGTCCTTGTGGGTGAACTCCTCGTAGCTGGTGTGACACTTGGGCAGGATGCGGCATTTGAAACCACAGATGTTGAAGAGCAGGTTATGGTTGTCTTTGTTGCAGACGGACACAAAGCTGTTCTACCACAGGACCATGCATGGTCACAAAGCAAAGCAGGCGGTTCTTAACCTTTTACTGCAGCTAAATCAGGGTCACACAGAGTGTTTTTTGGTAGTCAAACAAATCTACTTTGAAACATAAGTATACACCTCACACACACATGGTTATGGGCTAAAAAAGAAGAAGACACCTGTACCATGTCAGATATAGAGTTGAAATGTATTAAATGTTGAGTTTGCATCCCAATATTACATTTTATATACTGTACATCACAGTAGACTGAAATATTTTTAAAAAAAATGTTTGACATAGAAACACTGGATTTTATGCAAAAAAAATTAAAAAAGAACTACAACAATATTAATTATGAAAAATATTAAAAACATTTCACCCATCAGGCCACTAGGTCATTTGACTGCAGGAAAGGGCTACTAGAACACAGCATGACGGTTACAGAGATGGAGGGTCAACTATTATTTCACAAGATATGAATATCGCTGTTCCTCCCATTCAAGCTGGTAGAAGCATAGATAAGTTGAAATTGCAGTGATTCTGCAGATCTCAACTGACACAATGCTGACTTCTGAGGTGTAAACATAGCTGCAATAACCAGAATCCCAACATCGGTGAAGCAGGGAAAATTACAAATGTGCAGGTCTCGTGAGTACATCTCACATAAGTATTTCATTATTTTCTCAACTATTTCATGACTTTTCCATATGAACACCATCTTAAAGGACAAGCAACAGGGGGAAGGGAACTCACAGGTTGACTTTGTGCTTTATCATTCTCATCCTGGCATCTCTGGGCCAATGTTCTCATTGTTGGGGTCAGGGTTCTCCGTTAGGTACCTCTGGATCAGGTCCCTGGCCTCATCAGCTGAGAACCTGGAAGAAGGAGAAAAGAGCAGGACACGTCAATCCCTAAGCTTCTACAGATCAGTTTGGACAGAATACATGGTGTTTACGGATGATGCACCAAATCAGGTGACTGTGAGGTGACTGTACATCAGATTTCTCCCTCTCTAAATAGAGCCCTAATAATGTAAACACACTCTGTCAGGAGCACCATAGACCAGTGATCTGCCCTGACAGCTTTTAACACACACACACACACAGGTAATAATAAGTGAATTACTGTACATGCAGAATTTTTACAGGCAGCATTTTAGACCCAGTAAGCTGCGGTACAGTAAACATCCTGTATTTCCCATTTCACACCCAGAAATTAGGGGCATTTCACACATACTAACACGCTGAATTCAGAACTCTATCCAGCATTTCACACATATCCCTGCTATTACACACAGTCCTTGCACTCTCTTCATGACAAAAATGACTGTGATTATTACATTTACACACCATTTTAGATGCAGTGCCGTTTCCTCTGATCATTTGTTTGAGGTAGCGGTAATATTTCCATGAATGTATTTCTGCTTGGCTGCCGTATGTATCACACAGACAAACACCCCACCTCGTATTTCTCGTTAATAACCTACTGATGGCAATACTGAGGTTAGTGACCCATAGCAACACCATTAATCACACAATACACCCAGCGTATGATTATAATAAATATTCTATAGATTATGTCTCAGTCATGTGCACATCATTTATTTTCTAAGTGTTGTGCAATAAAAGGACAAATCTGATACAGGAAGGATACATTCTCCATATTGTGTCCTCCTAAATCAGAATGGTGAACAGAGCTGGAGCAGAGGGTTTTCATTGTAAAATATGAGCTAAGCATCATACAGCACCCATGAGTGACAGCTTAAACAGATCAGTCTCACTCCCACTCTCCCAGTCATGATAGACTCATCTTTTCCTGCAGAGCCTATGATTGATTTTCATCTACCACCATCTAGTGGCTATTTAGTGTATGACGTTTCAAGAGTAGAGCCAGAATTATTTGATGTAATATAATAATCTAAGTATCAAAAGGATCATGATCAACATAAATGTGTCACGTTCGTCGTATGGAGTAGACCAAAACGCAGCGGGAATGTGTATGCTCATCTTCTTATTTATTAAAGAAACAAAACAAAACACTTGACCAAAACAACAACGATAAAACCAGTCCCGTAAGGACAAATGACTATACGGAGAAACAACTACCCACAAATCCCAATGAACAAACACCCCTATAAATAGGACCTTCAATTAGAGGCAACGAGGAACAGCTGCCTCCAATTGAAGGTCAACCCAATAAACTAAGCATAGAAATAGAATAAATAGACACAGACATAGAAATAGACTAACATAGAACATTGCCTAAAAAAAAAAGAAACACACTAAACAAACACCCCCTGCCACGCCCTGACCAAACTATAATAACAAACAACCCCTTTTACTGGTCAGGACGTGACAAAATGTGTGGCTAACTGGTTAAGACAGGGGACGTACACAGGACAGTTGGGCCTGGATGGACATTTGGTCCTTCGCTTATGGATAATTTTAGCTATTAAGCTAGCTAGTTGAGTTGAGTAAACTGAGCAGTGGCGACCCGTCATTCAGGGCAGGTGGGGCAGAGCCTGTTTTGCATGTTGTTTTGTCATTAATACGTGTCACATATCAGTTTGCAAACATTGTAAAAAATAAATAAAAATCTGAGTACAAACATGCTATCTTTTTTGCTTTCTTGAATAAGACAGCTCCAAAATGCAAGTGTTTTGGCCCAGCTCAGTGCTTTAAATACAGAGCGTAGGGGTTGGTAATGTTCTCTAGTTGCGCCGTGACTGGCTCAGTGTTCTGTCACTCATGGGGACACTACGTCACCGCAAATCTATGTGTGGAGCTCGAAAATCCAAGCCCCTTGGGTGCTGCCATTGAGTTACATTAGAAGTGCCCATCCAAGAAGGCTCAAGGTCATTGGCCACAGATAAAATTACCTCAAATCACGTTATATCTACCGTAGCTTTGATTGGACTGATCATGTCAACATCATACTTTCAAAACCTTAGCAACCTAGACAAGCAGTCACCATCATGAATCACGCTGACAATCTACTGGCAAATCCTTTTCAATATTAAAATAAACTATAGATAAAATGTATCAATGCTCATCGGCCATTGGACATAAACATTACACAACAAGTTGGAAATCGCAAATTCAACAATGAGTGGTTTGGAAGAAATCAGTGGCTAACTGCAAGCATTACAAATAAATCACTATCCTGCTATTCAGATGAATGGGTGTGTGGTTCAAGTCTGGGTTTAAGGGTCTCTTTTCCAAGCTTAAAATTATAACCATTCAACACCGTGGGCCAGAAAAGGTTGAATACATTGGCCATGCTGTCAATCCAGCATGACTTCTGCCATGTTCAAAACAACTGGAAAGTAGGAACTGAGGAAATCTCAGACTTCAGTGAGTTCAAGACAACTGGGAACTCTGAAAAAAAATAATCTCAGACTGGGAAAATATGTTTTGAACGGTCATCCAACTCGGAATTCCAAGTCGGGAACTCGGGCCTCTTTCTAGAGTTCCGACCTGAAGATCGCTGACATCATGATTCTACCTTGTTTTTTTCAGAGTTCCCAGTTGTGTTGCAAGCACCATAAATCCAGAGAAGGCTAGAGGTTGATGACAAAGTTTGATGACAAAATTAGCCCACAAGACGGTCAATCTTGCGACCTTCCTGTTCAAGTGAGCACAGCACAACCAGGTGAGTCCAAAAATGTATTGTATGCTGCTGTATAAATTATGCTTTATTCCAGGGAGACATGTATATATGTAACAGTATAGCTTCCGTCCCTCTCCTCGCCTTGAACCAGGGACCCTCTGCGCACATCAACAACTGACACCCCACGAAGCATCGTTACCCATCGCGCCACAAAAGCCACGGCTCTTGCAACGCAAGGGGAACAACCACTTCAGGTCTCAGAGCGAGTGACGTCACTGATTGAAACGCTATTAGCGCGCACCACCGCTAACTAACTAGCCATTTCACATCGGTTACATATAGTAGCTAAGAAGGTAATACTACATGTATGTTGTGTAGTAAGCTGTTAGTAGCCCATATGCCTCACCCTAATAATTTGGTCCCTTTTGCCCTCATAATTTAGCATACTGTACTGACTTGGTGGTGCACATGTAGCCTATAGCCTGTTTTAGAGAAATGTAATCATTGAATATTGTAATAGCTTTCATTGTCTGCTTATATGCCACCTTTATTTATCCTACGGTTCTGACTTGGTGTACAGGGAGAATACTGTAAGAACAACCCATGTTCTGAATTCTGTCGTTGTACATTTCAAAAGTGCTGAACAAATAGTTATATTGACTACGTCTGTCCTCGCTCGCTCGTTAATGTCTTAATCGAATACTTGAGTAAAAGTAAAGATACCTTAATAGAAAATGACTCAAATAAAAGTGAAAGGCACCCAGTAAAATACTACTTGAGTAAAAGTATTCTAAAAGTATTTGGTTTTAAATATACTTAAGTATCAAAGGCAAATGCAATTGCTAAAACGTACTTAAGTATCAAAAGTTAAAGTATAAATAATTTCAAATTCCTTAGCAAAGCAGCTGGCAACATTTTCAAGTTTTTTATTTATTTATGGATAGCCAGGGGCACACTCCAACTCGTACATAATTTACAAATGAGGCATGTGTTTAGTGAGTCCGCCAGATCAGAGGCAGTAGGGATGACCAGGAATGTTCTCTAGATATGTGTGGGAATTAGACCATTTTCCTGTCCTGGTAAGCATTCAAAATGTAACTAGTACTTTTGGGTGTCAGGGAAAATGTATGGAGTAAAAAGTATATCCATTTTTTTTAGGAATGTAGCGAAGTAAAAGTAAAAGTTGTAAAAAAACATTCATAGTAAAGTACAGACACCCCCAAAAAACTACTTAATTAGTACTTGAAAGTATTTTTTACAAGTTCTTTACACCACTGATATGGGATCATAGCTTTCACTTGGATTCACATGGTCTGTCTATTTCATGAAAAGAGCAGGTATTCTATTTTACCCCTTTTTCTCCCCAATTTCGTGGTATCCAATTGGTAGTTACAGTCTTGTCTCATCTCTGCAACTCCCATACGGACTCGGGAGAGGCGAAGGTCAAGAGCCGTGCATCCTCCGAAACACAACCCAACCAAGCCGCACTGTTTCTTGACACAATGCCCACTTAACCCAGAAGCCAGCCGCACCAAACACCGTTCACCTGGCGACCGTGTCAGCGTGCACTGCACCCGGCCTGCCACAGGCGTCACTAGTGCTCGATGGGACAAGGACATCCCTGCCGGACAAACCCTCCCCTAACCCGGATGGCGCTGGGCCAATTGTGCGGCCGGCTGCGACAGAGCCTGGACTCGAACCCAGAATCTCTACTGGCATAGCTAGACCACTGCGCCACTTGGGAGGCCACAGAGCAGGTATTCTTAATGTTTTGTATACTCAGTGTACATTCCTGCTACCTGGTGAGAGGTGAATAAAATGCTGATTCTCCCCAAACTTTCAACATCCTCATGTCACTGGAGCGCAAGATAGGAGGAAGAACATTAGCATCCTCTGTGATAGGCCAGTCCTGGAGGAACACATTTACTAACATCAAAGTCTTACTCTGTGTGTGCGTCAGGTCTGTGTGTGCACGTGCACGTGCCTATGAGGGAGAAAGAGTGTGTTAAAAGAGATGCCATTTTTTATGAAATGTTGCCATGTACACTTAGTACAGCCAATTTATTAGGTACACCCATCTAGTACTGAGTTGGATCCCCTTTGCCTCATAACAGCCTGAAATCCTCGGGCATGGAAACGTTGCTCAATTGGTATCAAAGGACCTAACGTGTGCCAGGAAAACATTCCCCACACCATTACATCACCACCACCAGCATGTACCATTGACAGCAAGCAGGATGGGGCAATGGACTCATGCTCCTTATGCCAAATCCTGACTCTGCCATCAGCATGACACAACAGGAACCGGGATTCGTCAGACCAGGCAATGTGTTTCCACTCCTCAATTGTCCAGTATTGGTGATCGCCACAAGAGGCTGCTGAGGGGAAGATGGCTCATGATAATGGTTGAAATGGAATGAATGGAAACCATGTGCTTGATGTGTTTGATACCATTCCATTTATTCCGTTCAAGCCATTACTATGAGCCTGTCCCCCCCAATTAAGGTGCCACTGGCCGCCTGTGACGATCGCCGTTTCTTCTTGTTTTTAGTTGATAGGAGTGGAACCCGGTGAAGTCGTCTGCTGCAATAGCCCATTCGTGACAAGGACCGACGAGTTGTGCATTCTGCACACCACTGTTGAACTGTGCAGTTATATGCCTGTTTGTGGCCTGCCTGTAAGCTTGCACAACTCTTGCCATTCTCATCCACAAGCTGTTTTCGCCTACAGGACTGCCGCTGACTGGATGTTTTTTGTTTGTCGCACCATTATCGGTAAAGTCTAGACACAATCATGCGTCAAAAGCCCAGCCCAGCCGTTTCTGAGATACTGGAACCGGCTCATCTGGCACCGACGATCATACAGCGCTCAGTCGCTTAGGCCACTTGTTTTGCCCTTTCTAACGTTCAATCGAACAGTAACTGAGTGCCTCGATTAGTGATGGGTCATTCGCGAACGAGTCGGCTCTAAGAGCCGGCTCTTGTAGGTGAACGTTGGGAGCTGGCTCGCATATCAGAAGAGCCGAATCTATTTATTAAAAAATTAAAAAATTAAGATATGAATAATCAAAAGATTTTAATTAATAGAATTAACTAATTCAAAGAACAAAAAAATTTATAAAATAATATAGGCCTAAATGCTCAAGCGTACACACATTCGTTCTGAATGTCTGCTCAGACTAACAGCCTCACCTGTTGTTCCTGTCAATCAGACACGCAGTGTCAACCAATGAACCAAAGATGTGTGAGGGAGGGCCGAGCCAACACACTCACAGTCACACACTTGGCAGCCGAGGACAGAGAGGAAGGACAGCTGTGAAAACAACAGCTGGAAAATGAGTCGGAATCATATGCGAACTGTGCACCCAACTGGGAAGCTAGCTGTAGCGGAGCTTCAAGAAACTAGCGGGCCTGCTAGTGATAGTGGTGGAGCCAGCACCTCCACACGTGGAGATGTATCCACTCAGTCAAGTGGGCCTTCTCCGCGACCCACAGCAACGCAGTCTTCTATGGACCAGTTTATGCCAAAGTCTATGTCCGTAGCAAAACAAGGCAAAATTGATATTGCATTGGCTAAAATGATTGCCACCGATTTCCAGCCATTTTCGATCGTGGAGGACAGAGGTTTTAGAAATAATAGCAATAGTCTAAATCCAATGTACGCAATTCCATGCAGGAAAACCCTTTCAAAATCACTTATTCCACAACTGTACGAGAGCACACAGGCTTCAGTGCGGGAAAGAGTCCAAAAAGCTACTGCAGTTTGCCTTACCACTGCCTGCTGGACGTCAAGGGTAACCACTTCTTACATGTCGTTTACTTGCACTTCATTGAATATTTTTTGTCTTCTGGACTGCTTTGAGTTCAGAGACAGACACACCTCAGAGAACTTGGCAGAGGAACTGTTGAGAGTGGCCAGAGAATGGCAGTAGATGGAAAAGTGGTCTGTTTTGTTAGCGACAATGCGGCTAACATAACCAAAGCCATGAAAATGTTAAAATGGACCCATCATCCATGTCTTTCCCACACAATCAACCTGATTGTAAGATATGCTCTGAAGATGATGAAGCCCACTGTGGACAAAGTGAAAGCAGCTGTGGAATACTTCCACAGGAGCACAGTAGGTGCTGAAGAACTAAAGTCTACACAACGCCAGATGGGGATGCCTGAGCTGAGGCCTAAACAAGACTGCACTACAAGGTGGAATTCAATATGTTATATGTTGAAGCGGTTTCTTGAGTCAAAGGATGCCATCATCTCTACCCTGGCCATTGTCAATGCACCTGTTGATGCTCTGACCCAAGAGGAATGGGAGGTGGTGGAGGAGGTGTGCAGAGTCCTGGAACCCTTTGAGCAGGTCACTGTGGAGATCAGTGGAGAGAGGTACAGTAAGCACTTATTACTACATCATTATTTAATCCAGTATTAAATATCTATATGAGCAGGAGATGAGAATGTAGTATCAGTAGACAAAACTGCTGCACTTGACCCCAGGTTTAAGAAGTTAGCCTTCAGTGATGCCAGAGCGATTGATGATGCTCTTCAAAGAATAACCTCAGCAGCAGGGAGGGACAGCCCCAGCAGTCAGCTGGCTCAGGCACCAGGGCAACAGGAAAAAGAGGGACCAGATGGAGCATAAGCACCAGCAGTAGTGCCACAAACGTCTGCTGTTTGGATGCTGTTTGACGAGAGAGCAACTGGGGATGCAGCACGAAGGAATCTCTCAGCAGATGCCATAATGGAGGTCCGATCCTATTTGGAGGAGCCCCTAGTCTGAGCTGGTGGAAGAATAAGGCCTCTGTCTACCCACGGCTTACTAAAGTCATGACTGGGAGACTCTGCATAGTGGTCACATCCGTTCCCTCTGAGAGGTTCTTCTCGAAAACGGAACAAATAATTACTGAGAGAAGAAATCGCATCAGCCCCTCGAAAGTGAGGTAGCTTGCATTTCTAAATGCAAATCTCTCATAAAAGCTAAATATGGTCAGTATTGCTGTGTGCTGCTGGTTGTAACATGGTAATAAAGAAGAGAGAGAAAAGAGGGACCAGTTTAATGTTTTAAGTGGGATGCTGCAGTCTTGCACGTTATTTCTTTTTCTTTGGTTCTTTGGTGCAATATTCTATTATTATGTTGTTCAGATTGTATTCGTTTTGAATTGTTACATTTATATGCACTTTGTTTATATACATTCAAAAAGTTATACTTGAAATGCACATGTATAATAGCATCCTTCTTTACATTTATTTCAATTTGTGGTATGCTGCAGTTTTGCAAATTGTTATTTATTTTTCTTTCATATGGTGCAATATTCGATTATGCTGTTTAGATTGAATTGGTTTTGAATGGTTAGATTTATATGCACTTTGTTCATATACATTAAATAGCTAATGTTTAATAGCGTTCTTTTACATAACAAACCAATGCATTTTTAAATACATTGTAGTTAAGGTAGAGTATGATTTCATTTAATAATTGAATTAGAATTGTTTTAACACCAATCATAGTCAAACTATCGCAAACTGTTTGACTTGAAAAAACACAAAACATTATTTTTAAAGAGCCGTTTGGGAGCCAAAAGAGCAGGCTGTTTTTGGTGAGCTGATGCGAACGAGCCGGTTCACTGAAAAGAGCCGGAATGCTCCTCACTAGCCTCGATCTCTGTCTGCCTGCTCTACGTAGCAAGCCACCGCCATATGACTCACTGTCTGTAGGAGCAAACCATTTTCGTGAACGCGGTGGTCTACCTAATAAACTGGGCATTGAGTGTATGACCAACGTAACACAACACTCCAATCCATCTGAGCATATGCATGGAAATGAACGATTACTACCTATTGGTGTGTGGGTGTGCATGTAAAAAGACAAAAAGGAACACACAGTCACACACGTTGATGAGCCAGTGCCAGTAGCAGGGCATTGAGTTGGCAACGTACTGTGGGGGTAAGAGCGGTCATCGGAAAGAAGCATAGCGTCCAGTACATAACAAGCAGCCTGGGACCAAGGACATTAGCATGTATACATTCTTAACAGCCTTTTCAAATATATAATTTGTATGAGAACAATTTCACGCATATCACGTGGCATCAAATCAAATTGTATTTGTCACATGCTTCGTAAACAACAGGTGTAGACTTACAGTGAAATGCTTACTCACGGGCCCTTTCTTATAATGCAGAGATACAAATAAAAAAAACATATTGAAAAATGTATAACCCGAGTAACGTGTACTTGGCTATACACTGTAAATGGGGTACCAGTACCGAGTTGATGTGCAGGGGTACGAGGTAGCTGAGATCGATATCAAAATATAGGGAGAGGTTAAGTGACTAGGCAACAGGATAGAAATTGCATAGATATACAGTACCAGTCAAAAGTTTGGACACACCTACTGATTCAAGGGTTTTTCTTTATTTTTACTATTTTCTTCATTGTAGAATAATAGTGAAGACATCAAAACTATGAAATAACCCATATGGAGTCATGTATTAACCAAAAAAGTGGTAAACAAATCTAAATATATTTTCTATTTTAAATTCTTCAAAGTAGCCACCCTTTGCCTTGATGACAGCTTTGCACACTCTTGGCATTCTCTCAACCAGCTTCACCTGGAATGCTTTTCCAATAGTCTTGAAGGAGTTCCCACATATGCTGAGCACCCAAACCATCTCAATTGGGTTGAGGTTGGGTGATTGTGGAGGTCAGGTCATCTGATGCAGCACTCCATCACTCTCCTTCTTGGTCAAATAGCCCTTACACAGCCCGGAGGTGTGTTGGGTCATTGTCCTGTGAAAAACAAATGATAGTCCCACTAAGCTCAAACCAGATGGGATGGCGTATCGCTGCAGGATGCTGTGGTAGCCATGCTGGTTAAGTGTGCCCTGAATTATAAATAAATCACTGACATGGTGGGAACCACACATGCGGAGATCATCCGTTCACCTACTCTGCGTCTCACAAAGACACGGCGCTTGGAACCAAAAATCTCAAATTTGGACTAATCACACCAAAGGAAATATTTCCACCGGTCTAATGTCCATTGCTCGTGTTTCTTGGCCCAAGCAAGTCTCTTCTTCTTATTGGTGTCCTTTAGTAGTGGTTTCTTTGTAGCAATTTGACCATGAAGGCCTGATTCACACAGTCTCTGAACAGTTGATGTTGAGATGTGTCTGTTACTTGAACTCTGTGAAACATTTATTTGGGCTGCAATTTCTTAGGCTGGTAACTCTAATAAAGGTATCCTCTGAAGCAGAGGTAACTCTGGGTCTTACTTTCCTGTGACGGTCCTCATGAGAGCCAGTTTCATCATAGCGCTTGATGGTTTTTGCGACTGCACTTCAAGAAACTTGGAATTTTCCTGATTGATTGACCTTCATGTCTTAAAGTAATGATGGACTATTGTTTCTTTTTGCTTATTTGAACTGTTCTTGCCATAATATGGACTTGGTCTTTTACCAAATAGGGCTATCGTCTGTATACCAACCCTACCTTGTCACAATACAACTGATTGGCTCAAATGCATTAAGAAGGAAAGAAATTCCACAAATGAACTTTTAGCAAGGCACACATGTTAATTGAAATGCATTCCAGGTGGCTACCTCATGAAGCTGGTTGAGAGAATGCCAAGAGTGTGCAAAGCTTTTATCAAGGCAAAGGGTGGCTACTTTGAAGAATTTCAAATATAAAAAATATTTTGATTTGTTGAACACTTTTTTGGTTACTACATGATTCCATATGTGTTATTTCATAGTTTTGATGTCTTCACTATTATTCTACAATGTAGAAAAAAGTAAAAATAAAGAAAAACCCTTGAATGAGGGTCCAAACTTTTGACTGGTACTACATATTGCATATGGCATTATGATTCGACTGAGCTTAAAGCGTGATGAATAACTAGCCCTATCGGCTGTCTGCTTTTCAGGACTGTTCCTTGAATATTTACAATTTATTCATTTGAATCAGCTGTGTTGTGCTGGGGCAAAAACATGCACCCAGGTGGTTGGGGGCCCCAGGACTGAGTTTGGGAAACCCTGATCTAAAGTACAAAGCATTCCAGAACTGTACATTTTACATTTACATTTTAGTCATTTAGCAGACGCTCTTATCCAGAGCGACTTACAGTAGTGAATACATACATTTCATTAAAAAAAATCCATACTGGTCCCCCGTGGGAATCGAACCCACAACCCTGGCGTTGCAAACACCATGCTCTACCAACTGAGCCAACTGAGCCACACTGTACAACCACAGGCTATTGAATCTGGTGCAACCCACTGCAATGTACTGTATCTCATCCATCATCTAGCTCTTTTGTCATTCAAGCCTTGGATAGATTAGCAGTGGAAGGAGAGATCCTTACTGAATGCTTCCCTCACTTGGCTGTCAAGTAACGGACCACACATTCAGAGGCGCAGTGAACAGGAGTGGAGAATGGTTACCATGCTGAGAATCAAAAGGCACGTTGTTTATATAATAACCACATGCGTGTCTATAACTGTACTATAAAAACCGAGAACATTGATTCAGTCAGTGTGTTTCCCTGTGAAGCCTAGGGTAGTATTTGTGGTCCGATCACATCCACTGGCCACGGTCTGTCCCCACAAATCATTTATCAGTCACTTGTCCTTCACTTTGTCTTCTGTAGTCTTGGTTCCAATTGACCTCTAGGGAGAACAAATGTCTTCTGAACTAGGAAGGGTAACATACTGCTAATAGGTTGCATCAATATTTTCCCCTAATCAATATTACTTCTGTTGCTGAAATCAACTACACTACTCAGGTTGTCGCGTAGTGTTTGCAATCGAGTACTGAAAAGATCCCAAGCAGCACATACTGTATATAACGTGCCGCCTCCGAGGTTAATTAATTTGCCAGCCAATATCTGTATGGATCTGTCCCTACACGGCTACACCTCCAAACAGGAACAACCTTACTGAAATCTTAATGGCCAATTGGCCAAATAATGTGTGGTGTGCTCCACCCACTGCAACTGTCCATGGTTTTGAAACAATGGCTACACATTTTACTGCATTGTCAAAGACATGGTTAAGTAATCACAAAACTATTGAAAGTGAACAGGATACAATGAAACTTTTAATCATTGACTTGATTATACATTGACAAACTTAAAGTTCCCAAGTTTACTGGACACCTTTAAAAGGGACACTTCAGCATTTTGGTAATGAGGCCCTTTTTTGGCTACTTGCCAGGAGTCAATTAACTTTGATCCGTTAACCATAGACTTTGTCATTGCGCTATCTACTAGCAACTTCGAGTCAGTACACCAACGCTAGTTAGCATTAGCTCATGAAACTACCTCCAACTTCCTTCACACTGGACAGACAAAAAAAATGGTATAAAGTTAATCTGACTCTGAGAAAGTAGATCTAGGGCCTCATTGCTGAAATATCCCTTTAGTGAAGTGCAATTGATTTCAGGTGCCCATGAACTGAGAACAATACGAGGTACATCTGTGCAAATCATACAGCAATTTGCATCAAACTATAAACAGAAAAATCCAACATAGCAAATACAGTAAAAAAACAACCATTGAAGATTAATATTTTCTTACAATATGAAAGTCTACAAAAGGACCTGAAAGCCAACAGTCAGTCCTTTGTTGCACAGCCAGAATAGGTTAAAGTGTGGATGGTGTCAACCCTCTGCAAATGGAACTTCCAAGCCTCTAAAGAAGTTAGCATAGGAACTCTACTAGCTTGGAATACAAATAGCAATAAAAAAAATGCCAAATGAGACATTCCAGCTCATGAAATAAGATTATGGGATCGATAACAGCAGTTGCAAATCTGGGACGACATGTCCAAATACACTGCGCTAGGCTCACTTGTACCTCTGGCAATATACAGGCATTACAAACTGCTGTAGTAGGTCAACGTCTGGAGCAACTAAGCACATTTAAAATGACAGCACAGAAGTCACTGAAAACCAAACAGCTCTGGGGAAAGCAGATGCACAACTACAATCTCTAGCTTTCCTTTATTATACAATCAAAGGCCACTGTTAAAGCAGTTACAAATTAAGTATAACAAAATGTAGCATTAACGAAAATCTCTTCCAGTTGCATTTTATGGAAACTAGTGAAAAGTAATATTTTTACTATAACATATACACATTAAATATGGTACATTTTAGTCCATGCAGTTGCGCATCATGGTATGTTTTCATTTAAATATTTGAAGTGTATGGGAAGTTGTGACATCAGCCACCAGTGCATTACAGTCCATGTTGGGAAGAGAAGCACTCCAGGCCTCAGAGAACTCAGCCAGACTTGAAGAGGAGGATGGCCACCTGCCCTAAGTAGAAGTAGATGAAATGCTTTGTCTCATGAGTGACGTAGCTGCCGAAGTTCCTTCCAACAATGCAATGCCATGTAGGGTTATACTTCTTGTCAAATTCCTATAGGGATTTAAAAAGCAGGGCTTTAGTAATCAATGACTGAATGAGGAAGAAAATGACCTCATGGCATGCACATCTTGCAGCCTGGTCATCGTATTTAAACAGCTTGCACCATGGAAGACTTCACTCTAATTGGAATACATAGGCCAAAGGCCTGACACTACAGTATTCACATCTCACCTTCTTTATGTAGGCTGCAATGTCCTTTTCTATATTGTACTTCTCCATGGCCTGGGTAGCACAGTCCACAGCATCCTGCTGCATGTCCTCAGACATGTCAGCATTCTTGATTACTGCCTTCCTGTCAGTCATGCCTGCAAACAAGGACAAAAAGAAAGAAACAAGTCTAAACTAACGCAATTACAGATAGAAAATGACAAGTCTAGTGAGGTGACAAAGCCGGAATTCACAGGTAACACGTGCGGCTATGACTGGCTTACCCTGTCTTCACCGTACGGTGCGGTTTACTATGAAAATCAAAGGATAAGCCAATCAAGTGCAGAAATATGATACAATGTTGCAATCAACGCGGTTCTCAGTGTTTCCGAATGTACTGGGATAATACCTGGTCTGTATTTCGGTACCAGATTACGTTGAGTGACTACGACCCTGTGCTGGTTAGGTACAATACGAATAGGTTACGGAGAAACTCGATACAGGTAGAATTAAAAACCACATGGCGACATTACATTTATAAAATTAGTAATCTGTCCCCTGAAATGCACAATTCTAGTCTAGTTCAAACATCAATATACATTGACTAGTTTAATTTCTACATATAATTCCTTTAAAATGGATGATTTAACAGGTCCGAGGGTGATCGGATTCGTGCCAATTGCCTGCAGGTGGTAGTGATTGCGCATTAGTTATTTTTCGATTTAAATTCACAATAGAAAGTAGGCTACCTTGTACGAGAAACTTCGCTTCAATTAGACAACCCGAATCACCACCATCCATGCAAGTCAAGTGTGAGTGCGTGCAGGCTACTAAACATTGTCGCTCACCTTATTTAGGAGATGCTGATACTATCCCTTTCGTAATCAGGTAATTCCCCTTAGTGGATATCAAGCTTTGCTTACTTGCTGGATCGTGCTGCGACAAATTATTTTATAAGATTTACTCAAAGCAAATATGTGGGGAAACTGCCCTCGTAAAATACCTCCCCCGCCCTACACAACTTACCCTGCCATTGGCTGAGCTGCCATCTCTTCTTGTGTTTTGAGCATTTTCTAGCAGCTCCTCTCTGCCAGCATCTTATTTCATCCCACAATGCATCGTTAACAATACATGGTGAGGTAAGTAGAGAAGGCCTCCTGGCATACTCAGCTGTACGGAGTATTTATTATGCTCGATCTGTTACTTTATTTATATCAGCAACAATTAATGTATGAGTGAGATTATATAGGCGGATATTAATTTAATAGAAATATAATCCATGTTTTTACTGGACTTTATATTGTATGTGTGAGATGTATAAACACATCTGCTTGGAATGACATTTCCTCACTACCGCCTACAACTCAAACAGGCTGTTATCACTTATTTGAGTGTATATTCAGTTATTTCCTGATTAAGCCTAGTCCTAGACTAAAACATACAGTAAATAAGGAATCTCCATTGAAATAGTTTAGTCCAGGACTAAAATTAATCTGTCCGGGAAACCGCCCCATGGTGTAAAATGTAATACATTGGAGTAGATGGTTTACTGGGGTTTTCAATTAGGTCTACGAATAAGCATTTATCTTCTCTTATTACATCATAGGGCCATGAAGCTTTAACATTCATTCAAAAGAAAAAAAACTAAAAAACAGGTATGTCTTTTCAGGATTTTATTGAAAATGCTAAACTGAAAGAGTAAAGTAAATTTAAGTAATAAAGACAGACTAACTATACTAAATATAATCCCCAACCATCCCACATTTTAATGCCTTATTTACCAGACTCCTTGCATCCTTTGATCCAACTTCCTGGTCCTCAGTTTCCTTTTCTTACTCCAAAAACGTAAATAATCCTTATCCTTTGACTCTGCGCATATTTACCGCTCAAAAATTGAAATAAACTGGGCCATTCAAAAAGTTGCATCTAGGATTCCTTAATTAGTTCAATTGATTTGATTCCTGGAAAATGGATCCCGTTCCAAGCATCCATTCTTGCCTATCCCTTCCCTAAACGCTCCTCTGATCCGGCTCCAAGGATTGGGATCCACTGAGCCACTCCTCCAATCAAAACCTTGAAATACCAGGAAAAAAATCAGAGGGAAACCATTAGAATCATGTCTGGTTTGGGCCCAGCCCACTTCTTAAATTGTGCACTCATGACATGTCACCACTAATGATCAATTAAAAAAATGTCTGAGCACCAAAAGCATGAAATTCAGTTTAGAATTTAAAATATATTTGTCAATGTTTGAGCTGAAACAAGCCCAGAGCCCCTGTCAAATTAAACCAGCATCTATCAAAGAAAAGATAAAGGGTTCTTATGTAACATTAAAGTTGAAAAGGTACACCTAAGGACATTTGTCCTGGCACAAAACCAAATACATGCACTGTTTATCAGTGCTTAAAAAGGTTGCCAAACAATAAGTATATATATGATATAGAAAACTGTGCTACATTCAAGAGACAATCATGCATCTTGTAGCAACCATTTTATCGATAGATGCAAATAATCAATACTAAAGCATACCATTGCCTCGACCTGACTCCTCCTAAGATGTCCTATCCTGATCAAACAAATGAAATGTGCTCCACAACTTTTATTCCAAATCACTCTTTAATCCTTATCTTCAGATGTCTAAAGGAAGACACAAGGGTAAAACAGTTTAGCAATGAGACTCCTGCCATCCCATGAAAAAGTAAACCTCAATTTTCCAACACTTACAAAAACATTGATCTCATTAAAAAGAACAATCGGGTTTCAAGTGTTGCAAAAATTGAGGACAGACAATAGGTAAATCAAAATGAATTGAAAGGGATCAAAACAAAAGGACTAAAGTAGGGAGGGTCAGGGGAGGGTTTACACCTACATACCAAGACCTTCCACTAGGACATCAGGAGATGCTATGCAAAAATTCAAATCTATAGCTGACTTCTGGAAAAACTCAAAAGGGGGTAAAAACAAGTGGAAAGGGGAACTGTTTACAGGGGATCCACCAAAAGGGCAACACAGAGTTTAGGAACGGGAGCGAGAGCGGCTATGGCGAGGAGAGTAGCGAGGAGATCCTCTGCCACCACGGGTACCACCACCGCGAGAGTTGCTGCGGCTGCGACTGGCTGCACTGCGGCTCCTGCTTCGACTGCGGCTCCTGGAACGTGATCTTCCATAGCTCGGGCTGCGGGGACCATCTACTTTCACGCGAACGTAAGCGGTCTCTCCCTGGTAGACACACACAAAAAGAACTGGACGTTGAAACGAAAAGCATTTCCACCTCAAACGGTTCCTTCCATTGCATCAAAACAAGCCTTCAGTTCTTGAAAGGCTGCACAAGTAGTCACTGGATTGAAAGTGGGGAAAGGTTGAGGGGAAAGATTCAAGTGTTAGTCACTTTAGTTATCTTTAACAAAAATAGAATCATTTCCTTACAATGAAATCCATGAACAACCAATCAAACCTGAAAGCATACCTCGTGTGATCGGAATTTGGTGTTATCCAGCTTTCGAACGGCATAGGTCATGTCTTCTTTGCGTACAAACTCCACAACTCCAGTTCCATCTCTGAAAACATCAGCATAACATACATCCCCAGCCTCACGCATGTGATCCTTGAGGTCCTGCCAGCTGCCACTCTGGGGTAGCCCTTTGGAGAGAAGAGCATATGAATTAGATATGTTTTACTCAAAGTGATAACTTCCAACACTTTGCTCAATAGATCTGTGGCATAGCAGTATAATTCAGAATCTGCACAGAGAATAACTAAACCAGGCTGGTTCAACCCCACCAGAAACAATGAACTAATGTTGAAGACATGGATATGAAATAACTATCAATATTTAGTGGACCAAAAGACCACCGCTTCCGTCTGGTGAAAAAGTAACTAGCCAATCAGCGGGTATGCCGAGTACCCAAAAACCAGATGTTCCAGCGATAGTCCATCTTAACTCCTCCTCCACATTTACTGGATTGGTTGAACAGTGCAGAAGAGGACTGCCCAACAGTTTATTTTCCTTCTTGTCAAGACCCGAGGTGCGTTCAGTTCACTATGACATTTGATATATTCTTTAACTAAGTTACTTTCGCTGGGTATGGCGAGTATATAAAGGGCAGTGGCCATGTTGACATCGTTCCCCAACCCCTCCCAGTTTTTCAACTGGTCGTACTGAATGCAGCCCAGTATGTAGGGGACCTAGTTTCAGACGATTATTTTACACCTGCTATGTTAACACAGGGAGTCCATTTGTTAGTGAAATACAGAAGACCACCAGCAGTGTTGGTGAAATATTAAAGACTGGTTAGTTACCGTTTGTACAGTAGGTCAACGTGGTGGCATGCAGCGCAACAAATGTATATAAACTAGAGGTCGACCGATTAATCGGCATGCCGATTTCAAGTGTTCATAACAATCGGTAACTGGCATTTGATGCAGATTATGGCCGATTACATTGCAATCCACAAGGAGACTGCGTGGCAGGCTGACCACCTGTTACGTGAGTGCAGCAAGGAGCCAAGGTAAGTTGCTGGCTAGCATTAAACTTATCTTATAAAAAAAACTATCTTAACATGATCACTAGTTAACTACACATGGTTGATGATATTACTAGTTTAAAAACTAGCTTGTCCTGCGTTGCATATAATCAACGCGGTGCCTGTTAAGTTATCGTCGCCAAACGGGTGGTGTTTTAACAAAAGCTCATTCGCATCAGGGTATATGCAGCAGTTTAGACCACCTGGCTCGTTGCGAACTGTGTGAAGACCATGTCTTCCTAACAAAGACCGTAATTAATTTGCCATCATTTTACATATCATTGAAGGTTGTGCAATGTAACAGCAATATTTAGACTTAGGGTTGCCACCTGTTGGATAAAATACGGAACGGTTCCGTATTTCACTGAAAGAATAAACATTTTGTTTTCAAAATTATAGTTTCCGGATTTGACCATATTAATGACCTAAGGCTCGTATTTCTGTGTGTTTATTATATTATAATTAAGTCTATGATTTGATATAGCAGTCTGACTGGTGGTAGGCAGCAGCAGGCTCGTAAGTATTCAATCAAACAGCACTTTCCTGCGTTCGCCAGCAGCTCTTCGCAATGCTTGAAGCACAGCGCTGTTTATGACTTCAAGCTTATCAACTCCCGAGATTAGGCTGGCTATACTTAGTGCCTATAAGAACATCCAATAGTCAAAGGTATATGAAATACAAATGATAGAGAGAAATAGTCCTGTAATAACTACAACCTAAAACTTCTTCATTCTTAACTGGGAATATTGAAGAC
The DNA here is from genome assembly GCF_901001165.1 of Salmo trutta. Taxonomy (NCBI): domain Eukaryota; kingdom Metazoa; phylum Chordata; class Actinopteri; order Salmoniformes; family Salmonidae; genus Salmo; species Salmo trutta. The sequence goes on from NC_042982.1 coordinate 21,833,308, forward strand.
TCATGTTAAAAAGGAACCACCAGCTTTCATATGTTCTCATGTTCTGAGCAAGGAACTTAAACATGAGCTTTTTTACATGGCACTTTTACTTTCTTTTCCAACACTGTTTTTGCATTATTTAAACCAAATTGAACATGTTTCATTATTTATTTGAGGCTAAATTGATTTGATTGATGTATTATATTAAGTTAAGTGTTCATTCAGTATTGTGGCAATTGTCATCACTACGTGTGTGTGTGTGTATGTATGTATGTATGTATGTATGTATGTATGTATGTATGTATATATATGTATATATGTATATATATGTATATATGTATGTATATATGTGTATCAACGTTAAAATCATAATCAGTTGACCTCTAATAAACCCAACTCACATTACACAAGGGTGTTAAGAGTCCATTGTTTGTCGCGTCACCCATGCGAGAATTCTACAAAAAAACAGAGGTGATCAAATAAATATTCACTAAACGTCAGTGATCAAATGAATAAATCATTTGAAAACCTGAACGTGGAAGTTAACCATGTCCAAAAAAAAAAAAAAAAAAAATCACAATACTACAAGTTGTGATATTTACATATGAGCCCAAATGTAAAGTACCATGCTTAGAATGTCCAATTCTGTGGGACAGCATTTTTTATGAAACCTGCGAAATTGGTGTTTATATTTGCTATTTGCAATGAGTATTCCTCACTCTACCAGAGTAAGATTGATGTGACATTGTATTGCAAACAAGTATGGGAAAGTCCTGAGGGTGTTTCACAGTCATCAGACATCCTTGGACTGAAATAAAGGTACATCTTCCTTCCCCCCCTATGTTCCAGAATACCCGGACTAGATGTAAATCTGGGACACTCAAATTACTATATGTTACATTTGGTACCGTTACATAAGACGGGTAGTTTAAAATTAATGGGTTTAACATGCTATGCTGTCATTTTCTTCCGTACATAGGAATTAGCATATTAAGTAACAAACTCACTCACTTTTGTACATCGCCTTGGTCCGTACAACTGACCTTATTTTAGCACCCCAAAAACGTAATACTTCCAGATCAACTGTAATGTCAATACCATTGTAAAGCACAATTTCTCCCCTTTCCAACAAAATCAATGACATGACCTCCACGCTGCCCGTTTCCGCATGATTCAAGAAAGCAATGAGCTCTGTCGGGTCCTTTTTTTTTTAAATGGCGGGTGGGGAAGCGAAACTAATGTGTGATAGTGAGGAGAGATGTCGTGTGGGAAAACAGCTTTTTTTCCACTCGATCTGTCCAACTTATCACCTCTAAAATGTAAATAAAAAACACTATAAAGAGTTTATATAATGTCATTATACCTATTTGAAGGTTTGTGTGGAATTTGAATAGGGTTTTTAGGGCGGTGCTAAAGTGATCTTCAGAAGTAAACAGCGGCTTTGAGAGTCATGATCTCTTGCAGTGATGACGCAAAAAATGACTAGGTATCCCCGTCACTGTCCATTTCTTGTTTTTAAACGATGAGAGAAGTGCTACACCAGGCGGAGAGAGATTGTAAGACAGAAATAGTTGCTTTATGCGTGCTGTACGTTACGGCATGACACGTCACGATGTAACGGATTTCTCCAACACTATAGAGCCATTACCATGTCGTTCAACGCTTGAATAGAAACGTAGTTCACATCCCAGATTTTGAAGTCAACACAGTTGCTAAAGTCCCATTAGTTTTCTTTTCAGCCTCGTTTGAATGTCGCGGTTGCGGACATTTGTACGGAATGGGGTGAGTTTACGTTAGCTAATTTGCATAACGTCAAAAGTAAATTGTTAAACTGTTTTTCATAAAGCACAAAGATTTGTTAATGACGACCCTACCGTAAAACTACTAGTCTTAAGTTATTGTAATTATGTATGCGTTACTGCCTCATTTGCATAATATCAGTTTATTTGAATACATTTAGCTTTTATTTGAATCTACTCTGTCCTACATCAGCCCTGAAAATGTCATTAGAATATGACAACCCTATCTTGAGATATTGGACAGAACGTGTTGAAATTAAGACTCCAGACAAATGATTTGGTAACATCATTTACCAGTGGCGACCCTTTTCGATCACTTAAATGATATCTCAGCAATGGTAAGTCCCCAACACCCTAGTAACTAGGGCCTAGTTACACAACTCACCTGAGACAATGACCCTATACTCGGAGCGTCTGGATGGCGGCCCGTATCTGCCTCTAGGGGCGCCACCAACCCCCCCACCACCAAAGCCGCCTCTCCCCCCACCCCTGCCGCTCCGAGGGAATTCAACTCGCAGCCGATAACCGTCGTAATCATAACCGTCTCGTCCGTAAACTGCATCGTCGGCATCCCTGAAAAAGTGATAATAGAAAATGTTAAACAATCGTCCAAACAGCACCCTGTGGCGTACCTCATTAGCCGGCTAAACTCAACAATTTACGATAACTCGTGGCGTTTAGTGGGCTGGTTACAAACAAAGACACATTCACAATGTGCCACTGCAGAAAGGGAAGAAACTAGCGATCAAGCCAATTAACGTTACATTCTTAAAACGAAAATAGCTAGTTACGTTAACGTTAGTTACATGCGCAAACTAAGTCGATTCACAACGACGTCGCATGAGCATAGATGTTCAAGTTACAGTATAGTAACGTCAGCGGGCTAACTAGTAATGTTAGAGCAGTGCACGAGTTGCTAACAAACTAGCCTTTAGCTACCTGGGATCTTCAAATTCGATAAAGGCAAAGGGAGGTCCTCCTCTCCGATTTTTCAAGTCGATGTCGCGAATAGCTCCGTATTTGTAAAACACGTCCTCGACATCTTTGGTGCGAATATCAGGGGGTAGATTTCCGACGTAAATACGACAATCGTTATTTCCTGCAGGGCCTCGCACAACGCCTCCCGACATAGTAGCTACCGTTAGCTAGTTTATTTTAGCGTTAGGTTTAAATAAAAAGCGAGTTCGCAAAACGGTATTCAAGTAGATCACAACCGATTAGAAAACCATATGAGTATAGTACATAAACACGAAAAAAGGTATCAATCGCGCTTAAAGTTGTCTACTAGCTAGCTACACTTCTCCCGGTGCAGAACCGCGCTTTTTCGCGACGGCATTCATGAATACCGGAAATGTGCCCAGTAGAGAACTCTAGAAATGCCTACCTCCGCCAAACAAAATAGTCCACAGTAGTACAGGGCTCATCTGTAAAAGAGACCTGGGTGTCAGTATGCCTCCCTGATAGAATATTACATCAATAAACACAGTAGTACAGGGCTCATCTGTAAAAGAGACCTGGGTGTCAGTATGCCTCCCTGATAGAATATTACATCAATAAACACAGTAGTACAGGGCTCATCTGTAAAAGAGACCTGGGTGTCAGTATGCCTCCCTGATAGAATATTACATCAATAAACACAGTAGTACAGGGCTCATCTGTAAAAGAGACCTGGGTGTCAGTATGCCTCCCTGATAGAATATTACATCAATAAACACAGTAGTACAGGGCTCATCTGTAAAAGAGACCTGGGTGTCAGTATGCCTCCCTGATAGAATATTACATCAATAAACACAGTAGTACAGGGCTCATCTGTAAAAGAGACCTGGGTGTCAGTATGCCTCCCTGATAGAATATTACATCAATAAACACAGTAGTACAGGGCTCATCTGTAAAAGAGACCTGGGTGTCAGTATGCCTCCCTGATAGAATATTACATCAATAAACACAGGTGTGTGATATTGGTATAATTACGCAAATCATTTCAGCTAAGGTTTTCAGGTGAGCAGATTATTCGATTATAATAGTTTGGCCTTTACCGTCTTGCAATTTTAAATCGCCATAATTTATCAATTTGCTCTTCTGAGTAGTGGCCAGAAACCTATTATTATAGCCTGGCCTACACCAATAATATTGAATTTACAAAGTATATACACACATACATTGATTATGAATGAGGACCTTCTTGGAGCCTAATGTTTCACGCTTGGTCCGTGCAGTGTGCTTAATTTTCTGTGCAGTGTGAACACTCCAAAGGAACTCAGACCCCTCAAGGGCCCCCAAAGCGAAACGAATTGAGAGTTTGCTTGAATTCCGCGGTTGGGTTCCAATTTTTTTAGGGCAATGTGAACGCAAAGCTCCTTAGGTTCGTTTGTCATTATTCCCGCACCACACACTAGACTACTGCAACAGTTTCCCTTGCCCTAAACACTCACATTGGTGCCACAAGAGAGATGATGAATGTGTGGAGTTTTTAGTTCATATTATTTGTTTGCAATATGTGATCTATAGGCTAAGAGAGCTTAATCAATTGTTTATTGATTGTGGGGTTTGAATAGTGTGAGAAGACAATCTATTTGGTGAGAATCACAATGTTGGGTACAAAATCTATTCTAGCTCTTAAAGGGGCAGTAGCCTACATTGGTTGTACAATTTTCAATTACAGCATTATTTATTCTGCAGTTGTTCTGTTGCTATTTATTCTGTTAGCAATAAAATGTACATGTTAATAGTATATTCTGATTACAATTATTATGTCTGATATTTTAATGAAATGCAATCTATTAGCTTCCAAAATGTAAGTAGGTATATCTAGCTGTCCGATAACACATTCTGATTGAATGGCTTGTCCTGCACTTTGTAAAAACCCAGAGTGCATGTTGGAAAAATATCTTGGTTACTTTCTAAACATAGCAATGTGAATGCAAGGAGGACTCAGTCCACAAAATAGGTGAAGTGACCTGGCAAAATAGTTTAGTTCTCATTCAGAGGCATGGGCAGTGTGAATACAAAAATAAATTAGTTCTATAGCTTTTTTTGTTCACTTTAAAGGGGACTGAGATTGGTTCTTTTTAAAGAGGACTATGTGAAAACACCCTAATATATCATCATCAGCTACTCTTAAGCCAGTAGATGGTGCCATGGACCATGGTATGGGAAAGCAAATCAGATGACAAGCTACAAATAGTCTACTAGTTTATGGGTGAGGATAAATTAACTAAGAATATTTTCCAGCTAAGAATTCTGTTAAAATCAAGAACTGTATAGCATTCTCAGAGATTGACTCTACTGTAGAAAATAATGTAAAAATCATGCAATGTGTAGGTAGGCCTACTCTTTGGTGCAGTTACATTTTGTTGTTGTGAGTAGGCCTAGTCTCTCATGGACAGACTATGGAGCATGAGCATCTGACTAAATTATGGGATATTTTAATTCTGGTTTAACCAAGATTAATTTATGAGAAATAAAACCAGAATTCCCAGATTGTTTCAACTCAACACAATTTATTGGTATTACTTTTACACTACATCCGTTGCATAGAGAACAATACTTAGCTAAGTCACAAAAATAACATTTTTCCACCAACACTATTTACTATAAGTCCAGCTGTCCATTAGTTAATCCAAAACCACGTCTTTGGAACTTTCTGCCTCTATGCTAGAACACACATTCAATTTCTACAAAATAGTATCTTCACACAGCTATTTTGTTTAGACACACACATCCCATCATGAATCCAGAATTTGGAATGGCAATATGGTCTCTTCAAAAAAGCTAGAGTTCTCCATTCTTGTCACACACAATAGGCCAATACCACGTACCCTATCTAATGCTTAGTGCAGCAGTTTGGAAAGTGGCTTTACATGGCAAAAGTTGATTATGGATCTTATCAAAATAAACAATGAAACAACCAAACATCAGTTAGGTTTCATTTTGCTACTACCACAAGAACATGTTGTCATCTCAAAGGTTACAATAATATTGTTGAAAGTGTCTAATCAAAGGCCATCCGTCAATGACTCATTTCATTAGACCCTTACATCTAGTGTCTCCACCAATGTGCAACATTTTTTAATAACAAGTGTGTACACTCAAGTATCTATATTATAACTCCTAGAATACAGATTGTAGACAGCACATGCCTGCGATTGGCCATTCGTATAGCAGTGACAGTGGACGATGCTATTGGTTAGCCAAAGCTGTAATGTGAGGCATCACTGGCTCTTCAGTATGCATGATTGGCCACATAGATCTGGTCAGATTCACTGTCCCCGCCACCAGTGTACTTCCCCTGACAGGCCAAGCCATTCACCTGATAGTGAGAGAAAGGGGATGGGGGTATGAGGGGCAAACACACAAACACTGTTAGGGGTGAAACTCACTTCATGTTAGCTGAATACATAGATCACTTCCTCAGATGACCGTTCAACTCGGAAAATGGTGAAATGCTAAAAAAAAAAGAAATATGTAACTCAACAACACTAAGTGCTAAAAGATGAAAGCCAGGTTGATCAAGAGGCTGAAAACAAAGTGATGTACATGCCTCTGCTCTCTTGATAAACTGCTCAGTGGCAGCACTCTCATTCTCTTTATGTCCACGCCAGGTTTTGAGTGCGGAGACCTGCAGGGCTCGGCCATACGAGAAGGTGAGGGCCCAGGGCTTCACCAGGGAGCAGTTGTTGATGGCATTCAGGTGGACAGAGGCCTCCTCTTCACTCTGACCCCCAGAAAGGAACGTCACTCCTGCACACAGAAAATAAATAGAAATCGCTGTTAATGGATTTCTATCAGCACCATAAGTGCTTTACAAACTGCCAATAAATGAATATATGTTCATAATGCCAAATCACAGGTATAGTGACTGAATCTGACTCTGGTATTGCATGTACTCTCTTTCTGAGCTTCATTGAGAGTGAGAGGCAATATAACTGGTCAATGGCCTATGACCTTACCCGTGACAGCAGGAGGGACGGTGCGGCGCAAGGCTGTAACCGTTGCCATGGCGACCTCCTCTGCGCTGTATTTGGTGGGGCAGCTGTGGCCAGGAGTGGCCATATTAGGCTTGAGCAGAGTGCCCTCCAGGTACACATGATGGTCAGACATGGCCTTGTACAATGCAGCTAGCACCTGCACAACATGGGGAACACATGGAACATGATAAACTGGCAATGTTAGAAATACATATCACACACTAACAGGTTAAGAGTTGGGGTAAGGTCCCACCTTCTCTGTGACATACTGACAACGCCTCAGATCATGATCTCCATCAGACAAAATCTCTGGCTCCACAATAGGCACAATCCCATGCTGGGTGAAAGAAAAATGACATCATCCGCATGATTAGAAGGCGTTGCTGATGTTACCTCCTGCAATTATGATATTTCATCATACCTGACATTGTGCCTTTAAACTGCATTTGTGGAGTCCTTACCTGCTGGCAAATGCTTGAATATCGAGCCAGGACATTTGCATTCTCTTCAATGGACAGTTTAGAGGGGGTGGTCTCACTGATCTTGAACACACAGCGCCACTTAGCAAAGTTTGCCCCATCCTTCTTATACTGAACACAGCGTTCTGAGAGCCCATCCAGTCCTTTAGGATGAAAAAGTATTAACAAGGCTGGTAAGGATTGGGATTCACCAATGAGTGGCAGACTACATTTTGTAACTGTCAAATTCAGATAGTTATGATGAACAGATTGACTAGAACCCGAGGGGTCTTAGCCCTACCCTGAGTGGTAGATTCTCCATTGGTTCCTGCCAAGGGGACAACACCCTTGTCAACCTGAAGAAAGAGATAAAGCAGATCAAAAATAAGAATGACAACGGTCCTCCCTCCCCTTCACACTGATCTTCTCCATGTCTTAAAGCCAGCTAATTTTCATCCAGATGGTGTTGATATTAATAGCAGCCATTCTACCCATAGCACTTCCCCATCTGCCCCATCAGGGGTAGAACTCCTGATCCGAGTGTATCTGTGCTACCTTTTGGCCTCCATAATGTTGAAACCTGCTCCCTTCCTGGGACTGTCTGTTGGAGCATATCAAGTAGCCTTATGTTCTACATTCTCATTCCTTCCCTCGATAATGTTATATACAGTAGAAGTAGGGTCAAGAGGTATTCTTGCCCAAGCTAAAGACCATAGACATAAAACATACTTCAGATATCACCATTGGCCCCTTCAACCGCTTTGTTCGTACAGTACCTTGATTCCCACAGTGATGCCCCTGTCCTTGATCATCTTGACAAAGGGCGTGCCATCGTCAGCGTGCTGGTACAGCGTCTCATGGAAGAAGATGACTCCTCCGATGCAGCTGTTGATGCGGTCGTCAGCCCTGAAGAGGATCTGGCGGTACTGCCGGCGGTTCTCCTCAGTGTTCTCAACCCCTATCTGGTTAAGGCGCTTTGCCATGCTGCCTGTTTCCAGGAACATTAGAAACAAACATGTTCACAGTCTGGCAAACCTACGTTTATAAAAACTGAATAATCTATTGGATACCATCCTGTACCACTGCTTTGTAGAGGGTTCTGGCAAGCACCACTGGGAATTAACATTTGTCTGATTTCTTGAAAGTAGGTCCCACTGTTATTGTTAATACCATACATAAATGTAAATTGTTACGTAATCATTTTCATTCCAACTGTTTTCCAGTGCAGCGAGAACATGCAGAGCTCCCTACTAACCAACAGACTCATCAGCTGCCAGGATGCCCTTCCCTGGAGTGATGATACGAAGGGCAATCTCCTGGAGCTCCTGCTTCTGACCACTGGAGAGGGCTGGGAATTGGTGCGTCATCCTGAGAGATGGTCGATCACACAACCTGCATAGGGATATCAGATTGTGCACATCTTTTCTGGTCTATATTGATCGATATTCACTCAGGGAAATATTTAGCTAGAGAAATACATCAACGGTAAGGTCATATCTCTCCCAGGGATTTTGGCAAAGTGGCTGTCCTTGTTGGCATATTGTCAGCTGGGATTAGGGATGTGTGGACCTCTGTGCTGACTATGCAGCCCACCAAACAAGGGGCCAGGCAAGTCTTTAGGTCTGGAAGGATTTACATTTTCTCTGTTGGGGTCTCGTAAACAACCAAAAATAGCTATTTGATAAGAAAAAGTCAAGGTCTACACAGGCTGTATCACAACCGGCCGTGATTAGGAGTCCCATAGGGCGGTGCACAATTGGCCCAGCATCGTTGGGTTTGGCTGATATTGTAAATAAGAATTTGTTTTTAACTGACTTGCCTTGTTAAATAAAGGTTAAATAACATTTTAAACATATAAGAATGGCTTGATGCCAATGATGACAACCAATGGAGAAATCTGTCCAGCTTCTTTGTCTGAAATAGATACCCCAACACATTTCCCTCAATGATTGCTGCTTGCTTGTTTTCAATCTCTTCAAGCAATTTCATTCCCCCAAAATGTATTCCTCTCAACTCCCTCTCTCTTTCCCACACTCTAAAGTACAGCTAAGAGGCACAGTCAGAGCTGAAAACTTTCTCAGCCAACAACTCAGTAATCCAGACAACCTTCGGCATGTTGTCACTGTTGAGGTTGGCACTACTGACAAATATCCCAGGAGGCACAAGAAAGATGAGGGAATTTTGTCAGTCCAAACCAGAGAGCTTTTTCAGAAATATTACCCTGGTTCTGTGTAGCTGTAGTAGCAATATCAAATTGGCAAGTGAAATAAAAAATGATGATGTAGTAATACATACAATTGAAGTTGGAAGTTTACATACACTTGGAGTCATTAAAACTCATTTTTCAACCACTCCACAAATGTTTTGTTAACAAACTATAGTTTTGGCAAGTCAGTTAGGACATCTACTTTGTGCATGTCACAAGTAATTTTTCCAACAATTGTTTATAGACACATTATTTCACTTATAATTCACTGTGTCACAATTCCAGTGGGTCAGAAGTTTACATACACTAAGTTGACTGTGCCTTTAAACAGCTTGGAAATTTCCAGAAAATGATGTCATGGCTTTAGAAGCTTCTGATAGGCTAATTGACATCATTTGAGTCAATTGGAGGTGTACCTGTGGATGTATTTCAAGGCCTACCTTCAAACTCAGTGCCTCTTTGCTTGACATCATGGGAAAATCAAAAGAAATCAGCCAAGACCTCCACAAGTCTGGTTCATCCTGAAGAGCAAATTCCAAACACCTGAAGGTACCACGTTCATCTGTACAAACAATAGTAGGCAAGTATAAACACCATGGGACCACGCAGCCGTCATACCGCTCAGGAAGGAGACGCGTTCTGTCTCCTAGAGATTAACGTACTTTGGTGCGAAAAGTGCAAATCAATCCCAGAACAACAGCAAAGGACCTTGTGAAGATGCTGGAGGAAACGGGTACAAAAGTATCTATATCCACAGTAAAACGAGACCTATTTTGACATAACCTGAGAGGCCGCTCAGCAAGGAAATAACCACTGCTCCAAAACCGCCATAAAAAGCCAGACTACGGTTTGCAACTACACATGGGGGCAAAGATTGTACTTTTTGTAGAAATGTCCTCTGGTCTGATGAAACAAAAATAGAACTGCTTGGCCATAATCACCATCGTTATGTTTGGAAGAAAAAGGCGGAGGCTTGCAAGCCAAAGAACACCATCCCAACTGTGAAGCATGGGGGTGGCAGCGTCATGTTGTGGGGATGCTTTGCTGCAGGAGGGACTGGTGCACTTCACAAAATAGATGGCATCATGAGGTAGGAAAATGATGTGGCTATATTGAAGAAACATCTCAAGACATCAGTCAGGAAGTTAAAGCTTGGTCGCAAATGGGTCTTCCAAATGGACAATGACCCCAAGCATACTTCCAAAGTTGTGGCAAAATGGCTTAAGGACAACAAAGTCAAGGTATTGGAGTGGCCATCACAAAGCCCTGACCTCAAACCTATAGAAAATTTGTGGGCAGAACTGAAAAAACGCTTGTGAGCAAGGAGCCCTACAAACCTGACTCAGTTACACCAGATCTGTCAGGAGGAATGGGCCAAAATTCACCCAACTTATTGTGGGAAGCTTATGGAAGGCTACCCAAAATGTTTGATCCAAGTAAAACAATTTAAAGGCAATGCTACCAAAAACTAATTGAGTGTACGTAAACTTCTGACCCACTGGGAATGTGAAAGAAATAAAAGCTGAAATAAATCATTCTCTCTACTATTATTCTGGCATTTCACATTCTTAAAATAAAGTGGTGACCCTAACTGACCTAAGACAGGGCATTTTTACTCGGATTAAATGTCAGGAATTGTGAAAAACTGAGTTTAAATGTATTTGGCTAAGGTGTATATAAACTTCCAACTTCAACTGTATCATTCACATAGAGGCTATATATTTCTACTGTATGAGTACTGTTTATTGAAAGCAGAAGGCCACTAATCACACTTCCCACTTGCTGATGCAGCAGCGCTGACTACAGTGATCTGTGGGGTAGTACAATGCACTTGTTGATTCGTACATTCATATCACATCCCTTGATAGTGGGTATGGCAAATCACCATGTCAACACAGACCCTCAGCTTTTGCACTCCACTGTCTGCAATAACCAAGGAAAAATACAGCAATAGCCAGTAAATTGTTTTATCTACCATGCATTAACTTATCATGTAACTCCAATCCACTCCTTTAAATTGGTTTAGTAAATTAAAAAATCTTTTGTTTTCCAAATAAAACATAAAAATCATTAATTTAATAGCATCATCAGCATATCTGGGTCCCACTCATTACATATAGTTGAACATTTCTAAATATCATATTATCTATCATGTTTGCTAAAGCTTGCTGAAATGAAAAGTGAATGTCAAGAAAACTTGAGAACCTTACCTGACAGGATGCTAATTCAGAATTCACTTGTTCACTGGAGAAGTGATGGCCACTGCAATATCTGACAGACTGCTGCTCCCTTGTATCCCACTCAATACCTCTAGGGTGGGGCTTAATGATGGGGTGGGGCTTGTTGATGGATAATAAATAAATATGGACGAATGCATTCAACCAGAGGAGGCTGGTGGGAGGAGCTATAGGAGAACAGGATCATTGTAATGGCTGGAATGGTATCAATGGAACGGACTCAAACACGTTGTTTCCATATGTTTGATGTATTTGGTACTATTCCATTGATTCCATTCCAGTCATTACAACGAGCTTGTCCTCCTATAGTTCCCTACACCAGCCTCCTCTGTATTCAACTAAAACTAATCCATCATTCCACGTCATTACAATAATAACAATACACTTGTCTTGCGAGTACAAGTCGTCTTGTTCTGAGAAGTTGGCCCAATGGCAGTTCAATGAATAATTCAGTGGATGAAACATTTTTCATCCACTGAATTATTCATTGAACTGCCATTGGGCCAACTTCTCAGAACAAGACGACTTGTACTCGCAAGATAAGTGTATTGTTATTATTGTAATGACGTGGAATGACGTGGAATGATGAATTAATCATTCCAAACAACAGTTTTGTTTTTCTCTTCATTTTCTATACATAGAAGTTAGATTTCATGAAGTCTGGCTACTTAAAACAGCTCTATTGTGTACACCCCGGTTTATTACAGTATGTTGGCCCAATAACTTTTTCTGAAGCTATAATAACCCTTCAGTGCAACCTCATTTAAGGGTTAAACCACAACCCCTTTGCTCACTAATTTCTGCTAATTAGTTGAGATCATAGACTTATGTAATTGGGTTGAACTATGCCTTGGGCACATTTCTGAATCTCTTGGCAATTCGGACATCCCCTAAGACCCAGAGGAAAAGCTCAGTCTCAGAGCAATTCAAACACTCCTATGCATATCTGCATTATGCATTAGTAGTAAATCATGGGTATTAATAGGTTCAGAAATGGTGTTTCCAGTGTATATACATAACCGAATATAGAACTGTGACATAGATTAGAGAGAAATGGGGTCAGAATGTATTTTTTTTCTGTGAACAAGATATAACAATCAATGTTTGAGAACTTTACATAGTTTGATACTCGAGATCAGGTTCATCAGTGATATGCTACATTGGCTTTATGGTGCCATATTCAGTTGTTACATTTTCACTCGAAGTTGTTGGATAAAATGTGTAGATAATTCTACCAAGAATGATTGTATTTGACAGTAAATACTTAATTCTCATCAAGTATTTGATCCTTTATTTGGGAAGTTTAATATCTCCCTCTGCCCCTTTTCTGTATAGAAATGAGAACATATGTTTTCTACTTTTCTAGCACATCTCACTTGTTCTAGTTATTTTATGGGACTTCTCCATCCCTCTCTCTATAATTGAGTCAGTGTGCTAGAGGTGTCCACCAATGTAAATATGTGGGTCACTGGACTAACACCACAGACATACTATACCAGACCTATCTAAGACAAGGGCCTAAAGGGGAATTCAGTGTCAGACCGCAGAGAGAGAGAAGCCCACTAGACCCTCCTATTCAGGAGACATTTTAGGAAGATGACTGGGTCTGGTGCTTAGATTATATTTAGCCATCTCCATTGGGGCAGTAGCTATTTTTTTCTGTTTGAACCCAATTAAAACATTTAATGATTATGCTTTATCTGTTCTTTAATTTTCTGTCCTATTACGGTTGCTACCTTAAGGGTTTCTTGGTGTTTTACCAAATAGGTCACCATCACACTAAAGTCTGAGGAAACAGTTGTCATTATGTATCCAGTTGTAGTGCAATACAAATAATGTACAGTATGTGTTAACATAATATATGCCATTTAGCAGACGCGTTTATCCAAAAGGACTTGCAGTGGTGCATCATCCATACATTTTCATATGGGTCTCCAGGGCCCCACAGGACTTGAACCCATGACCGGGACGTTGCAACCTCCATGCTCTACAAACTGAACCACAGATTTCAGGTGAAAAAAACATTTGAGATTCCAAATGAATAATACTCTGTAAGATGTATACTTTTCTGTTGGTTACAATAAACTGAAAGCCTCCTCTTGTATTGTACTGGCTCAAATGTGTGTATGTTCTGTGCTGCCATGACTGAGGATTAGGTGTCTGAAGTGACTCAGGCTCTATATCTGGAACAGCTAAAAACATGAACCTAAAAAACGGTGGAACTTATCAACTATTTTTAACACTTCAAGTGGCTCCAAATAGAGGCATTGCATAAAGGTACATATTTCCTTTGATATTTCTCCTAGTTTATCATGACAGGAGACAACTCCATCATGAGTTCATAGGGGCTTTCATTTTTCAGATGTTACTGTGGTTGGGTAAAACACAACAGTTAGTGAAATCTAATGAGACATGGGTATAAAGCAGGACTTTGTGAACAGTCAATCAAATAATCAGATGGCCTCAGCAATCAAACCTAAAATTACACAGAATTAAATACTTTGTTAAAAACAATATATGCGAAAGGATTTTCAGGAAAATAGAGATCTTCTTATACAAATGTAATAACAAAGGTAAAAGGTCAAACATGCAGGTGGTTGATCCACATTTGGAAAGTGCCATTTGGCAGAGCTTTGAGAGGCTTTGAGTTGCAGTACTCAATGGGAAATAGAACTGTTAGAAACCTTTTTTGGTAAGTGGTGGTTTTCAGTGCATTAAAGCTCATCTATATTTATCACCCCATTAAATGGGTATGCTAAGAGGTATACAGAGGAAGAGAGGGAGCCAAATAGGCCATGTAAATAAAGAAAACATACAGGAGCTTTTTCACAACCATGTATCCATGTGGTACAAAATGTATATATCAAATACATGTCCATACTTGTTTCCATTACAGTCAGTATTGAGTCACAGTAGCACAGGCACATCTCATGCGCTAAAACCCTGAGCTGTAGCCAGGGTCTGGCTCAGGTCAATGTTGGCCAAAGTAGGTGACATGTCAGTGGGGCTGGTAGGGGAGTGGAATATGTCACAGTCAAAGTTCTGGAAGTAGTCCATAGACAGGCCTCGCATGGCTATGGCTGGACGATCAGGATGGTTCTTCAGTTGAAGAATTAGTTCAACGGGTCTCTTCTGTAGCAGTTGAGAGTCAAAGGAAGTGCCACGGAAAAACGTCTGCCTTTTGAAGCGCTCCAGGCTACGCAGGCGATGAGCTGGGTTCTTGCATAGGAGCTAGAGTCACAAATAGAATAGAGAAAGAAATAAGAGCACTGAGAATTTTGATATTCTGTTTAAAAAGTAAATGTGTTTCCCAATCTGAGACAATCCAACTACATATGACCTCTGACCTCTGTGAGCAGAAGGGTCAATGCAGGGTTGAAGGTCTTGGGTATGGAGTATGGGCAATCTCTGACCTTTCTCAGCATGTTGGAGTGGTCTGGCTCTGGAGGCACAGGGAACTATGGAGGTGACAAGGACAGAATTAGCATCAACAACATCTCTAGATTTGTAAGACAGGACTGAGCTCAAAAAAAGAAGAAAAACAACCTTTCTAACAACTATTAAATCATCACATATTCAGTTAAGATGATAACTGTGGTGGTGACTGCACCTTTCCGGTCACCAATGAGAACAACAGAACGCCGAGAGACCACCAATCAGCAGCATGGCTGTAGGGACCCCCACTCAGGACTTCAGGAGCTGTTCAGAGAGGACCATCACAATGAGATTATATGTGTTTAATGTGTAGTGACCATTAACTTTGCCTGATCCCATGCATCTCACCCATGTATTGGATTGTCCCACAAATTGTAAATGCTCTTGCGCCCTGCTCAAGCCGGCGAGAGAGTCCAAAGTCAGTTAAACGCAGATGACCTGCATCAAATAGATACAGTAGTATTTTACATACTGTACTTCACAAATCCAATTCTGGTTATTCTACCTGACTAATATGAAGTTTAAATTAGTTTCACTATAGAACTATATCTTCCATACAATAACAATCCTGAAGTGTCCACTTTATTATACGGCCCTCTAGTGTTCTCTTAATTTTTATTGTAGTAGAAAGTAAACTAAACCCTAAGTAAAATGTATGCATGTGTAAAAGACATCACACTGCTTGCTTAGCGAGGACCACTTGCTCCCAATTTGGCCCATACCTGGCGCCAACTCAGGATCTCTGCCTCACAAACACATGTGACTGTCCTCCCTCAAGCATCTTAGCCAATCGCGCCACCTCAAATGATAGCTAATGAGGTGGTGCAAGCGGGACCCTTAAGGCTGAGGAGTACGTTTCACACATCCCCATGTGCTACACATGCATGACTAAGTCACTTTGGACAAAAGTGTCTGCTAAATGGCATACATTATATATATATATATATATATATATATATATATATATATATATATATATATATATATATATATATATATATAAATATATTATTTTAGCCGGCATTACCTTGGTCAGACAGAAGGACATTTTCCATCTGAAAAATCCGGAATAATCAGATGATTATAAACTTTTCTGTGAAGTAATAAATATAAGTTATTTAGATTAAAGAATGCATAAGTTATGTATAAAGTATAATGTTCATTATCAAAACAAATGTTCATACTTTCACATCCCTATGCATGATCCCCAAGTTGTGAAGGAAACCTACCGATCGGACACACACATTATAATCCAAGTAAAGGTGAAACTTAAACAATGATTTCATACACATTTTGCAGAACTATATTGTGCATATACACTTGAGGGACACTCACCCAAAGCACAGCCTAGCTCTGCAGCGAACACCCGAGCCTCATCCTCCCCAAACTGGCCCTTCAGTAACCAGTAGGTATACAGGTCTCCAGTACTGCAGTACTCACACACTGTGGGAAGACAGACACAGTCCCACACAATGATCCATCTTAGTACATAACAAGGCTATGTACAGTACACTGATCCAGGGCTGGGACAGATGACCCCTGCTAAAATACAAGCACTTGAAAAGGAAGGAGCAATGGAGGAGAAGCAACAGGAAATAACTAAATTGTCGGAAGTCACACAGTGGCAAGTTTTTTACGGCTGGGGGAAGCGTGGGAAGGGAAAGGGATTATGTTAGTAAGGAGATGTGTGTCAGAGACAAAAATTAACTCAAACATGCCTTTATCCACTAATAAGGGTGTTATTAATAAATCAAAGGAAGGGGAAACCAGTTCAGAGGCCACAGGATTGTATGCTACACCCTGAAATCTCAGCAGATGGCAGTATAATTATTCAGACGAGTCATGGGGCTCAAACTGAGGGAAACAACACTAAATAGCAGCAAGGCCAGTCAATGCCATAGTAGACGCTCCTGCTAGGGAGAGCGAGACAACCCACTGGTTGAATTAATGTTGTTTCCACGACATTTCAATGAAACTACGTTGAACCAATGTGGAATAGATGTTGAATTGACGTCTGTGCCCAGTCGGAAGCTCCTACGTGAGACACAGGGAGGGTAAAGAGAGGAGAGGATAAAACAAAGGGGAAGGAGGGATCTAGTTATATCACATTAGTCACTCACTAATGAAGAGGTGACGCTGGGTCTGCCAGCAATCCTGCAGATTGTGGAGGAATGGGTGGCTGACCTGCCGCTGCAACGCAACAGGCAACACACAACAGCAGCAACAAGTGTGGATGTCAGCAAAGACACTCAGTAGAACAATGTGATTTAGGAGGGATCTGAATGCAGCCAGGTATCTTGAATGATGGTAAAGGTTGTTTTTCTTACAGCAAAAGCTCTATGGGACCATGCTTCTTGTTGCACAGAAGCTCATAGGGATAATTGGCATAGTCATTATTAGAGCTCAGTGAGTCATTGTTTCCAGCATGTTATCCCCTAAACTAAGTCAGGCCCTAAGCTAAAGCCTGCTCAGGATAGCAGCTTCACTGGTCATCCTGCAGTGTGACCTACCTGAATGATGACCTCCTCCTTTGACTGTTCCAGGACCCCATGCTTCAGTATCTCAGACTTGGATAAAACCTGTAGAACAACACAATATAAAAACATGAAATACAGTGGAAATAGAATAAACTAGATGTGTGTAGATGTCACATGAAATAAAGTGCTGGTTAAATGTGATGCGGCAGGAGGCTGAGGAGAGATTCACCTTAACGGCATAAATCTTCTCCTTCGACATGTCCTTTACTTTCAAGATAGGACCAAAGAAGCCTTTAGCTATGAAGCCCAGGATCTGAATGTCATGGGGAGAAAGGGAGATTGAAATGTTGCAATATTATTAAAATGTTAGTATCATCACAGGTAGGTTACACATCTTTCTTTTTACATCAGACAGACCATCACATCATTTATTCCCCCCCATATAGAAGTAATACGTTTGTGATTTATCTGTTGTTTCCCTATCAATTGATGATTTCATTAGATCTGCTGAAAACATTGATAACATCTGTGGTCCAAGTGTTCAATGCAAATGAAGTTAAGGAGGACTACCTGGAAATTGTCTTGCCCAGGGAATTTAGGGTGTGGGAACTCTGGCAGAAAGATAGAGATGAAGCCAGGGTGAGTCCCCTCCATGACAGGCTTCTGAGGGCTGTCTCCTGGTTGGAGGTGGTCCTCAGGGATTGGGGCTTCACTGCCGAGCACCATGCACTGTGTGGCTAGACCAGGTGGGCCAAGGTGGCGAATTCCGTCAGTAAAGGATATTCTCATATTGGAGAGAAGGCTATGCCAGGCTTGATAGCGTCGTCTCTCTTGGCTTGGCGCCTGTCTCTACATTGAGGACAGCGGCTTTCTAATTAGTGATGGCTCTAATTGTACGTTTTGCTGTGTGCAGCAAGTAACTCCAATTAAATGTCAAACATCTCGAGGTTACTTACTGGCATATGCCACACTAGAATCATGCAAGAGTAAATCAGCATTGGATAGAGGAGAGACTGTATCACATGAAACCAAAAATGTGCCAACATGCCAAATACACGAATATTGAAGACATTCATGAATGATATTTTCATGTAGATGATCTCAGAGTCCAGTCTGTTTGAATTGCTTTTAGTACATTCTACTCCAGGCACAACAACAAGAGAAGTTCACAGCAGCCACAGCGAGCCACTCCCCCGTCCCTTTTAATATAACTCCCCCGCGGAACAGTAGTCGCCTTGCATTAAAAACAATTCAGTGCACTCTTAACATATTGGCCAGTTCCATGTGCCTCTGAAATATCATTGTAAGACTTAACATTCTATTTAAAAACACATTTTTCAGTTTACGTACATTTAATTAATCTGTCTATTATTCGAATACATATCCATACATTTACAACTGTTCAAATATATAGGCGCTCATCACCCGTTTCTATTCGCTGCACGCAGACACACACTTATCAATGTCAATATTGTTGCGAGCCTCCTATATAAATGTATCACTTATGTGGATCAGAATGTAGATTAATTAGTAGGCTGAAGCAGTATACTGCACAAACTGTCTAAAAATGTGATAACTTCATTAGGTGTAGACTACGTCTGAAGATATCTTACCTTTTGTTTACTTGAGTCGCTGCCCATCACATCATTTGGTAAACCTCGATCAACCCCACATCATTTTCTATTCTCTTTTACACTGCGGTGTGAAACATCGAGTGCACGTTGCTGACCCGCCACGACCGAGCGGCGCGCGGGGTTTGATCATCATCTCTAGCAACGAATAATAACCGCCCATTCGATGTTATTCTGCAGAAGGCGAAGTTCCGCTCCAGTTGAGCCTGTCATATGAATGATCAATTAGCCACTCACACTCCACTGGAAATAACAGCTAAAACCAAAACTCCACATTTCTGTTACACATCTATTAATGATTACGAAATCAATTATAAGTTGACGGTGTAGTGAACTTCTGAGAACATACATGACACATTCAGCTATAAGAGACATTTGAACATTTTATTGAGAAACATTTATAGTTGCATGCATGGTGATAAGAAAACGCGTTAAAAGAAACAACTCACTTCATTGAGCTATAATAAATGTTTCTTGAAATATTTAGATAGAAATAATTGACATCTTGCACTTTAAGGAAACTGTAATTGAATAACAAACTAAGGTGTTGGTACAGCTGTAATTTAAAAGAATTAACATGGTTATAAAAATATCGGAAATACTTTGCTTAAAAAGAGCTGTAGTGTTAAAATTACAAAACATTACTTTTGCAGAGCCTATCAAGGCTGTAAGTGCCATCAAATATAAAACAACAAGGACATATTTTTGCTGCTTGGTTGTGATATATTGCACAGATATGTTGAGGAACTACAGTGTAAAACAGAAGTCTGCTGTGGCATATACGTTGTCGGAGAAGTCTCGTGCAGGGTAAAAATGATATATTTTTATGTTATTTACAGGGATGCACTTCCCAGTCAGTGTGACAGTATCATACAGACTTGAGTAAAATCCCAACGCTATAATAAAAGCACAAGGCTATAATATATCATTACAGTACTAGTGAATCAGGTATTTCTAACTGTTGCAACAGACAGCATTTCTATGGTATCAAGGTACTTTCATTTGAGATGAAAATGTTTTACAATCTACCGGATATACATTTGTTTGAGGATACAGTATTCCTGAACCAGCAGGAAATTACACTCTGAACAAGTCACATTATTTGCATCTTAAAAACAGCATCCTATCCCATATATAGTGCACTACTTTGGTATCCTATACCCTAAAGTAGTAAACTATATTGGGAATAGGGTGCCATTCGAGACACAACCGTAGTCAACATATAAACTATGAAATGTTCTAATTGATTTAATGGAGAAATGGACAATGAAACTTAAAAAATAGCCATCACCCCAGTCATACTATTAATGCAACAAGTATAGGCTGCTCATTCTGAAAGTTAAGGACCATGTGTGATGCATTGAATGAAAAATTAAATGTTTACTGTATGGCATGAAAAAAAAAAACAAGAAAACAAAGATACATTTGGTCAATAAGACCATGGTATTTGTTTTTAGCAGATAACTAGGCCCCATCGCCATAAAGCCTCTTCGAATAGGAGTGCTGATCTAGGGTCAGTTGTGACTTTGATCATAAATACAAAGGGGGGGTCAGGGTCAGTCCTTGACACTGCTTTGTCATCAGTCTCTCTGCCCCATAATGACCTGCCAGCTCCATCTCCACACCAGAGCATACAGTATTTGACCATGTCAAGTGTCATCAGATAACATGCTAGTAAATGGCAGTCTGACCTCTCCATGATTCCCTGGGCTGGGGAGTGTGCTACTGTAGCAGCCATAGTCTGCGTCCCAAAATGGCACCCTATTCTCTATACAGTGCACTACTTCTGACCAGAGCTCTATGGACCCTGGTCAAAAGAAGTGCACAAGGATGAGGATTAGGGTTCCATTTCAGACACGGCCTTAGGTCTTTCATACCATATTGAAACTGAAGTATGTCTTAATTCCCTGTCTAGCCTCCTGTTGATGACATCGAAAAGATGAGAGAGCAGCCATGAATAACTCCATCTACATCAAGATCCCCCAGGTTCCCCTCTGTGTCAGCTACAAGGTAGGTACCACCATGTGCTAAAGTTAAGAGTAGCAAAATTCCAAAATCCCAGTTGGATGATCCCCGGATTTCCTGCGCATTCCCTCCTGATTCCAGGGATCGTCAAACCAGGATGGCATCAGGTCACATGTTTTGTTCTCAGACTGAAAAAAGAGACCTCAACATCTGCTGTGTTGTCATGTGTTTTATCTGTTTGTATATGTAAACCATCTCAGACTGTTGGCTTGTTTGTGACATGGATGTCATTTGTAATCCATCTCCGATTTCAATTTCATGTCTTCAGGGATTTGCTAAATAATTGTTATTGTCCAATGACAGCATTATTTTGCCTTCCAGATTGCATAATGCTTGGTATTATCAACCATGGGGTTTCAATCCTTTTTCATAGCTGATTTGAGTAAATGTTTAATAAATTATAATGAAAATGTAATATTCGTATATGAATATGTAATATCATTAAACAGGAGATCAATGAACACACACAGACATGTCATGAAGGCATGATTATTGAATCCAATTTTCTCATCAGAATTGTATGAACTACGGTTGTACCTTTTAACTCCCAGAGAGAAAAGCAGTGTTGACTGGAAAGATCTGAACCTGGTTCTGCCTTGTCTGGAGTACCACAACAACACGTGGACCTGGCTGGACTTTGCCATGGCTGTGAAGAGGGACAGCAGGAAAGCCCTGGTAGAACAGGTACTGCACTGAACCCTGTCCCGCTTATTACTAACCCAACTGCTGCAGGGTAAAGTTCCCTCCTAGAAACATATATGGATCAACCTCTCCTCTCCTCCCCTTTGACCATTATTGGGGAAAATGTAAAACTGACCCAGGGTCAGCATGTAAGAGAAACTTAATCCTACTCCGTACTGCACAGAACCCTGGCCCCTCCAATTACCAAAACATCCATGCCCTACAGTAGCAGTTAGATGGCAAAAATGGCACTTCTACCATCATGATGTTCCAAGCTGCCAAAATGCCAATCCCTGCCTAAAGCTATTTTTATGTCACAATATAGAACTATGTATAGTTGACTTCATTCGTATGTCCTATATATTTCTCGCCTTTTCCTTTTTCCATCCATAGACAATATTTATTTACTTAACCTCTAAGAACACATTCTTATTTACAATGACGGCCTACCAAAAGGATTAAAAATAAAACATTTTAACAATATAGGACAAAATAAACATCACGATAAGAGACACCACAACACTACATAAAGAGAACTAAGACCACAACAGCAGCACACATTTTTGTATAATTATTATTGGGTACAGACAACAGCACAAAGGTCAAGAAGGTAGACACAACAATACATCATGCGAAGCAGCCACAACTGTCAGTATGAGTGTCCATGATTGAGTCTTTGAATGAAGAGAGAGAACTGTCCAGTTTGAGTGTTTTTTGCGGCTTGTTCCAGTCACTTGCTGCAGTGAACTGAAAAGAGGAGCGACCCAGGGATGTGTGCTTTGGGGACCTTTAACAGAATGTGACTGGCAGAATGGGTGATGTATGTCGAGGATGTGGGCTGCAGTAGATATCTCAGATAGGGGGGAGTGAGGAATAAGAGGGTTTTATAAATAAGCATCAACCAGTGGGTCTTGCAACGGGTATACAGAGATGACCAGTTTACAGAGGAGTAGAGTGCAGTGATGTGTCCTATAAGGAGTATTGGTGGCAAATCTGATGGCCGAATGGTAAAGAACATCTAGCCGCTCGAGAGCACTCTTACCTGTCGATCTATAAATTACGTCTCTGTAATCTAGCATGGGTAGGATGGTCATCTGAATCAGGATTAGTTTGGCAGCTGGGGTGAAAGAGGAGCGATTACGATAGAGGAAAGCAAGTCTTGATTTAACCTTAGCTTGCAGCTTTGATATGTACTGAGAGAAGGACAGTGTACCGTCTAGCCATACTCCCAAGTACTTGTATGAAGTGACTACCTCAAGCTCTAAACCCTCAGAGGTAGTAATCACCCCTGTGGGGAGAGGGGCGTTCTTCTTACCAAACCACATGACCTTTTGTTTTGGAGGTATTCAGAACAAGGTTAAGGGCAGAGAAAGCTTGTTGGACACTAAGAAAGTTTAACACAAAATCTGGGGAAAGGAGTTCTTGAACCATATGTTATTTCATATTTTCTGAAGTGACCTATGATATCTGTCCCCCCCTCCCCCCAACTTTTGCGAGAAAGTTGGGAAGTACTTGTGAAACAACAAGCCAATTACACCAGCAGATGTAGCTAGTTGCCAAAGTAGCAGGGACGCAACTTTCACTGGGGTCATGTCCCCCCCACATTCTGAAATTGCATTTTTGTCCCCCCCAGTTATCATTGGAATGTAATACAAAACGAGGCAACGGTGTGCTTTAGAACCAAGCGGACGCCTCCGAGCGGACGGGTAGATTGTTTATCAGACTGGATAATTACCCACACACACACACACACACACACACACACACACACGTTTGTGGTCACTTAGAAATGTCCTTGATTTTGAAAGAAAAGTACATTTTTTGTCCATTAAAATAAAACTGATCAGAAATACAGTGTAGAACGGCTGAAACGGCAGATTTTTAATGCAATATCTACATACGCATAGAGGACCATTATCTGCAACCCATCACTCCTGTGTTCCAATGGCATGTTGTGTTAGCTAATCCAAGTTGATCATTTTAACAAGATAATTGATTATTACAAAACCCTTTTGCAATTATGTTAGCACAGCTGAAAACTGTTGTGCTGATTTAAAGAAGCAATAAAACTGGCCTTCTTTAGACTAGTTGAGTATCTGGAGCATCAGGATTTGTGGGTTAGATTACAGGCTCAAAATGGCCAGAAACATAGAACTTTCTTCTGAAACTCGTCGTTTAATTCTTGATCTGAGAAATGAAGGCTATTTCATGCGAGAAATTGCCAAGAAACTGAAGAGCTCATACAACGCTGTGTACTACTCCCTTCACAGAACAGCACAAACTGGTTCTAACCAGCATAGAAAGAGTGGGAGGCCCCAGTGCACAACTGAGCAAGAGGACAAGTACATTAGAGTGTCTAGTTTGAGAAACAGATGCCTTACAAGTCCTCAACTGGCAGCTTCATTAAATGGCACCCGCAAAACACCAGTCTCAACGTCAACAGTGAAGAGGCGACTACGGGATGCTGGCCTTCTAAGCAGAGTTGCAAAGAAAAAGCCATCTCTCAGACTGGCCAATAAAAATAAAAAATTAAGATGGGCAAAAGAACAGACACTGGACAGAGGAACTCTGCATAGAAGGCCAGCATCCCGGAGTCACCTCATCACTGTTGACATTGAGACTGATGTTTTGCGGCCTTTCAGAACAGGTGTGTGTGTGTGTGTGTGTGTGTGTGTGTGTGTGTGTGTGTGTGTGTGTATATATATATATATATATATATATATACATACATACATACATACATACATACATGATTTCAGTAATATATATAACTGAAATCATGTGACACTTAGATTGCATATGGGTAGACTATTATTTATTTTATCACTTCACCCAATTTGGACTATTCTGTGTGTGTGTATAATACACACACACACACACACACACACACACACACACACACACACACACACACACACACACACACACACACACACACACACACACCTGTTCTTAAAGGCCCCCGACTCTGCAACACCACTAAGCAAGGGGCACCACCAAGCAAGCGGCACCATGGAGACCAAGCAGCTCTCCAAACAGGTCAGGGACAAAGTTGTGGAGAAGTACAGATCAGGGGTTGGGTTATAAAAAATATCAGAAACTTTGAACGTCCCACGGAGCACCATTAAATCCATTCTTTAAAAAAAAAATGGCAAGAATATGGCACCACTACGAACCTGCCAAGAGACGGCTGCCCACCAAAACTCACAGACCAGGCAAGGAGCGCGTTATTCAGAGAGGCAACAAAGAGACCAAAGATAACCCATAAGGAGCTGCAAAGCTCCACGGCGGAGATTGGAGTATCTGTCCATAGGACCACTTTAAGCCGTACACTCCACAAAGCTGGGCTTTACGGAAGAGTGGCCAGAAAAAAGCCATTGCTTAAAGAAAAAAAAAAGATAAGCAAACACGTTTGGTGTTTGCCAAAAGGTATGCGGGAGACTCCCCAAACATATGGAAGAAGGTACTCTGGTCAGATGAGACTAAAACTGAGCTTTGTCTGGCACACTGTCTGGTGCAAACCCAACACCTCTCATCACCCCCGAGAACACAGTCACCACAGTGAAGCATGGTGGTGGCAGCATCATGCTGTGGGGATGTTTTTCATCAGCAGGGACTGGAAAACTGGTCAGAATTGAAGGAATGATTGATGGCGCTAAGTACAGGGAAATTCTTGAGGGAAACCTGTTTCAGTCTTCCAGAGATTTGAGACTGGGACAGAGGTTCACCTTCCAGCAGGACAATGACCCTAAGCATACTGCTAAAGCAACACTTGAGTGGTTTAAGGGGAAACATTTAAATGTCTTGGAAGAGCCTAGTCAAAGCCCAGACCTCAATCCAATTGAGAATCTGTGGTATGACTTAAAGATTGCTGTAAATCAGCAGAACCCATCCAACTTGAAGGAGCTGGAGCAGTTTTGGCTTGAAGAATGGGCAAAAATCCCAGTGGCTAGATGTGCCAAGCTTATAGACACATACCCCAAGAGACTTGAAGCTGTAATTGCTGCAAAAGGTGGCTCTACAAAGTATTGACTTTGTGAATAGTTATGCACGTTCAAGTTCTGTTTTTTTGTCTTATTTCTTGTTTGTGTCATAACAAAAAGTATTTTGCATCTTCAAAGTGGTAGGCATGTTGTGTAAATCAAATGATACAACCCCCCCCCAAAAAATCCATTTGAATTCCAGATTGTAAGGCAACAAAATATGAAACATGACAGGAGGGGTGAATACTTTTGCAAACCACTGTTTATGGCATCCTATGTATACATAAGTGGACATTATAAAAAGGGCCATCAGGCCCATATGTTTTTTTTTCTTCAAATAAAAACAATGGCCAGTTTGAGTCGCAGTTGTACGCACGTTTTATTTTTTGTAAAATAATAAAAAACAACAAATAAAATAAAAAAACAGTAGACAATGTCTGGCTGCAAATTATTATTATTTTTTTTTCAATATGGCCCTGATTGAATTTGACACCCCTGATGTAGAAGATGCTTTTATCCAGAGCGATTACAGTCAGTGCACTCAACTAAGTTTAGTAGGAAAAACAACCACATATCACAGTAATTGCAAGTTATTACACTCTTCTTTGAACTAGCTGCAATCAGCAGAACCAGTGCCAGGAAGAAAAACACATGTGGATGCGAGTTCAAGACAGCAGCAGCACCACTACGGCCTCTGAATGACTACCACTCCCTACACTCCTGTACTTTCAAAAATGGCACCCTATCCCCTTTATTGTGCACTACTTTTGACCAGTGCCCATAGTGCACAATTTAGGGAATAGGGTGCCATGTGGGATGCACACTCTCACACAGCCCTCAAGGTCACACTAGACCCAGGCTTTTAATAGACACCAGGGGTGACACAGAAACTACCTATTGAATACCACAGAAGAGTTGGCAGACAATGGAAACTAATATTGATTGGTTGGGTGAAGACAGGTGTGGATTTCAGGCTGGTCAACATGTAGATGATGGATGGAGACTTGAGGGCAAGTGAACATATATATAGTAAAGCATAACTGATGCACATCAATAACTGGTAAGTAAGCAAGTAAGACTTTGGACCGTTTAACTTTCCCTCAATCCTGACTAGTCTCTCAGTCCGTTGCTGAAAAAACATCCCCACAGCATGATGCTGCCACCACCATGCTTCATCGTAGGGATGGTGCCAGGTTTCCTCCAGATGTGACGCTTGGCATTCAGGCCAAAGAGTTCAATCTTGGTTTCATTAGACCAGATAATCTTGTTTCTCTTGGTCAGAGTCCTTTAGGTGCCTTTTGGCAAAATCCAAGTGGGCGGTCATGTGCCTTTTACTGAGGAGTGGCTTCCATCTGGCCACTCTACCACTCAGGTCTGATTGGTGGAGTGTTGCAGAGATGGTTGTCCATCTGGAAGGTTCTCTCATCTCCACAGAGGAATTCTGGAGCTCTCTCAGTTTGGCCGGGCGGCCAGCTCTGGGAATAGTCTTGGGGGTTCCAAACTTCTTCAATTTAAGAATGTGTTATTGGGGAACTGTGGCCACTGTGTTCTTGGGGAACTTCAGTGCTGCAGAAATGTTTTGTTACCCTTCTCCAAATCTGTGCTTCAACACAATCCTGTCTCGGAGCACTACGGACAATTCCTTCGACCTAATGGTTTGTTTTTTGCTCTGACATGCACTGTCAACTGTAGGACCTTATATAGGACAGGTGTGTGCCTTTCCAAACCACATTCAATCAGGTGAACTCCAATCAAGTTGTAGAAACATATCAAGGATGATCAATGGAAACAGAATGCACCTGACCTCAATTGAGTCTCATAGCAAAGGGCCTGAATAATTGTAAAAACCTGTTCTCGCTTTGTCATTATGGGGTATTGTGTGTAGATTGATGAGGATTTTTTAAAATTTGAATCCATTTTAGAATTACGCAACGCTTTAACGTAACAAAATGTGGAAAAAGTCTGAATACTTTCCAAATGCACTGTATGTGATCATCCGATATGTGTCTATTGCCGACTGATGAAAATACAAATGTTGATCACAAAAAATGAGGATCGCCTTGAGGTTCGTGTTTCATTGAAACACCTGACTCACATTTGAAATCGCAGTAGAACTTGAGTGGTGGCATGTTCCTGTGGACGGTTTCATCTCCCCATGGCTGGCCTAGTGGCAGCATCTGCCTGCGGCGAGCCCGGCCCTGCCCGTCCTGCTCGGTCCCGATCAGACGGCCTGACAGCTCCCAGTCCCGGATCTCAAACAGGTAACGAGGATAGTCCCAGATTTTCACTGGCAAAGGGGGAAAAATTATTTTGATTAAATATAAAGATAATATTATCAATATAAATAATTAAGGTACGGAGCAGTGGTCAAATGTAGTGTACTATAAAAGGTAATTGGGTTCCATTTGGGACACAACCCCATCACTCACCCAAGAAGGCAGTGAGGTTGAACTTGATTGCCCGGCACCACTGGACTACCTGGGGGAGCCCTTCTCTGGGGAAGGGGCTGACTCCGTCGACGTCCCTCAGCTGCTCGCGGACTTGCTGCGGCCCGTGGAGGGACTGGTCGGCCAGGGCCACCAGCTCCAGGTCGGACACTGTGCAGGTCAGAAGAGACTTCCTCATGGGCGTGTTGGAGTAGAGGTGACGGGAGCGCTGGATGTAGATCTCTATGTGTTTGCGCTCTAGAGACGTATACAGCTCTTCTATCGTCCTGGCAGGCAGCAGTTCTCGGTACTGCTTCTGTTGGTCAGCCACCTTCTTGTCCAGCAGCTGGAGCCTCTTGGAGCTCTCCTTGCTCTCGTCCTTCATCAGCTCGTAGTTGTCCCTCAGCTTGATCTCAAACACGTCGTCCAGGAAGACGAAGGAGAACTATCTGATCTTGAAGACCAGATCTGGGGGCAGACGCTGAAGGCCTGGCTGGAGGCCTGGGGTCTGGTCTGAGCCACTTCTGAACGCTGATGAACTTGTCAAAGGAGTTGGAGAAGTTGTACTGGTAGGGGAACTCCACAGCCAGGCAGAGGCAGGTGAACACCCAGACACAGTTGTGTTGGGTGGAGAGGAAGGGAAAGAGGTGGCGTTGGTCCAGGGCCTGGGTGCGTCTGGACCTCCAAGCCCTTGAAGGAGAATATGTTGTTGCCGTCGAAGTTGAGAAACATGTGGGGTGAGCGGATGTTCATGGAGCCGGAGTGAGTGGAGAGGGACAGGGCGTGTGTGTGCAGCAGAAGGTAGTTGTGCTCCGTCACCTGGGCTGTGAAGCGGGTTCCGCCCAGTTCTACACACACAGACAGGTCCTTGACCCGGCTGTGGGCTGGAGAAGTCTTAGTAAATCCACTCTCTGGTGGATCTGCTAAACTCTCGTCATCTCTTTTCTCTGTCAGGTCTAGAGAGTCACACAGAGTATTCCAGCAACGCTGGCTCTCTGTCACGTGGTGATACAAAAACATGTGGTCTGATGGCGTCCACTGCACTGCCAGCTCCTCTTGACACTGGACCTGCACAAGGGAAGAGAACGATGCATGCGAACTTATCTGAATAACACTGTCAATCAAGAAGAAGGAATAGGACTGATAAGCCTGATGGACTGACGGTAGGATGAGTAATTGTAACCTACCTCCACGTTCCCAGTGGTGACGTGGTAGCAGACGGCCAGGATGGAGAGGCTGAGGATAGGGTTGGGGTTTGGGCTGAAGGACAGCAGGGCTCAATGGTCTCTGTGAGAGCCTTCACCACAGACACACACACACCCTGGACAGACACCGTGGAGCTTTCCGCCGAGTCTTGGGCCTTCACTGTGTCCAGCCGCAAAGACACAGCTCCTAGCACAACACAGGAGCCAATTACCATACTCAATGTAGGCCTAGTCAGAGATGGATATTAAAGGGTCCATCCAAAATGGCACCCTATTTCCCTCAAACTCAACTCTGGACTGGAAGCCAGTGCCACTGCATTTTTTCATTGTTCCCCTTTAATCAGAGAGTGATTTAGAACTAGGACACCAGGTGCAGAAAACATGCAGGCTCCGGACCTCATACGGTATGAATTGAGTACCCCTGCCCTATATAGTGCACTAATTTTGATCAGGGGCCATAGGGCTGTAGTGAACTATATAGGGGATAGGGTGCCATTTTGGATGCACACTAAACAGCACTTCCCATTTAACAGCACTTCCCATTTAACTTACATTGGAGAGTGTGAACACATTGACATCCTCCAGGTTACATTCAATCTTAAAATAAAAGACACCATGACTGGGGGAGGTTGTCCCAACAACAAGGACAGGTACAGGCACCACATCTGGCTGCTCTGAGGCCTCCAGCTTCCTGCAGCTGTCCAGGTTACAGAGGGACAGTAGGCGGGACAGGCATAGGGCACTGGTCTCTGACACCTCCAGCTGTAGGCCCCTCACACTGGACTCCACACTCACAGAATGGCTACTGGACTCACTCTGGAACTTGTTGAAGCTCCCCTGGGGTGACAGAGACAGTAAAGATAACAATGGCTAGTGTAGTATTGATCAAATACTAAATCAGGGCTGTGATCATCAGGTCAATACAGGAAAAGAAGGGTATTTTTAGAGCAGGGGTGTCAAACTCATTCCACGGAGAGCATAGTGTCTGGGGGTTTTAGGTTTTTCCTTTCGATGAAGACCTAGACAACCAGGTGAGGAGAGTTCCTTACTAATTAGTGACCTTATGTCATCAATCAAGTACAAGGGAGAAGTGAAAACCCTCAGACACTCGGCCCTCTGTGGAATGAGTTTGACCCGTGGTTTAGAGGTCAATTTCAACGATTTATGAATAGATGGTAATTTCAGAAATGTAAGGAATTCCTGTAGCCTGATTTTGGTGTTCTTCATCACATCATTGGAACCCAGCTAAAACCATGGGGAGTAGTAGTGAGTGTGTAACCCTAAATAGTTATTGCCTACCTTGTATGCCTGCCTTACCTGCAGTGTAAGGGAGTCGAGGATGAGGGCTTCCCCCCCACACGTGTTTGCCAGGGGGGGTGGGGGGGCCTGCTGCATGTGGGGATCCTGGCCCACCCTCCACTAGAAGTGTTCCAAGGACAGAGAGGTGGCGGTGAACATTCTGGAAATTAAAGCTCTCTGCGTTTGTGCTGATGTCCAGGACGTGCTGCATCGCTACATTATACATGACATATACATGACATATTCAGATCTACTGAAGATCACAAGTCACATTACTACACTTTGGGATGCAATTTTAACTCTACTCACTATGTGTAGGTGTGTGATGATTCTGTGATGTAAAAGGATATTACATTTGATTACCATATATAGAAGAATAAAGTAATTGTAGTTCATGTGTTACAGAACAGTAAAAAGCTGACTGTGCCTTACAAAAACACTTCTGATGACTTATCTAATCTATCAGGGCCTGGTATGTTTGGAAAGGGTTGATTCAACAGCTCCAGCACCATGACTTCCTGAAACCACTGCAATGTTGAAAGCAGAATGAACTGAAGAAAAATACCCACTGCTGTTCATTAGCATTCCTGTCATTCCTCTCCAGGCAAGACTAAACTTTGTGTTCCCACAACAACATATTCTTGACCTTTAATGCAACAGGAGTATATTTTGACCATGCCCTGTGTGAGTGTGTGTTGTGCTGTACCTGTGCTGACTGAGATGAAGCCCAGGGCGAAGGGAGGGGTGTCTCTCAGCTGGACAGACACATTGACATTGGACACTGAGGAGCTGATCATCACTGGGGCGTCCAGGTGGGGGAAGTTCCTGTAGGACGGGAGGGTATGCAAATACTCCACACCACAATATACCACCAGATACAACAGAAACATGAGGATTAGAGTGTTAATATCACAAAGAAACCATGTTATAGGGTCAGGTTAGTAATGTATGTTGTTGGATATTGTCTTTACATCTGTTTCAAGCAATCAACTGGTGTGCTTGACATTCTCCAGTCTGGTTTGTCAGTTGAAAATGCTCATACCTCTTTCTATGAGCTGTTTTCCGATGAATAAGCTGTTCCCATGGAAACAGGTCTAGCCAATGGGAGAACTCCTGGTGACGGTAGTGGATGATGCAGGTGTTGACTGTGACTGACCCTGAAATGTCCACTGATGTCACCTGGGGACATGAGTGGGAGATAAGCAGGAGACTTCAGAACAAACTTATTTCTTACAAGAGATCAAATGTCAAACATATTTGCAAAGAGCTATGATGATGCAATGCAACTATGAAAACTAGTAACCATATCAATCAAATCCACACCACTCACTTGCAAGACAGTCCTGAGGGTGTTAAGGCAAAGGATTCTCTGTCTGCTCTGGGAGAGGAGAAGCCCATCTGATGATACACAAACAAGGAATGGATATTTTCCCCACCCTCCCAGACCCTCTCGTCCCCTCCTCTATGGCTACATCCCAAATGGCAACCTATTCCCTATATAGTGCACTATGTAGGGAATAGATTGCCATTTGTGACACTTCTTTCTGGTGCCAAGCTCTCCACTCACCCTCCAGAAGTAGCTCCAGGCTGCTCTGAGGGAAGCTCATCTCAGGGGTGAAGCTCATCTCAGGGGTGAAGCTCATCTCAGGGGTGAAGCTCATCTCAGGGGTGAAGCTCCTGAGCAACAGCTGCTCGTCCTCACGTCTGTATCCCACCTTCAGAGACTTTAGTGTCCAGTTCAAGTGTCTGGATGATTCAGATATACAGTCAAAGGAAGAAGAAAATGGAATAACAGAAACATAAACCAACACATAAAATATAATTCATACTAACTCCATGCCCTATGACTCACCTTTTCTGGCTGTGCATGGACAGGGTTATACTAGTATTCTCAAACTCCACATTGACCTTCTGGGGCACCAGCTGATGAAACTGCTCCACTGCTTCAGTCTGGAAAAACTCACCCTTTTCACATTCTAAAAGAAAATGACAGACAGAAGTGGTTGTGAATAATGCATCTCCGAATGGTTCTCAAAATGACCTCACAACAACCATACAATAACACCATGTCTGCGTCTCAAATGGCACATTTCTCCCTAAAGTAGTGGACTATGTAGGGAATAGGGTGCCATCCTTATCAAAAGTAGTGCACTACATAGGGAATAAGGTGCCATTGGGACGCAACCCATTGCCCTTTCTCACTGTCTGCAGAGAGAGTGCTCTCCAGAGGAGGAGGTGGAAGCAGTAGCCAGCAGTGTTCTCACACACAGGACCAGTCGGCTGGACGCAGCTCTGGAAGGCTGACCTCCCCAGACAGCACCAGGCTCAGGGACGTCTCCGCCAGACATGCATCCTGCTGAGCAGTGAGTTGAGACAATGCAGTGAAATACTTAACAGAACGTAACACTTCTTTAAAGAGAGACACTCAAAAGACTGCTATGTTTACATGGGAAGAAACTCCACTTATCAATTGACTGATTTAACTTCTATGGGCTACGTGGGATGCTAGCGTCCCATCTGCGGGACACACTATTCAACAGCCAGTGAAATAGCATGGCGCGAAATACAAAACAGCAAAAATCTCATAATTTCATTTTCTCAAACAATCAACTATTTTACACCATTTTAAAGATAAACTTCTCGTTAATCTAACCACATTGTCCGATTTCAAAAAGGCTTTACGGCGAAAGCATAAAATTAGATTATGTTAAGACATAAACTTCACAAGAAAAACCACACAGACATTTTCCAAGCAAGGACATGCATCACAAAAACCAAAAATACAGCTAAAATATTCACCAACCTTTGATGATCTTCATCAGATGGCACTCATAGGACTTCATGTTACACAATACATGTATGTTTTGCTCGATAAAGTTCATATTTATATCCAAAAACCCCATTTTACATTGGGGCGTGATGTTTAGAAAATGTATTCCCACCAAAACTTCCGGTGAATGAGCACATCAATTTACAAAAATACTCATCATAAACGTTGATAAAATTTACAACAGTTATTGAAAGAATTGTAGATATACTTCTCCTTAATGCAACCGCTGTGTCAGATTTTAAAATAGCTTTACAGAGAAAGCACATTTTTCAATATTCTGAGTACATAGCTCAGCCATCAAAGCAAGCTATACAGATACCCGCCAAGTTCTGGGGTCAACTAAACTCAGAATTAGTATTATAAATATTCTCTTACCTTTGCTGATCTTCGTCAGAATGCACTTCTAGGACTCCTACTTCCACAATAAGTTTATTTTGGTTAGAAATACTCCATATTTATGTCCAAATACCTCCGTTTTGTTCGTGCGTTCAGATCACTATCCAAAGGCATAGCGCACGATCGTAAATCCAGACATGAAAAGTCAAATAGTTCCATTACCGTTCGTAGAAACATTTCAAACGTTGTTTACAATCAATCCTTAGGGTCTTTTTAACATAAAACGTCGATAATATTCCAACCGGACAAAAGCGTATTCATTACAGAGGAAAAAGAAGGAGCGGCACGCCAAACGTACCTGCGCAGTAAACAACTCACTGGTCCCAGGCAGTCCACTCATTGACTGAGCTCCTATTTTCTGCCCAGTAATAGAAGAAGGATAAACATGTTTCTAAAGGCTGTTGACAGCCAATGGAAGCCTTAGGAAGTGCAACGTGACCCCACAGACACTGTAGTTTCAATAGGGATTCAAAAGAAGAACTACAATTCTCAGATTTCCCACTTCCTGGTTGGATTTTTCTCAGGTTTTTGCCTGCCATATGAGTTCTGTTATACTCACAGACATCATTCAAACAGTTTTATAAACTTCAGAGTGTTTTCTAACCAAATCCACTAATAATATGCAAATATTTGACTCTGGGCCCAAGTATTAGGCAGTTTACTATGGGCGAGCAGTAGGTCAATACTTGAGGTGGTCATGTACCATAGAGACTCTGACAGGGCTAGGTTTAACACCATCACGTTGATGGAGTCAATATGGAAGGACAGCAGCTGAGAGCAAAGACAGACAGCAGCTGAGTGAACTGAGAGCACTTTTTTCATAAAATATTTTGTGAGTAGCATTCTTATACAAACAGTTGTGTGTTGGTCCCTACCTGGGAGATAAACCGCAGGGTTGTGGGGCTAAGAGGAACCTTCCCTGACTCTCCTCCATCACAGCGCTTAGGTGCCCGAGGTCTCAGAGGCTGTTGCAGGTCCACTCTCACTCTGGTCTCACCCACACACACACAACACCAGGCACATCCTGAGAAACAAACACACAGTTCACAACCTTGTACTGTTGAATGATTCATGGGCCATTTCCCTTAAAAGGGCAAGAAGGCTGAGAGATATGCAATTATGTTATGAGGTCATAAGATTGTATAAACATGTGTCTTTAAAACACACACGGCAGGTTCTGATTTAAAAGTTTGCTTGAAATCCATATCCTGTCTATTTCCTGAAATAAACACGGAGAAATGCACCTGGTTTACAACCAAATTGTAGTCTTACATGAGTTGAAGGTTGTAATTGAATCTACAACGTTTGACCTAGAAACAATAGACAAATAAATACCCTTCCCAATGAAGACAGAGAAACATGATTTCTAGGGATATAACGATTCACCAACACGCATCAGTAACCGATTAAAATGTTCAAGATGCAAGTGCATCAGCACGCGAACCCCAAACCGACCCAAATGAAGCATGCATCAGTCAGAAAATCGATTCAAAAGTTACAAGTTGCCGGTTTACAAATGTTTTGCTTATATTACATTATTTCTACCTTCCCAAAATAGAGTGCATTCAGAAAGTATTCAGACCCCTTAACTTTTTCCACATTTTGTTACATTTAAGTCTTATTCTAAAATGTATGAAATTGCCCTTTCCCTTCAATCTACACACAACACCCCATAATGACAAAGCAAAAACTGGTTTATAGAAATGTTTGCACTTAAATATCACATACACAAGTACTCAGACCCTTTACTCAGTACTTTGTTGAAGCACCTTTGGCAGCGATTACAGCCTCGACTCTTGAGTCTGATGCTCCAACTTTCTCTCATTTTTCTCTGCAGATCCTCTAAAGCTCTGTCAGGTTGGATGAGGAGCGTCGCTGCACAGCTATTTTCAGGTCTCTCTAGAGATGTTGGATCGGGTTCAAGTCCAGGCTCTGGCTGGTCCACTCAAGGACATTCAGAGACTTGTCCCGAAGCCAATCCTGCGGTGTCTTGGCTGTGTGCTTTGGGTCGTTGTCCTGTTGAAAGGTGAACCGTCGCTCCAGTCTGAGATCCTGAGTGTTCTGGAGCAGGTTTTCATCAAGGATTTCCCTGTACTTTGCTCCGTTCATCTTTCCCTCGATCCGGACTAGTTTCCCAGTCCCTGCAGCTGAAAACCTCCCCACAGCATGATGCTGCCACCATCATGTGTCACCGTAGGGATGGTATTGGCCAGGTGATGAGCAGTGCCTTGTTTCCTCCAGATGTGATGCTTGGCATTCAGCCCAAAGAGTTCAATCTTGGTTTCATCAGACCAGAGAATCTTGTTTCTCATGGTCAGAGTCCTTTAGGTGCCTTTTGGCAAACTCCAAACTCTGACATGCACTGTCAACTGTGGGACCTTATATAGACATGTGTGTGCGTTTCCAAATCATGTTCAATCAATTGCATTTACTGCAGGCGGACTCCAATCAAGTTGTAAAAAAATCTCAAGGATGATTAATGGCAAAAGGACGCACCTGAGCTCAATTTTGAGTCAATTAGCAAAGGGTCTAAATACTTATGTAACTAAGGGATTTCTGTTTTTGTAATAAATTTGCTACAATTTCTAAATAACTGTTTTTGCTTTGTCATTATGGGGTAGTGTGTGTAGATTGATGAGGATTTTTTAAATATTTTTTATCC
The DNA here is from genome assembly GCF_901001165.1 of Salmo trutta. NCBI lineage: Eukaryota > Metazoa > Chordata > Actinopteri > Salmoniformes > Salmonidae > Salmo > Salmo trutta. The sequence goes on from NC_042982.1 coordinate 21,870,004, forward strand.
ATTTTAGAAAAAGGCTGCAACGTAATAAAATGTGGAAAATATCAAGGGGTCTGTACTCTTTCCAAATGCACTGTATATTCCTTGGGAATGAGTCATAGCTAATTCGTAAACAATACATATTTATACATTACTAGTTCAAAAGACAAGTTAATTACTGGGTTATTTCAGAACCAAAGTGCCCCCCGAATCTTAAAAAGTCATAGTGGGGTGGTAGAAGCCTAGTCTCCCTTATGGCTCAACTCAGGGGCCTACATAGTACATATACATACATCATTTAGACACACAGACACACATCAGCTCAGACAAATCCAACTCAGAGAGGCCCAGCTCATGAGCTCCATTAGCAGCAGATTTGAATTTAGAATGGAAAATGTGTTTATGCAACAAATATTATTACGTCGTAACAAAACAAACCGAATCGCACCGAATCGTTTCAAACTAAAACGTATCGTTCCTGTATCGTATCGGAGCCCATGTATCTAGCTCGATATGTATCGGAAAGATCCACATCCTTAAATTGAATTTCATAAGCCACACGCTGTGCGTAATTGTGAAGTGAACAAAGCCTCTCAGAGGTGTCACCTACCAGAGTGTGCTGGGGCTGAAACTGGATAATGATTCCACGCACTGAAAAGAGCCCCACTATCTTATCTTCAGCTCAGTGTTCAGTTTGTTTTGGAAGAACCGTACCGCCAGGCTGCATATGAACCATCTGAAAACATGCAGAGAGAACATCATACCATGTCAAATGATTTGATAATGTCACCAGTCATAAAGAAATTATACATGGGTCAGTTATCAGCATCCCAAATGGCACCCTATTTCCCACTTCTTTTGATATGGGTCCTGGTCAAAAGGACTGCACTACATAGGAAATAGTGTCATTTTGGGATGCTACTGTAACAGTGTAGGTTCCGTCCCTCTCTTCGCCCCAACCCGGGCTCGAACCAGGGACCCTTGCACACATCAACAACTGACACCCCACGGCCCTTGCAACGCAAGGGGAAACCCGACTTCAAGTCTCAGAGCGACTGACGTCACCGACTGAAACGCTATTAGCGCGCACCACCGCTAACTAACTAGCCATTTCACATCGGTTACACTACCATCATTAGTGTGCCACCTATCAGCCATGAGTAATCTTGTCTCTCACTTCTCCATCAACAGAGCTGTGTGCATTTGTTTGCCTGTCATATTGAGATCCATCAAAGGACAAGCTGGCACTTATGTTAGTGCACAAAGACAGGCCATTGTTTTAGCTAACTCATACAACAAAGCTTCAGCAGTTCAGTTGTAACTGTGGGTCCTCTACATTTTTCAAGTCACATGAAAGGTGATTTTCAGAGGTAGAAAGAATCAGGTATTCCAAATTAAAGATATGCATAGATACTTTCAGAAAAGGGCACAGCTGCAGCATTTGATGAAATGGTAAGAGTTGTTTTGTCAACAGAATGAAGCGATATCGGACAGGAATGTTGTGTAAGTGTGCTTCCCCCATGTTAAGGCATGTCTTCTTACCTGAAGAGTAGGAGACAGTATCAGGAGCAGAAGTAGTGCTGGTAAGACAATGAGCAGGAGATAGATTCTGTCCTGATGTTGCGCCCTCTGGCACACCCAACCTGTGGTCATGGGGCTGGTTCTTTTGATTTCAATGCCACACGGTGGTTAATTAATAGACAGCTTTGCTCCTCTTTGAAGCCCGGAGACACCTGTCATGCAGGTGCATCGAGCTTAATGTCACGTTATGTCTTGTTAGCTAAAGATTTAAGTGCATGCATAACACTATTCAAGAGCAATTAAATAACATATGCTAGTGTAACCGATGTGAAATGGCTAGTTAGTTAGCGGTGGTGCGTTTCAATCAGTGACTGAGAGGAACCTACACTGTTACACAAGTTAATGTTGGCCTGTCTATTCTGGAAAATCTGATAACTACACTTTGCTAGCTCTAGGGCCAGACTGTGGTATGCTAACGTTAGCTAACTGGCTTCAGTACCTGTCACAAAAAAAGTTTGCAGGAAACGATAATGTTAGCTAGCTGGCTAGGAAAGATGGAACGCTAGCAATGGTTCAGTTTCGAGTAGCGAGTTAGCTAACTATACTCACGTCACTAACAGTAGTCAGTTACTAGCTAGCTTGTAACGTTAGTTGGCTAGGTAAATAGCCACGTAGCTAGCTACCGCGTCAATTGAAACCTATGTTGACAAATTTGGTAGTTGGGGGGCTACCTAACAAAAATAATCCCCGTTTCAGTTTGTTGAAAATCTGAATGTCTCAAATGTTCTTATCCCGCCCGGAGGGTTCTCGTTCAGTAATGCCAATTTAGCAAATGTAGCTACTTTTAAAAATGTATTTTGAACTTTTAGCAACTTCTGAAAAGTGACTCAAACGCTAAAATGCACACATTTTCCCTCTAAATGACACAAAAACGATTTTATCTGTCACACACTCAGTCACAACACACGTGCCTGGCTGCAAAAGTGCATTGTGAGTGACGTCAGCAGCAGACCAGCAGCAATTTCAGCAATGTTGGATGACTGCAGCAGCAGCAGTAGTATGCGTTCGACAAGACAAACCTAATGAATATAGTTGGTCACAAATGTTTGATCTTGAACAGAACTTACAACATCAATCAACATGTCTCAATCAAAATTGTACAGCCAGAAGTACAGAAAATGGTGGGAGTCTGTACCTGAATTTAAAGGGTGGCTGAAGCCTGTAATTGGGGATGATTGTCGAGCATACTGTGCGTACTGCAAATCAGATATGCTTGCAAAAATGTATGACATAAAAAACATTGTGCTACAGCAAAGCATATAAATAAATCAAAACCGTACAACCCCACAACGCAATCTACATTACCACAAAGCTGCCTTTTCAGATTATGTGGCAGCAACGAACTTCCAAATGCACCGCACCAAGTGCACAGAAATTATTAGGGGAATACTGGCTCCTTATTTTCTTAAAAAGGTAACGTCAGATGTGGGGGATGAGAAGTTCAGTCTCCTTTTGGATGAGTCCACTGATGTCAGTGTCTCGAAATACCTGGGTGTGGTGATTCGGTATTTCAGTGTTAAAAAAAGAACCGTTGTGTCCACATTTCTCGGGCTGGTTGAATTGGCACCACAGCAGCATACAGCTTTAAGGCCGCTCCATCCTCTTCTGCTGGTTCCAGCTCCGTGACAATGCAGTTGGACAGTGACGATGAAGAGGATTTCCTTGCCAATCTATGATTCATCATATTTACAGTATGAATGCAAGGAGTGGACTTTCTGGAACTGGCGGAGAGACAGCTGATGGTTGCAGTGTGTGCGAAAACAGTGGCAGTATCTGGAGGAAACCATTGAGCAGCTAGCCAGCCAAGCAGCACAACGAGCTGGAGAGAGATGCATAGCGCATACATCATTATTTGAGTTGCTTGTTCAGTAAGATAGCATATATACCTTATTAGCCTGTACCTATAATTGTTGAGCAGTTAGGTAGCATGTTAACTAACTACCAATACACTGCTTAAAACTATAATTGTTCAGAATGTGTAGGTTTAGTAGTTAAGAAAATAAATAAAATGGAATTGTTCAATGTGATCATATAAAATGTGTTGTGTTTATATTACTTTTACAAATAAAAATATATAACTAACAAATGTCAAATATTTTTCGCCGAGATGGCCAGTCAATTTGAGTAACGTTGTGTATTCGACGTAATGACGCAGTTATACGTCATTGCGCAATGGCATCACGTCTTTTAGCAACAAATCGACCTGCCTTTAGCAACTTCCCCAGAAAATTAGTTCGCAACACTGTTCTCTTCTTCATTACATTTTCAGTGGCTGTAAACTCCTGACCAAGCCCATTGTTTGATCAAAGCCAGAGACGACTGCTTTTTCACCCTCAAGTGCTTCGATGACAGTGTGCATAATTTCAAAGTGTCCCCATCAGCATCATCTTCTAGGTGTGTTGTCTACAACTGTAAACAGAGGAGCGATGAGAAAAAAAAAGTCAATGGCCGACTAATTTGTAACCGGGAGTTCGAAACGCCTCACACTCAACCCACCCTTCACCTAGCTACATTGCACTTAATCATATTTTTCAATCAATGAACACACAAGTTTATTGAACACTTATTTAATATGCTTCTTTATTATGCAGCATAACCACTCAAGAACAGCTAGTTTAAAAATAAACTAGACACGTTCTTATTCAGTGTCATTCATCTCATGCCAAAGAAAGGGGATCACTAGAAAATGGTAGTAGGAGTGAGTTGTTTACAAAGGTTAGGCAATTCTCCCATCTTCAAGAAAATGTTCATGCCATCCCTTTCATATTGCTCAGTTTGATTTGCCAATTTGATAGTTCAATGAGCATGACATGACACAGCTTCTACATCACAAGAGATATGCATATACCCCCTTGTTTCAGTGGTTTTTCAACCAAGGGCCACACACCAATGTCTGCACATTTCACAAACCTTTACCTACAATTTGGCAGTGTGAGGACATCACATGGATATTACTCTTCTACCATAAATTCACTGTTCTCATGAAGTCACAAGTATTAGTGTTTTACTAATTTCATTGAGCTGAAGAGGTACAATTATTTTCAATGCATACACAAACAAGGTTAATATAAGTGGTCTATGTTCATCAAGCTTCTGCCACAGTATGACTCAAATACAGCTACACTTTCAGTCTCATTCTAAGCATCTCAAAATAATACTTCTGGTTGAGTAAAATCTACTGACATTGTGCAGCTGGAAGGGTAATGACATATATGGTGCAAAAGGTTGGAAATGTCCAGTAGACCCATGATGGCTAAGCTATGTTCTTCGCACTTATGCTGAAGCCTTCTGCTTGTTGTGCTTGGCAAACCAGTCATCGCTTTTATCTTCAGCCATAGCCTGAAAATAAATTAGGGTAAAAGATTAAGAGCATGTACTCTGTGATAATGCAAAGTATTGATTCATTTGTATAATATTTCTAAATACCAACCTTAGCCAGCAATGCATTTCCACTGGGGTCCATCTGGGAGAGTTGTCTGAATGCCTCATCTCCCACAAAGCAGATCTCATGGGCATCCTAGAAGACAGATGACCACAGTTATGTGAGAATTTATAATGAATCAAGTCTACCCATGTTAATAATTTGGTAAGGCACTCACTGGATCAGCCAAAATGACCACTTCTACTGTTGCCTTCCCAGGGGTGTCCAGGCTAACCAAGGGAGTAAGGATTTTCTGGTTTTCTTTTGTCATCAGGGCTTCAAGATCTGCCAACTAAAAATAATAAAACAAATAGTTGAATATTGCTTTCTGTGTGCATGTATGTAAATAGTCAACAGGGCAAACAATTTAAGAATTTAAAGCATTGTATTGACCACTTTCTGTTTTTGCTAACTTTGCCGCACAAGGGCGATATGCACAAGGTGGTGGCAGAACAAGGGGGAGTTTTTATAGAACGGCAGAATTTTTTTTTGCCTCTATTTACAGTGGCTTGCGAAAGTATTCACCCCCTTTGGCATTTTTCCTATTTTGTTGCATTACAACCTGGAATTAAAATGGATTTTGGGGGGGGGGGGGGGGTTGTATCATTTCATTTACACAACATGCCTACCACTTTGAAGATACAAAGTATTTGTGAAACAACCAAGAAATAAGACCAAAAAAACTGAAAACTTGAGCATGCATAACTATTCACCCCTCCCCCAGGGTTATCTTTGGTCTCTTTGTTGCCTCTCTGAATAATGCACTCCTTGCCTGGTCTGTGAGTTTTGGTGGACAGCCCTCTCTTGGCAGGTTTGTTGTGGTGCCATATTATTTTCCTTTTTTAATAATGGATTTAATGGTGCTCCGTGGGATGTTCAAAGTTTATGATATTTTTTATAACCCAACCCTGATTTGTACTTCTCCAGAACTTTGTCCCTGACCTGTTTGGAGAAATCCTTGGTCTTCCTGGTGCCGCTTGCTTAGTGGTGTTGCAGACTCTGGGGCCTTTCAGAACAGGTGTATATATACTGAGAACATGTGACAGATCATGTGACACTTAGATTGCACACAGATGGACTTTATTTAACTAATTATGTGACTTCTGAAGGTAATTGGTTGCACGAGATCTTATTTAGGGGCTTCATAGCAAAGGGGGTGATGCACGCACCACTTTTCAATTTTGAAACTTTACCAATTTGGACTATTTTGTGTATGTCCATTACATGAAATCCAAATAAAAATCAATTTAAATTACAGGTTGTAATGCAACAAAATAGGAAAAACGCCAAGGTGGATGGATACTTTTGCAAGGCACTGTACGTTGCTTACGAGTGCAATTCACACTACTTTTGGATTAAAGTTGGATTTTAGTTTGTGTCATCATCGCAAAATAACCTGCAATATACTTAAACACAAACTTCAACCAGTAAAATGTCTCTTTGGCTAGCTTTTGCTACAGCCTGTATCAATGAGCGTTAGTATTCTAGCTAACAACTGCTGCATCCAAAATAGTTATTTTGCTAAGATCACAACCAAATATAATCTTAGTGACTGTTCATGCAAGAATCAAAACATAATTGTATGCGTATGTTGAATGGGCGCAGATGGCGATGGCTTTCTTACTGCAGCCAAGAGTCGGGCACATCTGCGCGTGACGTCAGCGTGTCATGTACTGGAAAAGGATCTATTACTTCACCTGCTCACGTGGACAAGAAAACGCTATCCGCCCGAAGGCTGTCCCATGATCTACTGTCCCACCAATGTTGTGAAGCTCTAGTTTACACTGCAAATATAGAGAAAAACACACACCTAGCATTAGCACCATCTTATCAATTCATGCAAAAACACAGTTGCGTTCAAAGTGCAGAACACAGGAGGCTGCTGAGGGGAGGACGGCTCATAATAATATCCGTAACGGAGCGAATGGCATCAACCACATGGAAACCTTTTGTTTGATGTATTTGATAAGATTCCAATAATTCCACTCCAGCCATTACCACGAGCCCGTCCTCCCCAATTAAGGTGCCACCACGGACCTGAGTGTCTGCGAATCCCATCAGCACAGTCTTCTCCTCATGTCTCTCTATCACCTTCATCCCCAAAAGGGAGGACCAGTAGTGTGTTGATTTCTGCAGGTCAGACACTGCCAGACACACCTTCTGTACAGGATCTTTAACCAAGTGAAAAACAGATACACATTCACAATATACAGGTAACTGCCAAAATAAAGGAAACGAGGGACACAACGTATTCTGAAAGAAGGTGCTTGCAAACAGGTGGGGTTCCTGAGTTAATTAAGCAATTAACATCCCATCATGCTTAGGTTCATGTATAAAAATGCTCAGTTGCCCATTATTTTGGCTACCATGGCTAGCAGAAGACATCTGTGACTTTGGAAGAGGGCCATCAAAGGAGCATAGGGGTTTTTAAGGTGTGTGTGTCACCAGATCTCAACCGAATTGAACACTTATGGGATATTCTGGAGTGGTGCCTGAGACAGCATTTTCCACCACCATCAACAAAACACCAAATTATGGAATTTCTTGTGGAAGAATGAAGGTCACATCCCTCCAATAAGTTCCAGACACTTGTAGAATCTATGCCAAGGTGCATTGAAGCTGTTCTGGCGGCTCGTGGTGACTCAACACCCTGTTAAAACACTATGTTAGTGTTTACTTTGTTGGCAGTTACCTGAATGTAATAAGTATTCATATCTAGACTGGTTCCAGATCTGTTTGTGCTCTTGCCTACTCCATGCAAGCCAAACATGCCATGGCAAGGATTGGCATGATGGCACAAACAGACTGGTACCCAGGTTCATTTCCTCCTGGACTTTAAAATAAACATGGTAGACTATAGTCTACTGCTCTACTTTACAGTATACTACAGCAATGATCTTCTGTGCAAAGCACTGTTGACCCACCATTAGGAGGCTGTTCTTTGTCCACCAGGTAGAAGCGATAACCTCCTGGCGCCTCAGCCAGATAGAGGGCCTTTCCAACCTCAGTGAGGGGCCAACCAAGCCGCTTAGCATTACTGACAGCCTGGCTAGACTGCAGAGTCAGACCCTGAAATTGAGTTAGGATTGGGTTAAAAAATATATACACATATGGTTGTTCATTAACAACCATTCACTTACCAGGAAGTCATTGCCAAGGCGATATTCTCCAACTCCATAATTGTAGGTCAGCTCAGCCACAAAGTGATCATCTTCTGGACCAAAGCCGACCATTGTCTTGCTCCATTTTCCATCATAGGGGCTTAACTCACACAAGCAAGTAGGGCATCATATGAGAGAAAGAGTGACCGTATTGTTACACAACAAGTCATTCAAACAATCCATTTTCACAAGAGGTGTTAGAAGACCAAAGTCCGTTTCAAGGTGAGGTTTGAACAGTAAAGTTGACAGCCTGCCTACCCATTACAAGTGGCCTTGCATCCTTCTTCAAACTCTTCGTGACGCAAAATCTGAAATCAAATCAGTGATTTTGACAAAACAGTGATCTAGTCCCAATATCACGTGTTTACAGCACAATGAACAACATTGAAGAACAATCATAACAAAAGAATGCAACAGTGGTACACTGTGCAAGAGAAATCCATTGCGCACATGTTTGAGGATGTTCTACGAAAAAGCTGAACATGTACCTTCATGCCGAGCACATCTCGGTAAAAGGTGGCCGTTTTGCTTCTGTCACCCACTTTGAAAACAAAATGCAAGGCTCGCCTCAAATTCATGTTAACCCGGTGAGTTTGCTATGTACTATACGATTATATATCACGCTCAGTTTGTCTACGTCGATTGAGGAGCCTTGCAATCGATTGCTCTGGTATCGATTCTATGGATGACAACATTTTCGGTACACTTAAAATTATTTGCCACTCAATCGCAGATCCAAAATCTATTTCAAGATAACGAGGAGTATTTACATTAAAAGTTAAGCATCTAATATTGTTTTACAAATCAGTATTACCAACATAAAATATGTTTTACTTGGATTACTCCCCCCCTTTATAATGGTATAAACCAACCAATCGTCATGCCACTGTCGAACGTTACCACGCTCTCTTCTTGCTGTTGTAGCAAAGATGGCGGCGTTCGTGAGAGGCATGTTTTGGCATCTTCTTGTAGCGGAACGAAGTAATTTTCTGAAAAAAAGTAACGACTGTATCGTAGATTCAAAGAGATACGTGCGAGCATTGAAAAGGAGGCCTGTGAAGGTGTTATATCCTGATAGTGAGACGACATCTCCAACATCGAAACAGACGTCGGATCGAATAGTCAACAAACAGCCTCAGAAAGTTGCGTCCAACGTGAGGGAGTCCACTGCCAACGCCATTTTAAAAAATGAGACCACTAATAAACGTGTTGGCAGCATGTCATGGAGTGACGGAAATGGCAATGCATCCTCATCCAATCTGAAGGACCAACTAGGTGGCCTCAAATTCGAAAGGGCCTTACCTGGTGACAAAAGATTGGCGTAAGTCTCAGTGCATGTTGGCTATCGACCCTATGCTATATTATAGTTGAGTGAATATATCCTATTTAATTATAGTGGCTAGTAGAGGTCTAACTATGGGACTGTTATGTATGTTTGCATGTAGGCTTTGTTTGCTAGCTGATGTTCAGCCCAGATATCATGACCTCTTCTGCCCTCTCTCCATCTCCCAGGAGGGCTGTGAGTGTGGCTTGCTCCAGGACGTTTCGGGAGCACCAGGGTAAGATCCTGTTGGAGGGGAGACGTCTGATCTGCGATGCCCTGGCTGCTGGAGCCAACCCTCAGATGGTGTTCTTCAGTTCTGTGGACAGACTGTGTGATCTCCCCTTGGACAAACTGAAGAGGGCCACTCTGGTCAAAGTCAAGTTTGAGGACATCAAGATCTGGTCTGACCTTGTAGCTCCACAAGGAGTGATAGGTAATGTGGGCTGCATGTTTTCATTTTCAGAATGCTTTTGAAGTTGTTCTACATACTACTGTATATTGTTGAGAATAAGTACTGTATATTGACAACGCTTACCCCTTGTAGCCATATTTTCTCGGCCAGACCCATCCCGGCTGACATTCCCTCAGGACCAGCGTGGTCAGTCTGTGCCGCTGTCCCTGATCTGCGACAACGTGCGGGACCCTGGGAACCTAGGCACCATATTGCGCTGTGCTGTTGCTGCAGGCTGCCACAATGTCCTGCTCACCAAGGGTATGTCATGATAGTAAGATGAGAATGGGCATAATCCAAGTCAGTGATGCCATTTTGAGTGGAGCTGATAGTGAGGAATTGCTGTGTATGAACCTGTGCAGTACTCTGAATGGTTCTTTCACTAAGTATCTTGTGTATGTCTATTTTCACAGGTTGTGTGGATGCTTGGGAACCTAAGGTGCTGCGAGCAGCGATGGGTGCCCATTTCCGCCTTCCCATCTACCCCAGCTTGGACTGGGACGACATTCAAAACCAGCTGCCAAAGTTGGTGACTGTCCACGTGGCAGATAACTGCAGTGGCTCTGAGAGAGAAGTAGCTGAGGAAGCAAACCAGTCCAACAAACCTTCAAAGGTGGGGGACTATGGATGGGTGAGTAGCAGGCCTAATTGTAAAGACATGCGCTATAAGGAATATGAATCAGATTCCGACTCCGAACTGTCACTTCCAAGAGTGGAGACCAAGTTGTACCATGAGCCCTGGGCTCAGGGGAACACTGGTCTTGTGATTGGTGGAGAGACTCATGGACTGAGTCTAGAAGCTGTCCAATTGGCTGAGATAACTGCCGGTCAAAGGCTGTTTATCCCTGTGGTCCCTGGAGTGGACAGTCTCAACTCAGCCATGGCAGCCAGCATTCTCCTATTTGAAGGCAGAAGGCAACTGTTGAACCTAATGGAGACATCTGGGAGGAAAGCTAAGTCTAAGGTGCAATTTCCATGATCCGTCCATTGGAATCCATTTGAGTGTAATGGACATGTTATTCCTGGTGTTGGTCACTTTTTCCATGCATGCATTCATGACGGCACGACACCACTTCACTGTACCTCATGTCAGACGGAATCATATCGATGGATTTAATTTCCATATTCAACTCTCAGCTAATAACTGAAGTAAAATGTATGTTCTTTCCTGTCTGCATATTTCATCCATTGTCTTCCAAAATTCCTGCCAGTGTGGCTTTAGAAGCTTCACTTAGTCTCCACACGCAGTTGGCCTCTAGATTTCCTGCCAGTTGACTGTAAACTGCTGCTATGCAAGAGGACTGCTTAATCTCTATACTGGACATGTGATAAGTGTGTCTGTTTAGCAAGGGAAATAACCTGTCCATCTAACATTTTCACTGACAGGCCTGAAAGCAATTATCATAGTAACCACAAGGTGGCGCCTGAAGCAACTTCTGAGACCTTACTGAACGTTATGAAGTTGTAGGGTTAAAAAAAAAAACTGCATGTGAAAGGTGTGACATACTTTAGTTGTCTTATACTGTAAACAAATGCCTGACATCAAAAAGAACAGTACACTTGATTTTGTTTTTTAAAATATAAATGAAACTACATTTCTGGAGTCATTATATAAATAATGCACACATGTAGATGTGATAAAGCTAATACTGTCTAAAATACATTTGCTCCTAATGGAATAAAACTGTTTGACCAAGTGAATGAGAACTGGCCTCATGGATAGAGGAAGTTGACAACATAAGACAGTTGTGCTTAACAGTGAATTTTAATGGCTTTGAAGTCATGACTAGAGACAACCAGGGAGTGACAAGTGTGAATTCATACTTAGCAACTAAGGTGGATTTTAATGCCATTTTTGTGCCTTCAAAAATATCTGGCCTTTTCAATAGAGGGGATCTTCACAGAAAATCCTCTTAAATGTCATGGTGGTTGAGATGGAAACGTAACAATTGGGTAGAGCTGACTATCACTCATTTCATGATAGAACAAGGCAAGTGAATAATATTTGAAATCCCATGACACAAAGCCAGATGCAATACAAAACAAAAGACAAAATGACCTTTTTAAAACAGGGAAATCTTAACATTTGTCTATACTATTATGCAGCACCTTTAAAACAGAAGAACAATAAGACCGTTACATTAAACTGAAGTTCAGGACATTTTCTGCACTGCATATTTGTAAATTACAACTATAGAACTTAGAAAAGTTGTTGCAATCATTTTATTCTTTCTCAGCACATTTTGGAAAACAAAAGCAATGTGGGTTCAACAAAGGTAATAAAGAGACATTGTCCATTGGGTCAACATTGTGTGGTTTCTTCTAGTTTCAAGAAATGCTAATAATGAAACTGAAGAAAAAAAAAGCTATTGGAAGCCAAAAAGCAACAGAATGTCCATATTACTGTAGGGGCTGTAGTCAATGCAAGGCACCACAGGAGAAGACTGCATGAGAGAAAGACATGTCTAAAAAAAAGGTAATGTCAGTAAAAAGTGAGACCTTCCTCTGACAGAAAGGGGGGAGAGGAGGCTGGTGGTGGTAACCGGGAGGTCAGGATTTGATGGAGGTTATGGGTTTCAGTCCCAAATGGCACCCTATCCCCTATATAGTGCATTGCTTTTCAAAAGTAGTGCACTATATAGGGTGCCATTTGGGACATAGACTAGGTGTGCTCTCTAGATGGGCTCTGGTTTGAGCTTCTCAGCCAGGAAGTCTTGGACAAAGGTCTCCACCACGGTTGGTGTGATCTCCTCCACGTCCTTAACATACTTGGCCCGGGCAGACATGTCCAGGATGGTGAGCAGGGGTGCTGCCTCTGGGAGGTTGGTGTAGTCACGCAGGGAGTCACTCATGTCATCCTGGGAACACAGACAGGTCAGTCATGATCATATGACAATCTTGCCTACCAGCTGACTGTCAAAATGAGGTAGCAATTATGCCCGAGAAAGAAGTTATGACGAAATCATGACATGATTACATGTGCAGTAGACTAGCCTACATATTATCAACAACAGTTTATCCTGTGTGTCATGCAAAAGGAATTGCTAGATAACTATTAACATCCTTATGATGGCATATAAAAACAGAATTGCTTCAATCAGTTATGACTTGATATTGGTAATAAAACTGGAACAGCACACAAGATGAACTATGCACTTAATATTACTCATTCACAACTCAAGGTGATAGTCTCAATGTCTGCTTGGTTTTGAAGACTGGGGATCTCTCTCCTCCTGCAGGCAGTGTGCCCAGCTAGCTAGGGTTCCATCATGCACCCCACTCATGGGGGGGGGGGGTCCAACATCATCCCTCCAAAGCCTCACTCACGGATTACAAGGCTGGGAAGCTTCAGACACACATCACAGCGTGTTTGGATAGTGTATGTGTGGGAGGGAAGTAAGGGAGGGAGAAAGAAAGAGGGAGAGTTGTATTCCCTCATGCCTGGTGAGGAATAGTATAAAAGGGCATGTGGTGGAGCTTTGACGACAGAGTTAGTCGAGACAGAACTACGGCACTTCCTAAATGTCTTTTTACAAGCCCTCAAACACAGATCCAAGCCTTGTTCAGCCACAGGCTTGATCTCACCCCTTTGACAAATGGGAATTACAGACAGGGCCTAGAATCATAAGACAGCAGGAATAACTCACTATAACACCACAGCAGACAGGCAGCAGCTCCCCAGCCCACTCACTTGGAGGGGCAATCAATTATTCAGAGAGAAAATAACACCGGCTCTTTTTGGCAATACTTGCAATAGCATGTCATTTCAGTTAGTAAATCAACAAAGCTGCATTAGTTCCAGTCAGTCAAGACTTTTGTTGATTTATGTGAGGTCGCACATTTCAGCTCTGTCATTTAGCAGATGCTCTTATCCAGAGCGACTTACAGAATAAATTAGTGTTAAGTGCCTTCCTCAAGGGCACCGACAGATTTTTCACCTAGTCAGCTCGGAGATTCGAATCAGCGACCTTTCGTTTAATGTCCCAACGCTCTTAACCGCTAGGCTACATGCCGCCAGACTAGTATCTAACATCGACTGAGATGGTCTCTTGCTTCCTCATGACAGGATGAGCTGACTTCCCCTCAACTAAGCCCTCTGGGTGAAAGAGGCTTGGAAGAGATAGAACAATTTCATATGGAAAAGATGATTTAAAAATACAGAAGTTACAGGAAACGACCACAGGGTGGCACTGTCACAAAAGCTTGGCACTCATTAAATCACAGCTTTTCAAATGTTTTCCTTTTTTGGACGAACACTCCTGTTAGCTGGCAAAATAGCAGTAAAACAATTCAAACTAAACATGGATTAAACTGCACAATCAGCTCTCAGACTTCTCAAAGAGCAGCTTGGCCGATTTGCTACTTAAAATGGACAAGTATGTAGGCCAACACAAAGTTTGACCTCAACTTGTTGCAAAACTGCTAGCAGAACAGTTGAGTTATCCTGTGGCATGTAAAATCTGGAGAGCTCAATTCCTCTGAATCTCTCAAATCTGATCTGGGAGCAGACCATTGAGTCTTAAACCTATTAAAGTTCATAAAAATATCCAATGAAAGTAATTGCTACACTTATGAGGATGATTCATGTAGCCACAAGCTACATTCTCAAGCTTTAAAAATCTGTGACTCCACACATCCTCCCTAAAGGCTTCTCTTGCAAGCTCAGATTGAAGATACATCCTCGGGCATCGCCTTAGAAAGGAACCACAGAAAGAGAAACCACAGAGGAGTCTGTCAGCGTGGCCTCCCAGCCTCTTAGATATGAAGAGATGTAATCTCCCTGGCTGTCTTCTTCTCTGTGGGAAGTCTTGCATCTTCCTTTGTGTGGCTGCTAACGCTATGTAAACTGTTCTTCATAAGAAGCAACCAGTCCAGCCGTGAAAGAAGGAGGGAGACAGAGAGAGAGGCCAGCCCCCGCCCTCTCCAGCCCAGTTCTGAACACAAAGAGTCGCTCTGCTATGTCTGGCCTGCAGTCACTGACTGACTGCCGTGATAAGGTTCCTGTGTGTTTACCGTATGGAACCTACTGCTGCACAATGTCAGGTTTATTCTGCCCATTGTAGCACTGTGGCATTCCACAGAGTAGACGACGGTCATCAGACAAGGACCTTCAAAGATAAGAAGCTCCCATTGGCCAGACGGCCTGGGCAGCAGCCTACTGATTGGTGAGCTTGAGAGCCTGGAGAGTTCTCCAAAATTCAGGATACAATTGGCACAGCGATATGATTGGCTGAACAATGACCTATCAGTCTGTATCAATGGGATGCTGGAAACCCATGGTCACTGCGAATCACTGTATCAAAGGATAGGATATAGGCCAGCTAGACCCTGTACACTTTGTAAGATAACGCCCTTGTAAAGCGCTGATAGATCTAGTGAAACGTGTTATATGTAACATATTATTTAAATCAGTAGGTATATGGTTGTCCTAAATGATAGGGATTTACCTGTGAGGGTATTGGCTTCTTGATAATTGTTTAATTTCTTCTAACTGTTGAACTGTACTGCCAGTAAGGTAAACAGGAGACAAGTGTTTCTATAAACACCACACTGCTTGGACATAAATAACTAGTGGAGGCCAACCTGTCTGGCTCACAACACACAGTGTGACACAGGCCTCAACCTTTGAACCCTGGGGTCAGGGAGGTTAGCAGGTGAGACTGGCGGCAGACTAAACTATTGTCAGGATCTCCTATTCCTGGTTATACCTGGGAAGAGTCAAGGCAAAGACAACAACTAGACCCTAAATATGCCATTGAGTCAATTATATAGAAAATACCGTCAATTTAAAAAAAAAAAACATAATATACACAAAAGTATGTGGATGTAACTGATGTGAAATGGCTAGCTAGTTAGCGGGGTGCACGCTAATAGCGTTTCTATGTGTGCAGAGGGTCCCTGGTTCGAGCCCAGGTAGGGGCGAGGAGAGGGACGGAAGCAATACTGTCACATTGGTGCTGTGACCCAGATCACTGGTTGCTGCAGAAAAGGAGGAGGTCAAAAGGGGGGTGAGTGTAACCGATGTGAAATGGCTAGCTAGTTAGCGGGGTGCGCGCAAATAGCGTTTCAATCGGTGACGTCACTCGCTCTGAGACCTTGAAGTAGTTGTTCCCCTTGCTCTGCAAGGGCCGCGGCTTTTGTGGAGCGATGGGTAACGATGCTTTGAGGGTGGCTGTCAATGTGTGCAGAAATTCCCTGGTTCAAGCCCAAGTAGGGGCGAGGAGAGGGATGGAAGCAATACTGTTACACGGACACCCCTCCAAATTAGTGGAAATTAGTGGATTCGGCTATTTCAGCCACACTGGTAGACAAACATTGGCAGTAGAATGGCCTTACTGAAGAGCTCAGTGACATTGGATGAAGAGCTCAGTGACATTGACGTCATTGGATGCCACCTTTCCAACAAGTCAGTTAATACAATTTCTGCCCTGCTAGAGCTGCCCCGGTCAACTGTAAGTGCTGTTATTGTGAAGTGGAAACGTTTAGGAGCAACAAAGGCTCAGCTGCGAAGTGGTAGGCCACACAAGCTCAGAGTGCTGAAGCGCGTAAAAATAGTCTGTCCTCGGTTGCAACACTCACTACCGAGTTCCAAACTGTCTCTGGAAGCAAAGTCAGCACAAGAACTGTTCGTCGGGAGTTTCATGTAATGAGTTCCCATTACCGAGCAGCCGCACACAAGCCTAAGATCATCATGCCCAATGCCAAGTGTTGACTGGAGTGTTGTAAAGCTCGCTGCCATTGGAATCTGGGTTTGGTGGATGCCAGGAGAACGCTACCTGCCCAAATGCATAGTGCCAACTAAAATTTGGTAGAGGAGGAATAATGGTCTGGGGCTGTTTTTCATGGTTCAGGCTAAGCCCCTTAGTTCCAGTGAAGGGAAATCTTAACACTACAGCATACAGTGACATTGTAGACGATTCTCTGCTTCCAACTTCGTGGAAACAGTTTGGGGAAGGCACTTTCCTGTTTCAGCAAGACAATGCCCCCGTGCACAAAGCAAGATCCATACAGAAATGGTTTGTCGAGATCGGTGTGGAATAACTTTTTTTACATTTAATTTTTAATTTAACCTTTATTTAACTAGACAAGTCAGTTAAGAACAAATTCTTATTTACAATGACGGCCTACCAAAAGTCAAAAGACTTCCTGCGGGGACAGGGGCTGTGATTAAAATAAATATATAAATATAGGGCAAAACACACATCACGACAAGAGGGACAACACTACATAAAGAGAGAACTTGACTGGCCTGCTTAGTGCCCTGGCCTCAACCCCATCGAACACCTTTGGGATGAATTGGAACACCAACTGCGAGCCAGGCCTAATTGCCCAACATCAGTACCCGACCTCACTAATACTCTTGTGGCTGAATTGAAGCAAGTCCCCGCAGCAATGTTCCAACATCTAGTGGAAAGCCTTCCCAGAAGAGTAGAGGCTGTTATAGCAGCAAAGGGGGGACCAACTCCATATTAATGGCCATGATTTTGGAATGAGATGTTTGACGAGCAGTTGTCCACATACTTTTGGTCATGTAGTGTACTGATAGAAACATTTATAAATTACAGTAGACATCTTTATTGCAATCACACATCAATCAATCCCCATGAATTTTCTGTGTGAATAGGGTGTCTTCCAATTGTCCTACTGTAGGTTGCCAGTCAGTTTCTCTCAGCCCCTGTGTGACATAGCGGGGTAATGAGATCCCCTCTCATTTTCTGCAGGCCAGGCTCTCCCTGTGGGGCTGCCAGCATAGTGCTGTCTCACTGATACAGTAAACCTTCCCCAGCAGCTGGCAGACAGGGCCTGGTCTAGCCACATGCAGGCAGGCCTTAACCAGGCCAGGGCCCTGTAGGCTGCATGGGGGTCCATCATGTAACCTCAGCCTCTGCCTGGCATAACAGAGAGCCCAATGGGCCCATGGCAGGGAGTGATATCTAACAGGGTATACACAGGCTGCATCCAAAATGGTACCCTATTCCCCATAGGGCTCTGTTAAAAAGTAATGCACTATTTACATTTAAGTCATTTAGCAGACGCTCTTATCCAGAGCGACTTACAAATTGGTGCATTCACCTTAAGATATCCAGTGGAACAACCACTTTACAATAGTGCATCTAAATCTTTCGGGGGGGGGGGGGGGGGGGGGGGGGTAGAAGGATTACTTTATCCTATCCCAGGTATTCCTTAAAGAGGTGGTGTTTCAGGAAGGTGGTGATTGACTCCGCTGTCCTGGCGTCGTGAGGGAGCTTGTTCCACCATTGGGGTGCCAGAGCAGCGAACAGTTTTGACTGGGCTGAGCGGGAGCTGTGCTTCTTCAGAGGTAGGGAGGCGAGCAGGCCAGAGGTGGATGAACGCAGTGCCCTTGTTTGGGTGTAGGGCCTGATCAGAGCCTGAAGGTACGGAGGTGCCGTTCCCCTCACAGCTCCGTAGGCAAGCAGCATGGACTTGTAGCGGATGCGAGCTTCAACTGGAAGCCAGTGGAGAGAGCGGAGGAGCGGGGTGACGTGAGAGGAGACAGGACTATATAGGGAGTTGGATGCCATTTGGGACTACCCCAGTCTGGAACAGATCCAGTGCTGGTGAATTCAGATCCAGCTACATGTAACCCAGACAATGAGAAGAAAACTGTGCCTGCCTGCTATAGACTACTAGGGGTGCCAGATTGAACATGCACTTAGAAAGCATTCATTAGAATGGGTCGAGTCCAGATGAACAGAAATACCATTTAATATGCAACAAATCCCCAAAACAAGTGAACGGTAAAGAGAGAGGGTGTTAGTATCTTGTCTTAGCCCCAGCGCCTGTCTGTGACATGTGAACGCGTGCGTCCTTCGGTCTGTCTGTGGCCGTGGAATTTCAAGGCTGTCATGAGAACCGTGTGGCCTCAGGCAGCCAGGCAGATGGTCAGACAGGACAGAGGCAGTCCCCCATGGCTGAAACCTAGACCATCTGACATGGGACAGCGTCCTGACCTCCCCGAGCTCTGAGCCCTGTGAGCAGGGGAGAGGAGGAAAAGGGGAGCTAGCTAATCTGGTAATTACCGCTGCCCCTGCTGCTAACTCCGCAAGCTCCAGAAAGGATGAGAAGGAAAAACAAGAGATAACAAGAGTTAAGAAAATTCCATGATCCCTCCTGCACTGAGGGCTGGCGGAAGGATCGAGGGGGGGATAGAGGGATTCGGGAGGGAGAGGTGCACAGCTATCATCAGACAGACGGCCAGCTGAATTCTGGGCCATGGGCCGTGTGGTGTGCCTCACATAAAAGTGAAAGGGGGTTTCATCCCTCAGAAACAAGGCAGTTAACCTAGAAACAGTGGGTTAACTGCCTTGTTCAGGGGCAGAACGACAGATTTTTACCTTGTCAGCTCAGGGATTCGATCTGGCAACCTTTCGGTTACTGGCCCAACCCTCTAACCACTAGGCTACCTGCCACCCCAACACACACAGACACACATTTCTGTGTCGGTTGGTGTTCTCTACCAGAGGATTATGATATGTGATAACTAAAGCAGATGGAACATCATACCAGAGCATAGCAACAAGCAATCACACAGAGAGACAGACGCCCACAGTAGAGATGTACAGTACACGAGACAAGAATGCAAAACAACTAAAATGCCAAAAGTGAAGACAGATTTCATCAGGTGTGAATATTCTCATCTAGGTCAGCTGGAGGTGTCTGTGTGTGTGTGTGTGTGTGTGTGTGTGTGTCCACTATCTAACCTCTCCAGCCACGAAGAAGAGCAGTGGTGTCTCCTCCTCCTTGGCTTTGTACTTAGCCATGATCTTCTCTGCGATTGGCTGGATCAGCTCCTTCGCCGGCTCCAGCTCTCCCTCCTCCTCCGCATCTGAACAAGAGAGAAACACAGGTGTCAAATGTATGAAGAGAGTATAAAGAGTAAAGGTTGAGAGAGATAATGTGTGTGTGAGAGAGAGTGAGACAGAGGAGAGGAAACTGGGCGTGAAGCATGAAGACCAGAGAGAGGACAGGATGAAGAGAGAAAGAAAACCAGCCATGAGAAAAAGGAGAGAAAGAATGTGCAGGACGGGGGGAGAGAGGGGGTGAGTGAACAGACAGATGTACAGATGAGTGAGGAGACAAAAGGAGGAGACGGGGTGAGTGAACGGACAGATGAGCAGACGAGTGAGGAGGCAAACGGAGGAGAGCAGATGGTCTGTGGCTGACCCCTTTGGATCTGATCTCAGGGTGGCCTGAAATCATGAGGTCATCAGTGTGCACCCGGTCACTCCATTCTCACATTGATTTATTATTGTGTCGTCTGGCCTGCTGGCTGTCCTGTCCACTTTGGCCTGAGCCACTTAGCAGAGCATGGCATCCATCTCTGCCATCTCTCTCACTGCTAACAGCCTAACAGACAGACAATTTTCTTCTCATCCTTCTCTCTACCCTACTCTTGCATGTTCTCAAACTTTAAAATAGCATGCGGCCTTACAACTGATCTGTTCACTTTTACTACTTGCACAATATTCTTTAGAATGTACTACTATACATATTCTGAAGGATTGTTTTGGTAGAAACCAGCACTGAATGCTCCTCCATTCACCCACAAAGAGCACGAGGTAGGGCCTCTCGTGGAGGTGCATGGTAGGGACTGACATCGAAATG
The DNA here is from genome assembly GCF_901001165.1 of Salmo trutta. Taxonomy (NCBI): domain Eukaryota; kingdom Metazoa; phylum Chordata; class Actinopteri; order Salmoniformes; family Salmonidae; genus Salmo; species Salmo trutta. The sequence continues at coordinate 21,890,544 of NC_042982.1, forward strand.
GTCATCCACTCATCTACTCACCCACAAAGAGCACGAGGCAGGGCCCCTCGTGGAGCTGCACGGCGTTGGACTCGCTGAGCTCCAGTACGGGCCTGGGGTGCCAGGGGAAGAGCCGACACTCTGGGTCATTCAGCACCTCCACACGGCCCTGTCGCGTGATCATGTGACCTTCCGTGTCCAGCAGAATAAGGGTGGGAATACCTGGGGAGGGAGGGTGGGAGAGAGGGGAGGGAGGGTGGGAGAGGGGAGGGAGGGTGGGAGAGAGGGGAAAAGAAAGTGAGAAAGATAGAAACAGGGAGAGAGAACAATCATGGATTGAAGATCTTGCTACTCTGCCACCTCCCCTCCTGTTCTTCCATGTTTTCCAGTTGCTCTCACCACATATGGCTGTCTCTCTCCCACTGTTTATCTGTGTGGTATGGAGGAGCTTAAAGTCCCTCAGAGGCTCTGACCTGCCTCTGCTCTCTGTCTCTCTCTATCCATTTCTCTGCTCAGACTCCCGCTGCGTTCCCTGTTCAGGAGATTTTTCATAACGCCCGACCCCTTTCTCTCCCACAGTCTTTCAGATTACAATCTCACTGCCGTATTAAACAGCCTTATCAGAAACAGACAGAGTGTATAGTGTGTGTTTGGCTGGGAGGAAGGGTGTGTGTGTGTGGTGATGGGTGGGGGCCAGTGTGAATAACAGGGGTTTGAATGGGGAAGCGGGACAGTATCGACCAGTCCTGCAAGCATTCTTAACATTCAGGCAGAAGAGGCAATGAGCCAGCACCTTGACTACAACCACACTACTCCCCCTGTGGACGGACGGACAGACGGACACAGACAGACAGACTTGATGGTGGGGCATTAGCGAGAGACGGGGGTGGGGGGGTTATAGAAAAAAAGCCTTGGGAGAAGGAAAAAGAAAGGCAGAGCGAGAGAGAGAAATGACCCTTACTCAGCGAGCGGAACAGTAAACTTGATTACCAGCCCACATTCCTTTAGCTTGAGGGCTATCTGTTCACTGTTCCCTACCCTGACCCAGCACAGAACAGCACAGAACAGCACACAGAGCTGGCTGCCATTAGGCCGCTTCTCCACATCAACACATCATTTGGCCAGACAGTTAGTGTTTGATACTCACTGAGTCTCGTGTCCAGGAGGACTTCAGTATATGAGTACAGGAGGAGACATCAGAGATAGTGTTGTACCTTGTATTCCGAAGAGTCTGTTGAGTCGTGATCGTCGGGCCTCGTCTGAGTATGGAACTGCCAACCAAGGCATCTCACTGAAGTACTGCTGAAAGGACTCCTCCGACCTGCGTTGGTTGACAAACACAAAACAACCCTCAGAGTCAGTCAACTCTGTTTATTCAGTCGATTCACATTTTTGTCCATTAAAATAACATCAAATTGATCAGAAATACAGTGTAGACATTGTTAATGTTGTAAATGACTATTGTAGCTGTAAACGGCAGATTTTTTATGGAATATCTACATAGGCCCATTATCAGCAACCATCACTCCTGTGTTCAAATGGCACGTTATGTTAAGCTAATCCAAGTTTATCATTTTAAGAACGCTAATTGATCATTAGAAAACCCTTTTGCAATTATGTTAGCACAGCTGAAAACTGTTGTTCTGATTAAAGAAGCAATACACCTGGCCTTCTTTAGACTAGTTGAGTATCTGGAGCATCTGCATTTGTGGGTTTGATTACAGGCTCAAAATGGCCAGAAACAAATAACTTTCTTCTGAGAAATGAAGGCTATTCCATGCGAGAAATTGCCATGAAACTGAAGATCTAGTACAATGCTGTGTACTACTCCCTTCACAGAACAGCGCAAACTGGCTCTAACCAGAATAGAAAGAGGAGTGGGAGGCCCCGGTGCACAACTGAGCGAGAGGACAAGTACATTCGAGTGTCTAGTTTGTGAAACAGACGCCTCACAAGTCCTCAACTGGCAGCTTCATTAAATAGTACCCGCAAAACACCAGTCTCAATGTCAACAGTGAAGAGGCGACTCCGGGATGCTGGCCTTCTAGGCACTCAACGTGCCATTGGAACACAGGAGTGATGGTTGCTGATAAATGGGCCTTTGTACACCTATGTAGATATTCCATTAAAATATTCCATTAAAATATCAAAATAAACATTTTTTTTTAAATCAACCGTTTCCAGCTCCAATAGTCATTTACAATATTAACAATGTCTACACTGTATTTCTGATCAATTTGATGTTATTTTAATGGACAAAAAATGTGTGTGTGTGTGTGTATGTATATATATATATATATATATATATATATATATATATATATATATATATATATATATATATATATATATATATATATATATATATATATATGTGTATGTATATATATATATATATATGTGTATGTATATATATATATATATGTGTATGTATATATATATATATATGTGTATGTATATATATATATATATGTGTATGTATATATATATATATATGTGTATGTATATATATATATATATATATATATATATATATATGTATATGTGCGCGACAGAGAGCGAGAGAGCAACAGAGAGAGAGGGAGAGCGCAACAGAGAGAGCGCGAGACAGAGTGTGTATGCGTGTGTGAAGGAAATATTGCATGAGTCTCACCTGTCAGCGCTGACGAACACTATCTCAAACTTCTGACCCGATTCCTTCACAGTGCGATATGATTCTACCAGCACCCGGGTCAGACTGCGGCATGGAGGGCACTGCAGGGACAACACAAACACAGTTTCCAGAATGACCTATATTAATCTGTCTCTATACAACTGTGTGTATATATATATATATATATATACTGATGACGACGGATGTGTAGTTGTTGAGGTCAACATGGCCTTGGGTGTGTTTTCTGACTGACTCTCTGCAATACGTCACTCCAATGTTTCACCAGAAACCAGGACTAACATTTTATTTTGTTTCCTGGGCCATTCAGATGTGAGAACCTAAGTGCTCAGGATTGAACTAAGGATGGTCTTGGCTTGGAGGCATCTGTTGTTGTGAGTGTGTATTTTGAGAGCCCTCTCAAGTCAAGCAGGGAGAATGACTTCATAGTCTCTGGTCTAGTGTGTGTGTGTGTGTTGTGTTCCCTCCATGAGTGCGTGCGAGCATGGAGGAGCAGAGCGGCTGGCATTAAGATGGTATCAGAGTGCCAGCGGTGGGAGATCTGTGGCTGAAGAAAACAAACCAGACCAGTCTCACTCATCAGTCTCTCCCTCTTACAGTATATTCTCTCTTTCCATTCTCCATTTCCTTCTCAGCCTCAGTGACACAAACACGGCGCTCACACACATATAAGCTAGTGACGAGGGTAAAGTCAGTGAGGAACTGGGTCGCCTACTCTATCCTGTCGAGGGTCACTTCAGGTTGTTGGTAAAAAGTAATCCCCTGGCCAAGTGCTGGCCATTTCAGGGGGTACTGGAACCTGAATGTGAAGTTCCAGTACTTCACATTGACTCGGTTCCAGTACAGGAGGTACTGGAACCGAGTCAATGTGCGGAGGTACAGGTTAGTCAAGGTCATTTGTACATGTAGGTAGGGGTAAAGTGACAATGCATAGATAAACAAACAGCGAGCAGCAGCAGTGTACAAACAAAGGGGGGAGGGGGTCAATGTAAATAGTCCGGGGTGCAATTTAATTGTTTGTCAGTCTTGTGGCTTGGGGGTAGAAGCTGTAAAGAAGCCTTTTGGACCGAGACTTGGCGCTCCGGTACCTCTTGTTGTGCGGTAGCAGAGAGAACAGGGATGGCAGGAAGCTTGGCCCCAGTGATGTACTGGGCAGTACGCATTACCCTCTGTAGCACCTAACGGGCAGTTGCCATACCAATCAGTGATGCAACCGGTCAGGATGCTCTCGATGGTGCAGCTGTAGAACATTTTTGAGGATCTGGGGACCCATGCCAAATTTTTTCAGTCTCCAGAGGAGGAAAAGGCAATGTCGTACACTCTTCACAACTTTCTTGGTGTTTTTGGACCATGATAGTTTGTTGTTGATGTGGACATCAAGGAACTTGAAACTCACGACCCGCTCTACTACAGCCCCGATGTTAATGGGGGACTGTTCGGCCCTCCTTTTCCTGTTGTCCACGATCAGCTCCTTTGTCTTGCTCACATTGAGGGAGAGGTGGTTGTCCTTGCACCACACTGCCAGGTCTCTGACCTCCCTATAGGATGTCTCATCGTTGTCGGTGATCAGGCCACCACCATTGTGTCGTCAGCAAACTTAATTATGATGTTGGAGTCGTGCTTGGTAACACAGTCATGGCTGAACAGGGAGTACAGGAGGGGACTAAGCACACACCCCTGAGGGGCCCCCATGTTGAGGATCAGCGTGGCAGATGTGTTGTTGCCTACCCTTATCACCTGGGGGCAGCTGGTCAAGAAGTCCAGGATCCAGTTGCAGAGGGAGGTGTTTAGTCCCAGGGTCCTTAGCTTAGTGATGAGCTTTGTAGGCACTATGGTGTTGAACGCTGAGCTGTAGTCAATGAACAGCCTTCTCACATAGGTGTTCCTTTTGTCCAGGTAGGAAAGGGCGGGAAAGGGCAGTGTGGAGTGCGATTGAGATTGCGTCATCTGTGGATCTGTTGGGGCGGTTTGCGAATTGAAGTGGGTCCAGGGTTTCCAGGATGATGGTATTGATGTGAGCCATGACCAGCCTTTCAAAGCACTTCATGGCTATCGACATGAGTGCTAGGGGGCGGTAGTCATTTAGGCAGGTTACCTTCGATTTCTTGGGCACAAGGACTATGGTGGTCTGCTTGAACCATGTAGGTATTACAGAGTCAGCCAGGGAGAGGTTGAAAATGTCAGTGAAGACACTTGCCAGTTGGTCTAACATGCTCGGAGTACATGTCCTGGTAATCCGTCTGGCCCTGCGGCCTTGCTAATGTTGACCTGTTTAAAAGGTCTTGCTCATATTAGCTACGGAGAGCGTGATCACACAGCCGCCCAGAACAGCTGGTGCTCTCATGCATGCTTCAGTGTTGCTTGCCTCGAAGCGAGCATAAAAAGGCATTTAGCCTGTCGGGTAGGCTCGCGTCACTGGGCAGCTCGCGGCTGGGTTTCCCTTTGCAGTCTGTAATGGTTTGCAAGCCCTGCCACATCCGACCAGCATAAGAGCCAGTGTAGTAGGATTCAATCTTAGTCCTGTATTGACACTTTGCCTGTTTGATGGTTCTTTTGAGGGCATAGCGGGATTTCTTATAAGCGTCCGGATCAGTGTCCCACTCCTTGAAAGCGGCAGCTCTAGCCTTTAGCTCGGTGCGGATGTTGCCTGTAATCCATGACTTCTCGTTGGGATATGTACATACGGTCACTGTGGGGACAACGTCGTTGATGCACTTATTGATGAAGCCGGTGACTCAGGTGATATACTCCTCAATGCCATTGGATGAATCCCGGAACATATTCCAGTCTGTGCTAGCAAAACAGTCCTGTAGCGTAGCATCTGCATCATCTGACCACTTCCGTATTGAGCGAGTCACTGGTACTTCCTGCTTTAGTTTTTGCTTGTAAGCAGGAGGATAGAATTATGGTCAGATTTGCCAAATAGAGGGCGAGGGAGAGCTTTGTATGCATCTCTGTGTGTGGAGTAAAGGTGGTCTAGAGTTGTTTTCCCTCTGGTTGCACAGGTGACATGCTGGGAGAAATTAGGTAAAACGGATTTAAGTTTTCCCGCATTAAAGTCCCCGGCCACTAGGAGCGCTGCTTCTGGATGAGCATTTTCTTGTTTGCATATGGCCTTACACAGCTTGTTAAGTACGGCCTTAGTGCCAGCATCGGTTTGTGGTGGTAAATAGATGGCTACGAAAAATATAGATAAACTCTTGATAGATAGTGTGGTCTACAACTTATCATGAGGTACTCTACCTCAGGCGGGCAATACCGAGACTTCCTTAATATTCGACATTGATCAGCAGCTGTTATTGACAAATAGACACACACCACTACCCCTCGTCTTACCGGACGTAGCAGTTCTGTCCTGCCGATGCACGGAAAATCCAACCAAATGTATATTATCCGTGTCGTTGTTCAACCACGATTCTGTGAAACATAACATATTTCAGTTAATGTCCCGTTGGTAGAATAGTCTCGAACGGAGCTCATACAGTTTATTCTCCAGAGATTGCACATTGGCCAATAGAACAGGTGGTAGAGGCGGGTTACGCACTCGCTGACGAATTCTCACAAAGCACACCGATCTCCGCCCCCTGTACCTCTGTCTTTTCTTCACGCGAATGACAGGGATTTGGGCCTGGTCTTCGGAGAAACAGTATATCCTTCACGTCGGACTCATTAAAGAAAAAATCTTCGTCCATTCGAGGTGAGTAATCGCTGTTCTGATATCCAGAAGCTCTTTTCGGTCATAGGAGACGGTAGCAGCAACATTATGTACTAATATGCATAAACAATGCATAAAAACACACAAAATAGCAAAGTTGGTTAGGAGCCCGTAAAATGGCAGCCATCCCCTCCAGCTCCATTGTCATAGCTTTTGTAGTTATATATGTACATAGTTACCTCGTACCCCTGCAAATTGACTTGGAACTGGTACTCCCTGTATATAGCCATGCTATTTTTACTCGTTATTGTTATTCACTGTGTATTTATTCCTCATGTCACTATTTCTATTTTATCTTTAACTCTGCATCGTTGGAAAAGGACCTGTAAGTAAACATTTCACTGTTAGTCCTACACCTGTTGTTTGTGAAGCATGTGACAAATAAAATGTACAAATTTGTATTGGTTTGGAAAGTGGGCCAGTCAGTGCGTTATGGCTAGGTGCTGACTGGTCTCTGGAGCTGAAAGCAGCACTGGCAGCTGGAGGGGCGTCTGCGGCCTGTGTGTGTGTGTGTGTGTGTGTGTGTGTGTGTGTGTGTGTGTGTGTGTGTGTGTCATCAGCTGAGCTCATCAGTGACACAAGCCTTTCATGCATCACCAAGTCACAACCTTCACACGGATGGGCAAGCCCAGCACTGACAGAGACAATGGATCTGACGCCCACTGCCCACTTTAAAAGGGCACTAGTTGGTGATGACGGCAAGGAGTGGGATAACTAGCTACTGTAGTCCCAGACAATGGAAGTCCCCGAACTACTCTGTCCATTCCCTGGCTACCGGCTGCTGTGTTTCCTCCCGCTGTGCCCTGCCGTCCCGCCCTGGCTTTCATAAGGCTACTGCTCATATCAGAGGACAGCTGGGTGCCTGAAAAGGAAAATGAGGGTCCTTTCCCTCCCTCCCTCCCTCCCTGCGTGTGTGTGTCCTTCCCGGCCCCCCCACCACTTACCCAGTGTGCTGAGAAGTACACTCCCACATAGTGGCCCTCCAGGGAGCTGATGTCTGTCGTCTGCCTGTTGTTCCTGAGTAGAGGGCCTGCCACCACCTCCGCAAAGGGCTTGGGCCCCCAGGGGAACTCCAGGCCTGAGAGAGGGGGAGCAAGGGGGGAGGAGGGAGAAAAGGACAGAGGTGAAGAGGGGGTGAGGGAATGAGGGAGAAGTAGGGTGGGAGGGAGGGTTTGGTGTTGGGGAGAAAGGATAGAGAGACAAGGGTCTGATTAGTGAACAGAGAAGAGCTTTTTCTGTGTGTGAGAAACTCCCCATTCAAAACCAGAGCACTCTCTCCATCCCCCTGGCACAGCTATTAGATATGAAATACATGCACATGTGCCCAGCATTTGTCATACAAACACCTAAACCCAGTGTGTCTCCTACTCACAAGCTCTTTTGTAATCCATGTCATCTGTGTTTGGAAATGGGACCGCACAACAAATGCAAAATTAGATTTGAATGATTATTGAAAGCCATGCTTTTCAATTTCCCATATAGGAACAGGGAGCGCTGCCAGCCTTACTCCCTCTCGTTTCTTTTTCAAGGTGTCTTCATTGTTAGTGTCAAGCACAAGAGATGCATTTGGGATGACCAAATAATAAGGTGTAATCATAAATAAAGCTCTGTAGGCAGGGCTGTAAAGGTTCCTTTATGTGGGCCTTCCTCTATAGGCCTTCATTAGGCAGGGCTGACACATCCCCACTGCCTCTGCAGCCTTTTATTGTTGTCCCCATTCACACTGTAAAAGTGCCCTCCTTCCTGGTGCTGCAGGCAACTTCTCCTCCACTTAAGACAGCTAGGCCCTTTCACAATGCTGAAAGAGAGAGTGTCCTGAATTCTCAACCACCCTCCCCCTTACCCCCCAGCCCACCTCAAACTCTTACTACCCCACCTGTAACCCCCGTCTCCCTTCCTCACTACAACGCAAACACACCTCTTTTCTGCTACCGCTAACCTCTAACAACTCTGAAAGAGGAGGGGATGGATGAATCTCTTCTTTACCACATCTAGTTGGTGTTAATGAATCATGGGAATGATACAGTTTGCAGTCTACTGTGGGCTGGGATGGAGACTGGGATTCATTAAGCAGACAGAGGATCTGTCATACAGTTCAGCTCGTGAAATCCATTCCCCTGCACCACGTGTTCTACTGCCACCATGCCTACTCTCTCCACTCTCCCTCGCAATTCAATTCAAGGGCTTTATTGGCATGGGAAGCATATGTTAAATTTGCCAAAGCAAGTGAAGTAGATAATAAACAAAAGTGAAATAAACAAAAATGTACAGTAAACATTACACTCACAGAAGTTCCAAAAGAATAAAGCCATTTCAAATGTCATATTACATCTATATACAGTGTTGTAATGATGTGCAAATAGTTAAAGGACAAAAGGGAAAATAAATAAAACAAATATGGGTTGTATTTACAATGGTGTTTGTTCTTCACTGGTTGCCCTTTTCTTGTGGCAACAGGTCACAAATCTTGCTGCTGTGATTGCACACTGTGGTATTTCACCCAGTAGATATGGGAGTTTATCAAATTTGGGTTTGCTTTCGAATTTTTGTGGCTCTGTTAATCTGAGAGAAATATCTCTCTAATATAGTCATTCATTTGGCAGGAGGTTAGGAAGTGCAGCTCAGTTTCCACCTCATTTTGTGGGCTGTGTGCACATAGCCTGTCCTCAAGGTCTGCCTACGGCGGCCTTTCTTAATAGCAAGGCTATGCTCACTTAGTCTGTACATAGTCAAAGCTTTCCTTAAGTTTGGGTCAGTCACAGTGGTCAGGTATTCTGCCACTATATACTCTCTGTTTAGGGCCAAAAGCATTCTAGTTTGCTCAGTTTTTTTGTTAATTCTTTCCAATGTGTCAAGTAATTATCTTTTTGTTTTCTCATGATTTGGTTGGGTCTAATTGTGTTGCTGTCCTGGGGCTCTGTTTGTGAACAGAGCCCGAGGACCAGCTTTCTTAGGGGGCTCTTCTCCAGGTTAATTTCTCTGTAGGTGATTGTTTTGTTATGGAAGGTTAGGGAATCGCTTCCTTTTAGGTGGTTGTAGAATTTAACGTCTCTTTTCTGGATTTTGATTATTAGCGGGTATCGGACTAATTCTGCTCTGCATGCATTATTTGGTGTTTTACGTTGTACACTGAGGATATTTTTGCAAAATTCTGCATGCAGTCTCAATTTGGTGTGTGTCCCATTTTGTGAATTCTGGGTTGGCAGGCAGATCCCAGACCTCACAACCATAAACGGCAATGGGTTCTATAACTGATTTGAGTATTTCTTGCGAAATCCTAATTGGTAAGTCAAATTTGATGTTCCTTTTGATGGTATAGAAGTCCCTTCTTGCCTTGTCTCTCAGCTCGTTCACAGCTTGGTGGAAGTTACCTGTGGCGCTGATGTTTAGGCCGAGGTATGTATTGTTTTGTGTGTCATCTTGGGCAACGGTGTCTAGATGGAATTTGTATTTGGACCTTTTTTGGAACACCCCCTCTCTGACTAATGGGCCTTTCTCATGTTGTGCAATAAGGGCTCTAAAGAGCAGGATGTCAAAATATTGTGATTTTTTGGCCATGAGAGGACATCCTCTCATGTACCAGAAAGGAATGCAAGTCTGCTCTTGCGAACAGGCAGTCTCCCACTTAAAAGCAGGGAAATTATAGGTCTGCAGATGTGGGAATAAGACAGGGAACTTTATAATATTCATGCAATACCAGAACAGGACACAAATTGAGAAATATGGCCAGCTCTCCAACTGGTGAAGGATGTGGCACAGAAACTTCGCAATATGAAATTCTGACGAGGCATTTTTCATGTAATAAACTGTATGCTTGTTTGCGCGTGTGTGTGTCTGTGTGCCGGTGCCCGTGCAGTTGCTCAGTGCTGAGGCTCAGTCTGACTGAGGATATTTACCTTTGGGGTCATCTCTCACCACCAGTAGTCCGTTCCGACACACCACCTTCCCTGTGGCTGCATCCACAAACACCAGCGAGGGAATACTGGTCACCTTGTACTTGTTCCACAGCTTCATCTGGACAGACAGAGAGGAGAGAAATGGGAAATATGCAGTTAGTATAAGACACCTATACTCTGGTTAATCGTCCAAGCAACAGGAAGAGAAAATCAAACAAATAAAAAGAAAAGTAATTGAATATCGTACATCTTACTATAGTTGTTTTCCATCTAGTTCATAACATTTGTTGATAAATAATTATTTATCAGACATCAATTGATATCCAGAAGTTTATAGGACAACAGCCATTTTCACTATCATTACACCAAAAGTGTGGAAGTACCAGTATCTATTTACAAGGCAAGCTGTTTCTCTGAAGTATAAAGGGACTAGAAAATGAGCCAGGTTGAATAAAACTGCAGCAGAGACGCAGCCTGCGGTAAATTAGCTCAAGGCTAGAATCACACTATATCTAACTTTAAAGTAACTGGCATTCACAAGGAGCGTTTCGCCCCTGCTGTGTCATGAATCATATCAAATTTTATTGATCACATACACATGGTTAGCATATGTTAAGTTCCAACAGTGCAATAATATCTAACAAGTAATCTAACAATTCAACAACAACTACTTAACACACACAAATCTAAGTAAAGGGATGGAATAAGAATATGTACATATAAATATATGGATGAGCAATGACCGAGTGGCATAGGCAAGATACAATAGATGGCATAGAATACAGTATATACATATGAGATGAGTAATGCAAGATATGTAAACATTATTAAAAAGTGGCATTATTAAAGTGACTAGTGATCCATTTATTAAAGTGGCCGATGATTTTGAGTCTGAATGTAGGAGGTCTGATGGCCTTAGAAGCTGTTTTTCAGTCTCTCGGTCCCAGCTTTGATACACCTGTACTGACCTCGCCTTCTGGATGGTAACGGGGTGAACAGGCAGTGGCTAGGGTGGTTGTTGTCCTTGATTAACTTTTTGGCCTTCCAGCGACATGGGATTCTGTAGGTGTCCTGGAGGGCAGGTAGTTTACCCCTGGTGATGCGTTGTGCAGACCTCACTCCCCTCTGGAGAGCCTTGAGGTTGTGGGCGGTGCAGTTGCCGTACCAGGCGGTAATACAGCCCGACAGGATGCTCTCAATTGTGCATCTGTAAAAGTTTATGAGGGTTTTAAGTGACAAGCCAAATTTCTTTAGTCTCCTGAGGTTGAAGAGGCGCTGTTGTGCCTTCCTCACCACCGTCTGTGTGGGTGGACAATTTCAGTTTGTCTGTGATGTGTACGCCAAGGAACTTAAAAAACGTTCCACCTTCTCCACTGCTGTCCCATCGATGTGGATGGGGGGTGCTCCCTCTGCTGTTTCCAGAAGTCCATGATCATCTCCTTTGTTTTGTTGACGTTGAGTGAGGTTTTCCTGACACCACACTCCGAGTGCCCCCGAGTGACCTCCCTGTAGGCTGTCTCGTCGTTGTTGATAATAAAGCCCACTTCTGTTGTGTCGTCTGCAAACTTGCTGATTGAGTTGGAGGTGTGCATGGCTGCGCAGTAATGGGTGAACAGGGAGTACAGGAGGGGGCTGAGCACGCACCCTTGTGGGGCCCCAGTGTTGAGGATCAGTGAAGTGAAGTGATGTTGTTTCCCACCTTCACTAATAAGAGCAACACGACGTAAAAGGAGCAGAAAAATCCACACTTGATAAAAACCTTATGACCGACTCTGCACTATACCGCATAGAAATATAAATCACTTAATTTAGCCTTTCTTCGAGTGAGGAAAAAACTGTAAATGATTCTGTCTATTCAATAAAGTATGTGACGCAAGCATACCTCCACAGGAATTAACATCTAATTATACTGGACAAAAATATAAACACGGCATGCAACAATTTAAGATTTTACCGAGTTACAGTTCATATAAGGAAATCAGTCAATTGAAATGAATTAAATTAGGCCCTAATCTATGATTTCACCTGACTGGGAATACAGATATATAACAGCTGGTGCACGATATCTAAGGAGGTCTCGAGCTATTGCACGATATCTAAGGAGGTCTCGAGCTATTGCTCGCCTGAGGTAGAGTATCTCATGATAAACTGTAGACCACACTACCTACCTAGAGAGTTTATCTGTATTTTTCATAGCTGTTTACAAACCACCACAGTCGGAGGCTGGCACTAAGACAGCATTGAATGAGCTGTATTCGCTATAAGCAAACAAGAAAACGCTCACCCAGATGCGGCGCTCCTAGTAGCCAGGGACTTTAATGCAGGGAAACTTAAATCCATTTTACCAAATTTCTATCAGCATGTTATATGTGCAACCAGAGTAAAAATAACTCTGGACCACCTATACTCCACACACAGAGACACATACAAAGCTCTCCCCTCCTCATTCCTGCTTATAAGCAAAAATTAAAGCAGTGACTAGATCAATAAAAAAGTGCTCAGATGAAGCAGATGCTAAGCTACAGGACTGTTTTGCTAGCACAGACTGGAATATGTTCCGGGATTCCTCCGATGACTTTGAGGAGTACACCACATCATTCATTGGCTTCAACAATAAGTGCATCGAGGACGTCGTCCCCACATTGACCGTACGTACATACCACAACCAGAAGCCATGGATAACAGGCAACATCCGCACTGAGCTAAAGGCTAGAGCTGCCGCTTTCAAGGAGCGGTACTCTAACCCGAATGCTTATAAGAAATCTCGCTATGCCCTCCGACGAACCATCAAACAGGAAAAGCATCATTACAGGACTAAGATTGAATCGTACTACACCGGCTCTGACGCTAGCCGGGTGTGGCAGGGCTCGCAAACAATCAGACTACAAAGGGAGAGCTGCCCAGTGACACAAGCCTACCAGATGAGCTAAACTACTTCTATGCTCGCTTCGAGGCAAATAACAGTGTAACATGCATGAGAGCATCAGCTGTTCCGGAAGACTGTGTGATCACGCTCTCCGCAGCCGATGTGAGTAAGACCTTTTAAACAGGTCAACATTCACAAGGCCGCAGTGCCAGACGGATTACCAGGACGTGTACTGCGAGCATGCGCTGACCAACTGACAAGTGTCATCACTGACATTTTCAGCCTCTCCCTGTCAGTCTGTAATACCAACATGTTTTAAGCATACCACCATAGTGCCTGTGCCCAAGAACACTAAGGTAACCTGCTTAAACGACTACCGACCCGTAGCACTCACGTCTGTAACCATGAAGTCCTTCGAAAAGGCTGGTCATAGCTCACATCAACACCATTATCAACACCCAGAAACCCTGGACCCACTTCAATTTGCATACAGCCCCAACAGATCCACAGATGATGCAATCTCTATTGCACTCCACACTGCCCTTTCCCACCTGGACAAAAGGAACACCTATGTGAGAACGCTATTCATTGACTACAGCTCAGAGTTCAACACCATAGTGCCCTCAACGCTCATCAATAAGCTAAGGACCCTGGGATTAAACACCTCCCTCTGCAACTGGATCCTGGACTTCCTGACGGGCCGCCCCCAGGTGATAAAGGGTAGGTAACAACACATCCCCCACGCTGATCCTCAACATAGGGGCCCCTCAGGGGTGTGTGCTCAGTCTGCTCCTGTACTCCCTGTTCACTCATGACTGCAAGGCCAAGCACCACTCCATCACCATCATTAAATTTGCCGATGACACAACATTGGTAGGCCTGATCACCGACGAGACAGCCTATAGGGAGGTCAGAGACCTGGCCGTGTGGTGCCAGGACAACAACCTCTTCCTCAACGTGATCAAGACAAAAGGAGATGATTGTGGACTACAGGAAAAGGAGGACCGAGCACACCCTCATTCTCGTTGACGGGGCTGCAGTGGAGCAGGTTGAGAGCTTCACGTTCCTTCATGTCCACATCACCAAAAAACGATTATGGTCCAAACACACCAAGACAGTCGTGAAGAGGGCACGACCAAACCTATTCCCCCTCTGGAGACTGAAAAGATTTGGCATGGGTCCTCAGATCCTCAAAGGGTTCTACAGCTGCACCATCATCGAGAACATCCTGACAGGTTGCATCACAGCCTGGTATGGCAACTGTTCGGCCTCCAACCGCAAGGCACTACAGAGGGTAGTGTGAACGGCCCAGTACATCACTGGGGCCAAGCTTCCTGCCATCCAGGACCTCTATACCAGTCTGTGTCAAAGGAAGGCCCTAACAATTGTCAAAGACTCCAGCAACCCTAGTCATAGACTGTTCTCTCTGCTACCGCACGACAAGCGGTACCGGAGCACCATGTCTAGGTCCAAGAGGCTTCTAAACAGCTTCTACACCCAAGCCTGAACAACTAATCAAATGGCTACACAGACTATTTGCATTGCCCCCCCTCCTCCTCTTTTACACCGCTGCTACTCTAAGTTATCATCTATGCATAGTCACTTTAATAACTCTACCTACATGTACATATTACCTCAACTAACCGGTGCCCCCGCATATTGACTCTGTACCGGTACCCCCCTGTATATAGTCTCACTATTGTTATTTACTGCTGCTCTTTAATTACTTGTTTCTTTAATTTTTTTATTCTTATCCGTATTTTTTGAAACTGCATTTTTGGTTAGGGGCTCGTAAGTAAGCATTTCACTGTAAGGTTGTATTCGACGCATGTGACTAATACTATTTGATTTGAGATATGCATCTGTCGGTCACAGATACCTTAGCAAAAAAGTAGGGGTGTGGGTCAGAAAACCAGTCAGTACATGGTATGACCACCATTCGCTCATGCAGCACTACATCTCCTTCGCATATAATTGATCAGGCTGTTGATTGTGGCCTGTGGAATATTGTCCCACTCCCCTTCAATGGCTGTGTGAAGTTGCTGAATATAGTTGTTTAATCAGTTTCTTGATATGCCACTGTCAGGTGGATGGATTATTTGGCAAAGGAGAAATGCTCACAACTTGGGATGTAAACTAATTTGTGCACAACATTTGAGATAAATAATATTTTTGTGCCTATGGAAAATGTCTGGGATCTTTTATTTCAGCTCATGAAACATGGGACCAACACTTTACATGTTGCGTTTATATTATTGTTCAGTGTATAATGACTGTTGTGACTGTATATTGTGACTTGATATGAATATAAAACATACTGCATAAAATCGGAAACAGACTCTTTATGACCACAAATGAGTGTTTGAAACTGGGACTATTTATAGGTGTATATGTTCCGTGTAGTCCGACGAGAGCACATCAAGATCAATCTCACACAGTGGAAACTCACTTTCCATATCATAGGGAAGAATATGGGCGTTGCTTGAAATGACTAGCTCCTGAAGAATAGCACTGAGTCAGAGGTCTATTTCCTGAGAGTTGTCTGAGAAGCATAGAAATATTGATGTTTGAAAGTCAGAGCAAGTCTGAGCCAGAATTGTACCAGTGACCTTGAGATAGCCAATACACCAAGGACTGCACCAGTCCAGACAATTTGGTATAGGCACATAGTACCATATAATGATTTTAGCACTGTGGTCTCTCTAGTAATTTCAGTGAAAGGGAGAGATAGATGTAGGAGTGAGGCCTGTCTGCAGTCTGTCTCAGTGGGGGAAGCCTCCAGTTGGGTTCAGTTAAAGTTATGCTCCAGTCCAGGCCTGGCTGATGAAAAACTTTTGTTTCTAATAAAAATAATGACTTCATTTCGGGAGCCAAGTTAGCGTTCTGATGTGCAGACGGATTCAGGGATGCTCAGGCTGCTCAGGGAAATTGGCGTTTTACAGGGTATGGGTTCCCTCGACTGGGACTGTACAGGGAGGGACCTCCTCTCTACTGTGGAACTGGAAGAGGAGTGTTCAACCCCCACTAGGACCTCTATGAACAGGCATCTCTCTGGTCAGTGTGCCTACCTGTCCTGGGGAGTGGAAGACCCAAGACCTCTGGAGTGGAGTATGGCTGTCTGTCTGGTGTAGCAGTCAGACGTCTTTGTCCTGTCATGTCCCTTGTATATATATTTTTACATATTTTACTTCGCATATCTTTTAAAAATATTTTCCGAAACCTCAACTTCTAAATACTCTCCTGCAACCCACCTCACCCAATGTGGCGTGGATCAGTTTTGTTTTCTAAAGTATTTCTATTTACTTCAGATCTGGAATCCCTCAACTGAAGCTAGCCAGCGAACTACCTACCAGCTATCAGTCAGCAAACCATTGCTAGCGGTCATCAGCTAACCTTTAGCTCGGAAAGCTCTCGCCAGTTCAAACAACGTGACTCAAACCAGAGCATAACGGACCTATTATTATTTTTATTTTTTCCCCCATATCCCCCGGATTCCTACCGCAAACTCTGAACATTTTCATCTGGATCTTCGCAACTAGCTAACCTCAATCCCGGCTAGAGTTTCATCCCGGAGCAAGCACCAATTAGCCTGAAGCTAGGACGGCCAGGTCTCCGCTGCTACCACCGAAGCCCACTCCTGGGCTACAATATCCGGACCCCTTCTACTGCCGGTACGGGGCACAGAACCCCGCCGATCCGCTACGACTGGAATACCGACATAATCTGCCCGAGGATTCCAACAGGCCCCTCAGGTGTGACGTCCGCTGAAGGCCCATTCTGCTAACCGCGGCCTACTAGCTACCTAGAGCTACTTGGAAACCTACTAATTCCACGACTGGTCTATCGACGTCACCGCACGAAGAGGCAAAAACAGACTTACCTCCATCGCGACGTCCCCCAAAGGCTAACTAGCTTGCCCCAGGTTTGGTAACTGCTAGCTTGCCTGCCCCGGTCTGCTAACTGCTAGCCCCGGTCTGCCAACTGCTTGCTTGCTAACACGGTCTGCTAACTGTTAGCTTGTTAGCATCGGCCTGCTAACTGTCTGAATCACCGTGTCCCCAGTCAGCCCAACCACTCACTGGACCCATATGTTCACTTGGCTACGCATGCCTCTCTCTAATATCAATATGCCTCGTCCATTACTGTCCTGGTTAGTGATTACTGTCTAATTTCACTGTAGAGCCTCTAGCCCTGCTTAATATGCCTTAACCAACCATGTTGTTCCACCTCCTACATATACTATGACATCACCTGGTTTAAACGTCTCTAGAGACTATGTCTCTCTCATCATTACTCAATGCCTAGGTTTATCTCTAATGTACTCTCATCCTACCTTACCTTTGTCTGTACACTATGCCTTGAATCTATGCTATCGTGTCCAGAAACCTGCTCTTTTTACTCTCTGTTCCGAACGTGCTAGATGGCCAGTTCGTATAGCCTTTAGCCGTACCCTTATCCTACTTCTCCTCTGTTCCTCTGGTGATGTGGAGGTGAATCCAGGTCCTGCAGTGCCTAGCTCCACTCCCACTCCCCAGGTGCTCTCATTTGTTGACTTCTGTAACCGTAAAAGCCTTGGTTTCATGGATGTTAACATTAGAAGCCTACTCCCTAAGATTGTTTTACTCACTGCTTCAGCACACTCTGCCAACCCGGATGTCTTAGCCGTGTCTAAATCCTGGCTTAGGAAAACCACCAAAAACCCCGAAATCTCCAACGTTAACTATAACATTGTCCGCCAAGATAGAACTGCCGAAGGGGGCGTTGTTGCAATCTACTGCAAAGATAGCCTGCAGAGTTCTGTATTACTATCCAAGTCTGTACCCAAACAATTCCAGCTTCTACTTCTAAAAATTCACCTTTCCATAAACAAGTCTCTCACTGTTGCCGCTTGCTATAGACCTCCCTCTGCCCCCAGCGGTGCCCTCAATACCATATGTGAATTGATTGCCCCCATCTATCTTCAGAGCTCATGCTACTAGGTGACCTAAACTGGGACATGCTTAACACCCCAGCCATCCTACAATCTAAGCTTGATGCCCTCAATCTCACACAAATTATCAATGAACCTACCAGGTACAACCCCAAATCCGTAAACATGTGCACCCTCATAGATGTCATCCTAACTAACTCGCCCTCCAAATACACCTCTGCTGTTTTCAATCAAGATCTCAGCGATCACTGCCTCATTGCCTGCATCCGTAATGGGTCTGCGACCAAACGACCACCCCTCATCACTGTCAAACGCTCCCTAAAACACTTCTGCGAGCAGGCCTTTCTAAATCGACCTGGCCGGGGTATCCTGGAATGACATTGACCTCATCCCGTCAGTAGATGATAACTGGCTATTCTTTAAAAGTGCCTTCCTCACCATCTTAAATAAGCATGCCCCACTCAAAAAAAATTGAACTAGGAATAGATATAGTCCTTGGTTCACTCCAGACCTGTCTGCCCTTGACCAGCACAAAAACATCCTGTGGCGTTCTGCATTAGCATTGAATAGCCCCAGTGATATGCAACTTTTCAGAGCAGTTAGGAACAAATATACACAGGCAGTTTGAAAAAGCTAGCCTTAGCTTTTCTAACAGAAATTTGCATCCTGTAGTACTAACTCAAAAAAGTTCTGGGACACTAAAGTCCATGGAGAAAAAGAGCACCTCCTCCCAGCTGCTCACTGCTCTGAGGCTAGGAAACACTGTCACCACCAATAAATCCACTATAATTGAGAATCTCAATAAGCATTTCTCTACAGCTGGCAATGCTTTCCACCTGGCTACCCCTACCCCGGGCAACTGCCCGGCACCCTTCACAGCAACCCGCCAATGCCCCCACCATTTCTCTTTCACCCAAATCCAGATAGCTGATGTTCTGAAAGAGCTGCAAAACCTGGATCCATACAAATCAGCCGGGCTAGACAATCTGGACCCTCTCTTTCTAAAATTATCTGCCAAAATTGTTGCAACCCCTATTACTAGCCTGTTTAACCTCTCTTTTGTATCGTCTGAGATTCCCAAAGATTGGAAAGCTGCCGCAGTCATCCCCCTCTTCAAAGGGGGTGACACTCTAGACCCAAACTGCTACAGACCTATATCTATCCTACCCTGTCTTTCTAATGGTTCTTCGAAAGCCAAGTTAACAAACAGATTACCGACCATTTCGAATCCCACCGTACCTTCTCCGCTATGCAATCTGGTTTCAGAGCTGGTCATGGGTGCACCTCAGCCATGCTCAAGGTCCTAAATGACATCATAACTGCCATCAATAAGAGACATTACTGTGCAGCCGTATTCATCGACCTGGCCAAGGCTTTTGACTCTGTTTATCACCACATTCTTATTGGCAGACTCGACAGCCTTGGTTTCTCAAATGATTGCCTCGCCTGGTTCACCAACTACTTCTCTGATAGAGTTCAGTGTGTCAAATCGGAGGGCTTGTTGTCCGGACCTCTTGCAGTCTCTATGGGTGTGCCACAGGGTTCAATTCTCGGGCCGACTCTCTTCTCTGTATACATTAATGATGTTGCTCTTGCTGCTGGTGATTGTCTGATCCACCTCTACGCAGACAACACTATTCTGTATACTTCTGGGCCCTCTTTGGACACAGTGTTAACCTCCAGACGAGCTTCAATGCCATACAACTCTCCTTCCGTGGCCTCCAACTGCTCTTAAATACAAGTAAAACTAAATGCATGCTATTCAAATCGATCACTGCCTGCACCTGCTCGCCCGTCCAGCATCACTACTCTGGATGGCTCTGACTTAGAATATGTGGACAACTACAAATACCTGGGTGTCTGGTTAGACTGTAAACTCTCCTTCCAGACTCACATTAAGCATCTCCAATCCAAAATTAAATCTAGAATCGGCTTCCTATATCGCAACAAAGCATCCTTCACTCATACTGCCAAACATACCCTCGTAAAACTGACCATCCTACCGATCCTCGACTTCGGTGATGTAATCTATAAAATAGCCTCCAACACTCTACTCAACAAACTGGATGCAGTCGATCACAGTGCCACCATTTTGTCACCAAAGCCCCATACACTACCCACCATTGCGACCTGTACGCTCTCGTTGGTTGGCCCTCGCTTCATACTCGTCGCCAAACCCACTGGCTACAGGTTATCTACAAGTCTCTGCTATGTAAAGCCCCGCCTTATCTCAGCTCACTGGTCACCATAGCAGCACCCACTCGTAGCACGCGCTCCAGCAGGTATATCTCACTGGTCACCCCCAAAGCCAATTCCTCCTTTGGTCGTCTTTCCTTCCAGTTCTCTGCTGCCAATGACTGGAACGAACTGCAAAAATCTCTGAAGCTGGAGACTCATATCTCCCTCACTAGTTTAAAGCACCAGCTGTCAGAGCAGCTCACAGATCACTGCACCTGTAAACAGCCCATCTGTAAACAGCCCATCTATCTACCTACCTCATCCCCATACAGTATTTATTTATCTTGCTCCTTTTCACCCCAGTATCTCTACTTGCACATTCATCTTCTGCACATCTACCATTCCAGTGTTTAATTGCTATATTGTAATTACTTCGCCAACATGGCCTATTTATTGCCTTAACTTACCTCATTTGCACTCACTGTATATAGACTTTGTTTTCTTTTGTTCTACTGTATTATTAACTGTTTTGTTTATTACACGTGTAACTCTGTTGTTGTATGTGGCGAATTGCTATGCTTTATCTTGGCCAGGTCGCAGTTGCAAATGAGAACTTGTTCTCAACTAGCCTACCTGGTTAAATAAAGGTGAAATATAAATCTATTTTTAAATACTGTAGTACCCCTCATGTCAGGGCCTGCCACAATCAAAAGTTCCACCACAGGTTGCATGGTGCATTCTCCCTCTCCTGGTCCTCTGGAAAATCCATCTGCCAAAGCCACATTGATGAGGTTAGGGGCCAGGGCATTAACTGGGACTGTCTCGGGTAACCAACATGTTCCACGTCACATCTGTGAAACTCACACAGTGGATGGTGTACACACAATCTGCCTGGACCGGACGGTTATAGCCTAATAGTTTATCAACATTTAAACTAAAGCGTTCTGATCTGTTGCATTAGCAACATTGCGTAAACATGTTTTTTTATGCTAGTGGTTTGGGATCTATCGCATCCTACTAAGTTTGGAATATTTATTTCATCTTTTGTACTATAGGGGATAGTAAATCTACATAGGCTAGTGCTTTGCTGTTCGTTAGGCCTACTCATCTTGTTGGCTGACGAAAAGTAAATGTGGACAGTTCTTCCAATAGCTTCAATATGCACCTTGGAATTGGATAAGGACGCGCGCAGTTGTGTCCCCGATGTGTCGGTCTTCACTTGTAGCCTGTGACAAAGACCCGATCACATGATGGAGAGCCATGCGAGTTGGAGGTGCTTCGGATCAGGCAGCACTCAGGAAGAAGAGTACAACCCAGCACTCCGGGCCAAGGGCACAACGGCCACTGAAGGAATAGATGTTTTTACGGTGCATTACGGCCACACAAAGGAGAAGCCCCGGGAAATGTCAGGTATTAGCAAGTGCTTGTCAAATTGTGAATGAGAGACTGATGAAGTGGGTACAGCCTACACAAAAAAACTAAGAGCTCATGCCGTTCAAGCAAGTTTTAAAAAAAAATCATTAGTCATATCATGCAACCTTACAATCAAAACATATAGCCCAACGTTAATAGAACAACTAACTTAATACCTCTAAATGAATATAGGAGCACCTAATTTTTCGCTCAATACGGAATAGTGCGCACTCCCTCAAATCGTTTGGAAAAAATATCCTTTCCATTTTATTCAGCTTTGTTCAATTGTATTCTTCATACTATAAAATAATGTCACAGAATTCTAAGCAAATCTTGTCTGTAAAATGAACTAGTGTATCCCACAGCCATTTGGCATAGCCACATCAGGACAACTCAGAGTATGCTATTCTGTTCTGAAATAGACTACAATTTTTTCATATTATGTTTCTTTAGACCTATCTAAAGTAAATAATGGATTTACTGCATCAGTGGCTTGTGTGGAAGCCAGGAGAAACTAAATGTGTTTATGTTAATTAACGGTCAGTTACCGTGAGACCGACAGTTGTTTGCTTGACAATCAACGGCTGACAACATTTTGTGACCTCCACAGCCTTAGGGACATAACTTTGAAGTCACAGCAAAATACACTGCTCAAAAAAATAAAGGGAACACTTAAACAACACAATGTAACTCCAAGTCAATCACACTTCTGTGAAATCAAACTGTCCACTTAGGAAGCAACACTGATTGACAATAAATTTCACATGCTGTTGTGCAAATGGAATAGACAACAGGTGGAAATTATAGGCAATTAGCAAGACACCCCCAATAAAGGAGTGGTTCTGCAGGTGGGGAACACAGACCACTTCTCAGTTCCTATGCTTCCTGGCTGATGTTTTGGTCACTTTTGAATGCTGGCGGTGCTTTCACTCTAGTGGTAGCATGAGACGGAGTCTACAACCCACACAAGTGGCTCAGGTAGTGCAGCTCATCCAGGATGGCACATCAATGTGAGCTGTGGCAAGAAGGTTTGCTGTGTCTGTCAGCGTAGTGTCCAGAGCATGGAGGCGCTACCAGGAGACAGGCCAGTACATCAGGAGACGTGGAGGAGGCCAGCAACCCAGCAGCAGGACCGCTACCTCCGCCTTTGTGCAAGGAGGAGCAGGAGGAGCACTGCCAGAGCCCTGCAAAATGACCTCCAGCAGGCCACAAATGTGCATGTGTCTGCTCAAACGGTCAGAAACAGACTCCATGAGGGTGGTATGAGGGCCCGACGTCCACAGGTGGGGGTTGTGCTTACAGCCCAACACCGTGCAGGACGTTTGGCATTTGCCAGAGAACACCAAGATTGGCAAATTCGCCACTGGCGCCCTGTGCTCTTCACAGATGAAAGCAGGTTCACACTGAGCACGTGACAGAGTCTGGAGACGCCGTGGAGAACATTCTGCTGCCTGCAACATCCTCCAGCATGACCGGTTTGGCGGTGGGTCAGTCATGGTGTGGGGTGGCATTTCTTTGGGGGGGCCGCACAGCCCTCCATGTGCTCGCCAGAGGTAGCCTGACTGCCATTAGGTACCGAGATGAGATCCTCAGACCCCATGTGAGACCATATGCTGGTGCGGTTGGCCCTGGGTTCCTCCTAATGCAAGACAATGCTAGACCTCATGTGGATGCAGTGTGTCAGCAGTTCCTGCAAGAGGAAGGCATTGATGCTATGGACTGGCCCGCCCGTTCCCCAGACCTGAATCCAATTGAGCACATCTGGGACATCATGTCTCGCTCCATCCACCAACGCCACGTTGCACCACAGACTGTCCAGGAGTTGGCGGATGCTTTAGTCCAGGTCTGGGAGGAGATCCCTCAGGAGACCATCCGCCACCTCATCAGGAGCATGCCCAGGCATTGTAGGGAGGTCATACAGGCACGTGGAAGCCACACACACTACTGAGCCTCATTTTGACTTGTTTTAAGGACATTACATCAAAGTTGGATCAGCCTGTAGTGTGGTTTTCCACTTTAAATTTTGAGTGTGACTCCAAATCCAGACCTCCATGGGTTGATAAATTGGATGTCCATTGATTATTTTTGTGTGATTTTGTTGTCAGCACATTCAACTATGTAAAGAAAAAAGTATTTAATAAGATTATTTCTTTCATTCAGATCTAGGATGTGTTGTTTAAGTGTTCCCTTTATTTTTTTGAGCAGTATATATATGCAAAGCACTTCTAATAGACAAATCATATTTAGCTAAAACTGCTATAGGGCCAATGGATGACGGGCTATACAGGAAGTCTGTATTTACAAATCATTAGGTCTATTTGCATGTTTCGAATACTGTACGGTTATCAACTAAACATACTAGGATGTGTTTGCCATAATATATCATAGTATGTCCCTTTTGGTTAGTATGAGTTGATGAGTTTATATACAGCTTGTCTAAATTATACATCATTCTTCTATGATGTGTACAGTAAGTGTACAATGTCAATGTGCATACATATATGTCTATCTATTAGTGTGTGTACCAATGCCGAACCTCTCAACCCCACCCTGCTCTAGTCTGAGCCTGGTGCATAGAGAGCATTGCTGAAAGAGAAATTGTTTCAGAGATGCAGAGACACCTCGGAGCCGATTCAGCCTCGATCCTTTCACTACTGCTAATTTACTGCATGATCCGGAATTGTGTCTGCCTGGCGGTTTGGCTGCAGTTCAGGGCACCGCAGGACACTAAATCACGTCAGCTGTAGATCTGTAGATCCGCCTGGAGGCTAGGCTGTGTGTGACAGCCATCGGGCTGTTATCATGATTTCAGGGCAGATGATGGGCCTGGTAATTACGACAGTTACATCACCTACATTCATTCATTGATGGCAGCTACATACATTTCACCACCTTGAGACATGATGATTCATACTGGAAGAGGTATGGAACAGTCATTCATTAATACTTATGTCACTGTTTTGAGGCAAAACAAGATGCCTTGCTGTGCTTGTTCTCATGGTGATTCTTCCTCAGGCTGGCTAAATTAAACAACAAAAGGAGAACCTCTTTTCTATACAGTGGGAGTTTTTTGCAGTCTTGAAAACAAAAGCAGATGTTCCCAAGAGAGACAGCATTTTTTGGAGTGGCATGTTAGAAAATGTTGAAAACAATAGCAACATTTGTTCAGAATCTCTAGAGGTTCTGCCTTGCACACAGTGACAGACTGTACTTCTTTCTACTCCTTCTCTCCTCAGTTTGCCTTTAGGGACTAAAAATAGAGGAATGTAATGCCATAGTGGTCCCAATATTAGCTTCCCAAATGTAGCCACTCCCTCTAGAGTCAATATCTGAAGCCATCTGTTCAGAGTTGGGTGTATTATAAGCTGCAGAGAAAATAAACAAATCAAATTTTATTTGTCACATGCGCCGAATACAACAGGTGTTGTATGAAATGCTAACTTACAAGCCCTCAACCAACAATGCAGTTTTAAGAGAGTTAAGAAAATATTTACTAAATAAACTAAAGTAAAAAAAAAATAAAAATAGAACAGAACTGCTGACAGAACTGGTGACCCCGTGAGCCACAAACACTCATAAATCAGTGTCCAAACTAAACTTATTCCCCAGTCAGGGCTCATCTCGAACCTACATAACATGGGTTATGTCCCAAATGGCACCTTACTCCCTTTATAGTGCACTACTTTTGACCACAGCCCATATGGCTCTGGTCAAAAGTAGTGCACTATATAGAGGATAGGATGCAATCATGGTCGTCTCCAAACCAGATCTCTGTGGTTTGTCTGGATTTCATTTGACTCTTGAAGGAATGATTTAATCAAAGTATTGAATATCCATTGTGCTGTACGTTTTAATCATCTACTGTAGGAAAGTCTGTGCAAGACCCAAAGAAATAAGCGCATGGTAGAAAACGTAGTTACAGCTGAAGATGAGGAAGCATTTAAACCTTCTCGGAAACAATCATATAATTTTATCAGCATAAATCATAGCCAGTCTAGAGACCCTAGCATTAGTCCACGTGTGTCTGCTACACATCTCCCTTCCTCCTGCATGTTTTTAGGTGGGCAACCCTTTTCATTACCCAGACCAACACACTAGACTAGATCAAATGTGTCAATAACCCCCAGCCAACCCCCTAGAGACCCGGAAATCCATACTAACAATCCATTTAGACACACACTCTCCCTCCCCCCTCCCCTAATAGGATCACCCATGGCTGCGGTTCCACTTATGGAGGCTGAGGAGGCCTCTGAGGGAGTAGTAGATCTGCCTGTATGGACATAGCAGAGCCAGACGGCCAGGCCTGTAGCTTAATGCAATGCTCTGTATGAAGCTCACATCGGAGATGTTCAGCACGAGGTGAAAAGGTCATCGTAATGATCAAGCTCCGACTGCCTGCCAAAAACTGATCTTGTTAAATCCACTGATGAGTCTTGTGATTGCACTAAGTAATGTCACACTGTCTGTATGTCATTCTGAGAAGGGAATTCTCACAGTTGTCCATCTTGTCCACATACAATACTATATCTATGTTTGGTGTCATGGATGGTAATCGTTTTCATGCTTCTTTGTACTGCTGCACTTTAGTAGGAACACTGGGCGTTTAAAGGGGTGGGGGTAGTTAACAGAGCTCCTACTGGCATTCCCAAAGCTCTCACAGACACATCTGCTTCACTTTTGACCCGCTCCCTCCCATCTGAACCCCTACTGCCGTTTCTTCCCCCGACCCCTCCTCTCCCTTCCCCCATCCCTATGGTCTCCCTAGCCCCAGCCAGCCCCAGCCCTATGCAGCTTTGTGTAGGGAGGCTGGGCTGAGAAAGAGTGGTGCTGGGCTGGGCTGAGAGGAGAAGCCCTGCTGAGAGAGCTGGAGTGGAAGAAATTCCTCCAGTCATCATCCCTATTCACCTCTCATTGTTCCTGCCCTGACTCCACACAGATCTACTTTCACTGGCCCAGGCGGCCGGACCTGAGGCGCTTGCCAAACGCTCACATTGCAGCCCCATTTTAGCAAACACGGCACTTACAAAGGGATTTCAATAGCGTACAAAGGAGTCCATGTGCTCCACCCTGCTGAATACTGACAGGAATAAAGTTCTTTATCTCTCGATAGAATACTTAAAGAAGAACACGGATGGGCATTTAAAAAAACACACACTACAAAAGGAAGAAGGGAGTCGGAGTAGCTATTTCTAGAATCAAAGCTTTGGCCTTTCACAGAGTACTGTAGGCTATACCTACAGAACAATCTGATAGTAGATAGCTAGTTTGTGTTTGAACTTATTTATCATGGTCTAGAGGGCATTCCTGTACTTTATCTAGTCTTGCATTCTGGGTAGAAGACTCATGTCTCTTCCACTAATGAACAACCAGAATCCTAAATTAAGCTGTATTCCCTTAATCCCATTAGCTATGTCTTTTTACTTTAGCAACATGCTCCTGAATTAACTCTCTTCCCCATTCTTTTCAAAAGGAATTTATTGCCATGTGCATTCTGTTAGATTGGTATGTAGGTCTGAGAGTTCTATAGAAAACAATAATGTGTTCCACATTTATCAGAGCATGGCGGGCCAGGCAGGCAGGATAAACCAGTCATGTCTCTCATTTTGATTTGGTTTTATAGTTTCAACAAAAGACATGTCTCCATGGGGGGCAAGAACAAGATTGTTTTCCAACACTGCTGAGGAATCCACACTGACCCGTTTAATATCCATGATGGCAAAGACACCAGTAGTCAGATGATCAGTCACTCAGTCGATAAAAACTTCGTTGGTGGTATTTGAAGTAAAGCTAGCCTGTTAGACAGCAGTCTCAGGACCTGAGAGATCTAGTAGTCTCTCATGTGGCCTTTCAACAGGCTGATAGATAGACATCCTCTGTCTGTCCGTCCAGCCCACTCCATACCAAAGCGTTCATCTTTTATTGAGTATTTCTATAGAGCCTGCCTGCAGGCAGCCTGAACCCTGGCCATGAAGGTTTACTGGGAAGGACCAGGAGAGGAAGTAGGAGACCTGAGCTGCGTCCCAAATGGCACCCTATTCCCTATATAGTGCACTACTTTTGGCCAGGATCTGTAGGGAATAGGGTGTCATTTGGGGCACAACCATGGGCTGTTTTGTAAAGGACAGTACTATAACTTTTGTATATAACAGTACTATAACTTTTTTATTTTTTTTTTATTTTTTTTCATTTTTTTATTTTTTTTTTCATTTTTTTTCCTTTTTTTTTTTTTTTTCTACTGCATCATTGATTGTATGTTGTTTTACTCCATGTGTAACTCTGTGTTTTTGTATGTTGTCGAACTGCTTTGCTTTATCTTGGCCAGGTCGCAATTGTAAATGAGAACTTGTTCTCAACTTGCCTACCTGGTTAAATAAAGGTGAAAAAAAAAAAAAAAAAAAAAAAAAAAAAAAAAAAAAACTTACAGATTTTCATGTTTCTCACAAAGCGGCAGCATAAAAGAAGATTCTCCAAGGTGACGGCTAGACAGCAGAGAAACTGTAGAGTTTGGTCCTCAGCGATGGGAAATGTATCCCATCCCACATTTGGATCCCAACTTGATCTCATGTACATTGATGTAGTGTTCAACCGTCTGCAGCTTATTCATTCTACATGGAGCTTTCAGCCTTTGGCTCTCGGGGAATGGAGTAGAACCGGGTAAAATATGAGGCATATTGGATAGAAGCCCTGTATTCTAGTGCTTAGATAGGCAGGGGTGAGGGAGGGAAGGAGGGAGCAGGCGACGTGGAACAGAACAGATTAATCCGGTCTCCTCAAACTCTCCCCAGCCAGTCCCAGTCAGAACCACTGATTAACATTACAGGCCTCTGGTCTCACTCCCTCTTTTCCACTGAGCTCATTACAATTTAAAAAAAATAAAAATAGGTCCCCGAACCACAGTACAGTATAATATTTTCTCTGTTATGATGGATAAACACTCCTGAAATAAACAAGAGTAATGCACATAAGTCCCCCTCCTTTTCAGGGCAGCATGTGATTGCTGTATCATATTTAATCTCTTACAATATTCATTGGCCCGACCAACAATTTTGCCGTTGTGGACCTCCTTGCACACACACACCCACGGGCTAAATTGCTTCCGATAGAGGCCTGTGTTGCCATGGCAACCACCCCCAGTCACATTGTGGGCTGTTAGTTAATAATTCAGTGATAAATTAACAGTTTTGTGAGGAAAACAGGTGCCAGAATGTCAGAGAGCTTAGGGGGAATAGCTGGATGGAAAGGGAGAGAGAGGGAGAGAGAAGAGAGACCGTAAGAGGGGTGTTTCTTTCTCTCCTCTTGTGTTGACAAAAAGCTGCTGTCTGAATGCAGGCTCTTAATCCAAACTCGGACTCTGTATGGCTGGGCACCACCGTGCAAGTTTGTATTTAGTGAAGAATGCAGCGTAAAAGGGGGATTGTAAAGGAGTCGAAATACAGTACTCAATAGTTATCTGCAGCATTGTGTCTTCCACATGCGTGGGTCGCCCCTGAGGCCTACATACTGGAGGGTCAAAAGGTCAAAGGCAGGTGGCGCAATCTTTACTCCTGCTGGTGTTTAGAACTGTGTAAAAGCCAAAATACCTCTCACCCTAGACCTGCATACCCAATGAGTCAATTATTAAACCAGTGTAGACACAAATGTAGAAAGTTCACCACTTGCAAGTCTGTGGAAGAATTAGAATTTACTTCAACAATGTTCACAAGATGCACTGCAAACTATGGCAGGGACGATACCAGTATTGTGATACTCGTTAGTAATGTGGCAAGAAAACAAAACATGAAGCGGATTTAACTTCTTCAGGAAAACAGCCCTAATGCTGGAAACAAACAGCATTATGTTTTTTTACCAAGCTAGCGCACATAATATTTTACATACAGCAGGTTTTTAAAAGGACCAAAGTGTTTGGTCTGCTTCGTGTTTTCTTTTTTGCCATGGAACAAATATCACGATACTGATATTGCCACAGCCCTACTGCAAACTGACCACTTTAGTGTGGACCAGTATAAAAGCACTGGTGGTGAGTTTAAGCTTTTAGAGAGGATTTTCCTCCTGTCATCCTGCCTCTCATCAAGTCAAGGCCTGCTGGGCCTCTCAGATAGAGAGAGAGTGAGATGTTCTGGCTCTGCACCAAACGGCCCTACTCTGGTCTGGCCAATGGGCACGGCCGCCAGTCTGTTAGAGATTGGCATCACCATGGCCCGCCTGCCTCACCCACTGGGAGAGAGAGAACTGCCCTCAGGGCACATTTTTCCTGGTTGTCCCTGGCGCCTGCCAGAGGTAATTCATATCACACTCTCTCATGCAAAAAATGTAATCTAATACATTATGGAGTGGTTCCTGGTACGGGGCCGGCTAGACAGTGCAGCCTCAGCATCCTCCTCAACTCAAAACACATGCCCACACACACACCTTGTTAAGACCACATTAAGCCTTTGCTGGCACCTGCTAAGCCTCCATAATGATCCAAATAGAAAACATTAGTGAGCAATACAATAACAGCCTACTATAACACACGTGACGAAACCACTAAGAATAACCTGAAAATCATCCTATGCTTTTATATGGTTTTAGTGAATTAACAATACCTTTAGCTGTGATTCATAGAAGTACATAAATAAAGTGAGACCGACTTCTATGTTTAGGCTGGATTGGATGCGTCGGTCAACTGGCTTCTGAGTACCACAGGGAGGGGGGAGGGGTGCATTTACACAGCTCCTTCCCTATTGTGACCCCTGGTTGACCCAATGTTTAACTCCCACTCCTCCTTCTATTCCCTGGAAGAGACAGATGCTCCATCCCAAATGGCACCCTATTCCCTTAGTGCACTACTTTTAACGATGGCCTTGGTCAAAAGTAGTGCAATATAAAGGGAATAGGGTGGCATTTGGGATGAAGCCAGTGAGACAGACTGGTTGTGCTCCTCCAGCTTCAGGGCCCATCGCAACACAGGGGATTCATTTTGATAACACTGCAGCAGCTTTACATAGACAGACATTATCACAGTAGAACTTTCAGAACACGCTGGGTGTTTCTGAAAATGCATACTACCGTGCTCTGAGCACGCAAATTGGAGCACAGGAGGGTCGGAGTATGAGTCCAAATCAAAGAATGCGAAACGGAGCAAGTAGTGCACTTCTTGTCTGCATACTCCGTTTGTACATATTTTGAAGCATGCATCGATGTAAGCTTCAAAGGAAAGTATGCAAAGAAATATGAAGCAACCATGCCAAAAAATTACACCAATTCTCTAAATACATGCTGTTAATTTTGGCATGGTTACCTGCCTACAATACCAACTGTAGTGTGCGTAGGTCGCAAGCCACTAGTAAGTCAATAGAGATAACTGGCCAGTTACTACTGTTAGCTAGCCATATAGCCACAAATAATTGTTAGCTAACGTTAGCTAACAATGAAGAATTGACATCTACATTGGAAAAAACTTGTTTTAGGTCATTTTTGATGTATAGCTAGCTGATAGTTATGAAGTAAAATGTTTGCATTGTGTATATCTTGTTTCATCTTTATTGCAATTGTCCTGGCTAGAAGAAAGAAGGTTCAGTGAATGGTAAGTTAATAGGGCTAACTGGATAGACAAAGAATTGTTAGCTCGCTACCCAAAGATTTTACATCTACTGTACCTTTTGCCTATTTAACTAGCTAGCTGATATTTCTGAAGTAACACATTGCTTTGTGTATATCTTGTTTCGTCTCTATTGTTGCCATTGTCCTGGCTGGAAGAAGGCTCAATGAAGGGGGAGATGCACTCTTACTGTATTACCTCACGCTGCAAGTGCTTCTCAAATGATGTAATGTTTTATGCGTTTGCCACACTCGTCCCCTCGAGAACGTCCTCGGATAATATGCACTTGGAACATGAGAGTGTGGAGCACGGAGGTATGCATATTGAGAAACACCCACCATGTCCTTCTGAGGATTTCTGCTTTCCTATACTTTGAGTATACCAAAACAATAGGATTGTTAGATCCATTGACATCATGCATCATGTTAGGTGATACATAACAGCTATTGTATGTATGTCTTATATAGGCCTACGTGTTGTTAGTGCTGGGCTTGGACTTCTAATGGGACACTACTACTGCAATAAACCCAAACTACTCCTTACAAAAGAATAAAGCCTTTTCTGATGTCCTTGTAACACATTATTAGGCTCCTGATAGAGCCTGAGCAACGTTATGAAATTCTCCAATAAAAAAAAATGAGACTATATACACACTGTTACCTCCCAGAGAGATATATGGTGCTTTTTAGTGAGGCTGTATTTTAGGTTTCATTGTATTCTCCAAGGCCAATGTGTAGGGTTGTAAATCACAGTGACACTGGCCATGCGACTATACTGCATCATAAACTATAGACCAGTGGTAGCTAGCTCCCAGAATTTTGGCTCCAACTCTACAAGACCACAGTCAACACACACACACCATCTGGGCCTGACAGATGCCTGACTGCGATCCAAGGCTTTATATGAGACCAATTTCTCACCTCTACTTCAATACACCCACATCACATTCACAGTACAGAATGCATGTCATTATGAAATGGGATGGCCTTGAGAAAGGCCACTCGGCTGAAACGTCGACCAAAGTGCCCTGTCCACCTCTGAACATGGAATTAAAAGATCTAGATCACCAGCATTTTTGCCTCCCAACCTTTCATTTTATACAGAAATGGAATGACATACATCTATTGTGCTGTCCTCCGGGGAGAGGAGTTGCATCTAGTCCCGTTCCTTCATTACCTGGTACCAGATTAAACCTACAGTGACATTGAGTTACATTGTGACACTTGATCTCCATCCATTAACCCATTTCCTCCTCTCCTCTTACGCTCATTAAAAGGCACATCTGTTTTGTGTTGCTGCAGGCAGGGCTCTGGAGTTTACGGCTGAGCTGTACATCTGGACACCCGCCTACACCCCCTCCCCGAAACCCCCACCAATAAACCCCCCTCCTGCCCCGTGACAGCTTACAACCCCATTGTCACAGCAGCACCAATACGTGTAGAGAATCTCCTCTGCTACCACCCCTGCCCTTTCTTCCGATAGGCTTTGCTCTGACAATATGTTCTCAAATCAGAGCGGCTGGTCAGAGAGACTTAAGGGTGCAGCTTCCATTGGCGCTCCGGCTTAAGACCTACACAAACCATAACATGGAGCAAAAATTCCCCAACTACTTGACCTAATTTTTGTTAAATAATTTGAAATGGCAATGTATGGAATGAATGCATGTATGAAAACATATACGGATATGAATCCCCCTGCAGCCCAGGAGATTTATGTGAGTCGGTTGTTAGCTCTGAAGTGTGGGTGTGACCAGGGTGTATGTGTACAGTACAAGAGTTAGTATGTCTGCTGGGTGTGAATGTCTGTACATGTCTGTGTGTGTGTATATGTGTGAGAGTGAGCCAAATAGAGAGAGCAAGCCTGAGAGAGACAGATTAGGAGAGATGGAGAGGGAGCGAGGTCGAGGGCCAGCTGAGGAGCTGGTTCAGGGTCACATCCCCCAACTGAAGGGCTGACTGACTGACAGGGCGGCATCAAAGGTCAGGAAGTTAATACCCCAGCAGGAAAAACATGACCTGAAAGAAGACCCCTGGCCACTTACCTCCCCCAACCGTCATCCCCTCTGACCCAGCAGCCCCACCACATCACATGAAAACTTTACAAGGAAAACCTTTTAAATAACCAATTAGCAATCTCCTTCTTCAAAACCTTCCCATCCTGTACACGCCTCATCTTCCGAGTCCTCTTCCCAGACACACTTGCGCACGCACACAGGCGCGTACACACACAGATAAAGACAGTGAGTCAGAGGATAAAACACAGCTGGGAGAAGCAGCTAACTCAGCAGTCCTCAGCAGAGCGTTCCATGTGTAGAGGTAAAGTGAGCAGCCCTCCTCTTCAAGCTTCCCATGCATCAAAGAGTGAAAGGCACACAGTGAGTGGTGCTTTGTTCTCTGTTTATAATTCAGCACCAGCATCCCAACAGCACAGATCTGAGGTCTCCCACAGACAGGGAGCGAGGTCTAGCCCTCGGTAAGCCCTGGCTTCTATGATGTCTTCTTTCAGCAGTTTAGGAGTTTGCTAGACAAGATGATGTAATCCACACAGCCTAAAATGATATTTCTACCATCCAGTCTGTCGGTCGGTCTAATACCTCATGTAACTAACTGCATGGTTATTGGAGCCAATAGCAGTCAAATCTCATTGGTACAGATCAATAGCCATGTATGATCTGTGTGGGAGAGGCTAGGTAGTTGAAACCAAGGAGAGCCTCTGGTAACCCACTGAATGACTGCTTTGGGCTAGACTTTACGTCTATGCATAGGAGGGAGGGGTGCGAAACTGCACCATAAAACCTTGGAATAATTTTCTTTTATTTTGACCCACTTTGTCAAATCCCCCCAGTACAGTATTAAGACTGGTGGAGTAGAGTGGTGAACTGTGGAGTAAAGTTCTAAGCTGCCTCATGAGTCCTTAGTTGACTTACTGGCCTCATTCCCCTACAAATCACCCTTTCGTCTCAATCCACACACAGCAGCAGATCATTACACAGTTAACCCATAGAGACACTGTGCTGCTCTACTGAAACACCACCAGACTGTATAACTGTCAGGTAATAACTACTGTTAGAAAGAGTCTAAAACACATGATTGAATTGGCTGTAATGAGTGGATTTTCCCCGTTTTAACCTGGGACGCAAACCAGTCATCTTTCGGCGAAATTCGCCGTTTTGAATCCAAAATAGGTGACCTATGTGATTTGTGTAGATCCGATGAGAAAAGTTTGTGTGGGGGGGGCTTGGATCACTATCCAAGGCTCAGTCAATCGTTCCTATAATAACAGAATGCAGCACGTACTGAAGAGGGAAGAGACAACCAGTTTGCTAGTTACATCATCAGCGAGCGCTCTGGAAAGACAGCGGGAGAGTGGAAAGGCAGTTTGTGTGTCCACTGAACGATAACGAAGAGCCACAGAGACGGGGGCGAGAAGGTGATGAAGCGTACTTCATGAGATGATCAACAACTGGCATTTGGAAAGTTTGAGGTGAGGGAGAAAGTGTGGTGGAACAAGTATTGTTAAGCATCTTGCTAGCTGGATCAAATTCTCCCTTAGCTAGCCAGAGAAATGTTGAGCAACATTAGCCAACTTAACTTATCAAATAATTGAGTTTATGGTGTGAAAATTAGCTAGCTAATAAAGTCAGACAGCTAACGTTAGCTAGCTAATGTTACAACAACAGATGCGCTAACGTCAGCACCTAACTAATTCGCTATAGTATTAACAGGTATAACGTTACGACTCCTTGCCGTTCCTCAAGTTATAACGCGTTAGTTGCTTACTGGACCCTGGCAATCTGTGTGAAATGTTAACTAGCTAACGAACTAACTACTAATCTGTGAACTGATGTTTTCCCTCTAAAGTATGTGGTTAATTTTCAGAATGAGAGAATTAGGTGAAAATGAGGCATTGCTTGTTAAACACGTTGATTCAGATATGAAGTGTAGCTGGAGCTGGGCCTGGTTTAAGCTGGATGCCACCATAGAGTTGAAAGGAACTCCACACACATTGGGCACTTTTTCAGTCAGCGGATAAAAAGGGGCATGCCAGGTGTACTCTCTGCCTGAAAGAGCTCAATTAAGGCAACAAAGGGTATCATGCTCTGCTGGCACATCGTAGAACAAATGTCCACAGGCAGAAAGTGTACAACGTAATAATGTGTAGGCCAAAGATATTCCTTTTGTTGTGTTGAACTTCACAGTAACATGTGAGTGAAGGGTCATTATTACATTTTTTACTCAGTGAACGTTCTTTTTGCACACATGTAGCCTTGTGCACTTGATCGATGTCTACTATAGTGGCCACCATAATAGAGCAAAAATAGAATGCCTGTTTCATTCTATTTCTACTTGAGATGGTTTTTTTCCCCCCAAGTGCAATATTTGTGTGTGTGTGTGTGTGTGTGTGTGTGTGTGTGTGTGTGTGTGTGTGTGTGGTCAAGAGCGTCTGCTAAATGACGTAAATGTAATGACGTAAATGTCACAAGCGTTCCATTTTAATCCCACCACACCTTCTCCGCTATGCAATCTGGTTTCAGAGCTGGTCATGGGTGCACCTCAGCCACGCTCAAGGTCCTAAACGATATCGTAACCGCCATCAATAAGAAACAATACTGTGCTGCCGTATTCATTGCCCTGGCCAAGGCTTTCGACTCTGTCAATCACCACATCCTCATCGGCAGACTCAATAGCCTTGGTTTCTCAAATGATTGCCTCGCCTGGTTCACTAACTACTTGTCTGATAGAGTTCAATGTGTCAAATCGGAGAGCCTGTTGTCCGGGCCTCTGGCAGTCTCTATGGGGGTGCCACAGGGTTCAATTCTTGGGCCAACTCTTTTCTCTGTATACATCAATGTCGCCGCTCTTGCTGCTGGTGAGTCTCTGATCCACCTCTACGCAGACGACACCATTCTGTATACTTCTGGCCCTTCTTTGGACACTGTGTTAACTACCCTCCAGACGAGCTTCAATGCCATACAACTCTCCTTCCGTGGCCTCCAACTGCTCTTAAATACAAGTAAAATTAAATGCATGCTATTCAAATCGATCACTGCCTGCACCTGCACGCCCGTCCGTTCTGACTTAGAATATGTGGATAAGTACAAATACCTAGGTGTCTGGTTAGACTGTAAACTCTCCTTCCAGACTCACATCAAACATCTCCAATCCAAAGTTAAATCTAGAATTGGCTTCCTATTTCGCAACAAAGCACCTTTCACTCATGCTGCCAAACATACCCTCATAAAACTGACCATCCTACCGATCCTCGACTTCGGCAATGTCATTTACAAAATAGCCTCCAATACCCTACTCAATAAATTGGATGCAGTCTATCACAGTGCCATCCGTTTTGTCACCAATGCCCCATATACTATCCACCACTGCAACCTGTACTCTCTTGTTGGCTGGCCCTCGCTTCATACTCGTCGCCAAACCCACTGGCTCCAGGTCATCTACAAGACCCTGCTAGGTAAAGTTCCCCCTTATCTCAGCTCACTGGTCACCATAGCAGCACCCACCTGTAGCACGCGCTCCAGCAGGTATATCTCTCTGGTCACCTCCAAAGCCAATTCCTCCTTCGGCCGCCTCTCCTTCCAGTTCTCTGCTGCCAATTACTGGAACGAACAACAAAAATCTCTAAAACTGGAAACACTTATCTCCCTCACTAGCTTTAAGCACCAGCTGTCAGAGCAGCTCACAGATTACTGCACCTGTACATAGCCCATATATAATGTAGCCCAAACAACTACCTCTTCCACTACTGTATTTATTTATTTTGCTCCTTTGCACCCCATTATTTCTATTTCTACTTTGCACTTTCTTCCACTGCAAATCTACCATTCCAGTGTTTTTCTTGCTATATTGTATTTACTTCGCCACCATGGCCTTTTTTTGCCTTTACCTCCCTTATCTTACCTCATTTGCTCACTTTGTATATAGACTTATTTTTCTACTATATTATTGACTGTATGTTTGTTTTACTCCATGTGTAACTCTGTGTTGTTGTATGTGTCAAACTGCTTTGCTTTATCTTGGCCAGGTCGCAGTTGTAAATGAGAACTTGTTCTCAACTTGCTTACCTGGTTAAATAAAGGCTAACTGCAATATTAGTGTATTGTTTTTTTCTCAAGACTTGATTGTCATTTGCAGTAAAGTCAAGACAATAACATTGAATTGCTTTCTTTACATTTTTTAGCTCTGAGTTTGCTTCACATTAACCACTTTTTTTTTAACCCACAGAGACTGATCATGTAGATCATATTCTTTGTTGTTTAATTAGTTAAAACTTGCATTTCCCCCTAGCAGGGATTTTTTGCATGTTTCAGTGCAACAAAAAAAAGAAAAGAAAAAAAGTCTCACCTTTTTGGGGCCTCACCAGTTTGCATCCCTGCTTTTAACCTAGGTTCAGAGAGACAGTATGTCTCTTCCATCACTGGCCTTTTTAAAACATATCAAGCTGCACATGGGAGGAAGGGAAGAGTTGGTCTAGGCTAGGCAAGCTTCATAGTGATTTGTAATCAGGCCTAACATTTACAGGAAAAGAGAAAACTCTTTCAAAGCCTGCCAATAATCGAGAAGGTAGAGAAAAACCACACTGTGACTTCATGGTCCAAAGAACCACTGAGTCCTTTTACCCCCTCAAAAAGAAGGCAGGAGGAGTGATATGAGAGTTGGAACGAGGACTGTTGGGAGCTAATCTTTTCAAGTTTGTTTGCAGTTGTTAATGAAGTGGCCCCAGAGTGGTTTGCTGCAGTTTCCCTTTGCACTTTCATCGTCCTTCCATTAAGTTCGAACAGTGAAACACAAGCAAACAAACTCATACCCACACTCATTTTTGTTCACATCCTGTCCCGTAGTACCTTAGTGACCATTAGCTCATGTGATCTGTGGAGCGAGAGAGCAGAGCCTGGTTAGAGGGGTGGGGAAGTGGAGTCCTTTAGCAGTTGGACCTGCTCCAGAACTTCCTCCACTGCTACAGTAAACTAGCTTTCAACTGGAGCCAGCAGACAGAGAGAGAAGGGGCTGGAGGGAGGAGAGTATGGCCAGAAAATAAACTGACCAAACTGACTGCCCTTACCTGACTGGCAGCTCAAATAGAATAGCCAACTTTGTTTGATTGTGACTGATTTGATGACAAGCATGTTTTGCCACTATACAGAAATGTGTGGGAACTTAACTGCTCCAATAGGCTTTCCACACATTTCTTAAGAACGATCCCATTTAGGATAAGTTGAATATCCAATAAAAAAAAGAGCAGAATGCATGATTGAACCATTGTGGGTTTAAACCCTGGCTGGCCAGAGAAGTCTCTGAGATAAAGGAGTCTCAGAGAGACAGAGACAGACAGAAAGGGAGGAAGAGAACCACACTCTCTGAGCATTCAGTTGAAGTAATACGTTGAAATTAAACTTAAGACCCTGTTGCCAAGCGAGGAAGAAACTCCCAAATGAGTCACCGGAAGACCACAAGCATAGCTCATAAAAACACAACAGCTAGGACAAAATTAAACAGTATAAACCAATAGCAAGGGTCAGAGTTAAATGCCATAGCCTGCCAACCTTATGAGAAAGATGACAATTAGCCCACAATGTATAAAAATGTTCTTTGTCGAATTGCCTCTGGTTTTAGCAAACGTCAGTATAAACCATCACTGAATGGCCCTGAGTAATGTTGTTTCAGATAAAACTAAATTCCCCAGAGCTATAGTGAGAGACAAAGAGAACACACATGTGCGAGGTGCAGCTCTACTCTGGCTGCATCTGTGGCAGGCTGGAATGTGATGAGGGTTTACTGGGTTTATAAATAACAGAAAAAGGGAGACACAAAAGGCAGTGCTGTTCTGAATCTGCAGGAGCAGGGCCACTCTCCCCCATTCCCAGGCAGCCAGCACCCTTTCCTCTCCAGCCGCCCTGCAGTCCACTCCACCTTACCACTCGCTCTCACTTTCTCTGGAGTGGTTACCTCCAGCACCCCTGCCCCACTCCATCCCGTCTGCTCGCCTTCTCCTCACCGTTGCTAGCAACACCAGAACCATTTAGTCTGAATGGAGAAAAGAAATCAAGGCAACCCAGGAGTGTTTAAAGGGAGCTATTGTGGCGTGTGTCCCCGTGTGAGAGAGACGTTGAGGTAGCTTACAGCAGTGCACTTATCCTCCCCACGGGTCTAGAGATGACTGACTAGCTATAAATCAGCACGCCACCAGATGGTAATCCAACAGTATCGAATGTCTTCAATTATTCAAAGAATGTTAATAGGGGAAATCAATACTCCAATTTCAAAACAATAAGAGCATCTCCAAAGTCTCTAGAATAGTACACAGACTAACAAAAAAGGTGGCTAATTCATAACAGTATGATACCTAATCACCCGTTGAAATATGCTTGGAGCAGAAAACCCAGCCAGAGCAAGTGTTTCAGCGTAAATCCGTGCAGGGATCTAGAGCCGACGGGAGATTTCTGATGAGAATCGATCTGTTTTGTCACATTACAGCATTCATCCCTCTCCCTTGGTTTCCAAGGAGCCAGAGTGGACCGCCACACCACCTGAAGCTTAACCAGCAGAGATAGAGATGGAAACCACGCTCTCCTTTATCTCTCATTCCTTACACCACCTTTCCCTCCTTTTCTAATGATGCACTGTCATGCTGTGTAATTACATGCACCAAGACCAAGGGAGGGAAGGAGAGAGGGGAGATGGGAGGAGGTGAAGGACTGAAAAAGGTTCCACAATAGCCAGTCACACCAAATGTAAATGCCTTCGTACTATCCAGAGTGAAACGGTTAGGGGGAGTGTGGAGAGGACGGTGCAATGTGCATTTATGTTCCATTCTTCATGGTGTGGCAAATTGGATTGTGATGCTGGATCTGCGGCTCAATGTGATTTGCCTGTGAGTCACACACATAACAGACTGTGGAGAGAAAACACCACCATCTCAACCAACCAGCTCTATTGTCTCCCCAGTCAGGTCACACATCCCTTTATCAAAACACATCAAAAATATACACAGTTATATGACAGAAAAACTATGGATGAGTTCATGTATGATTAGCTACAGTATCTCTACCCCACCCACCCGGTCTGTAACTCCTGTTGGATTAACAGAGGCCTGAGAGAAAGTATTTTAGCTTCAGACAGGTTCACCCTCCACGATCAGACCTCAGAAAGGGTCATTTATGTAATACCCACCCAGTTCTCAGCAAGGGGTTTCCCGTACATAGAGGTGCTTTGTTGTGGAGTTCAAACGAACAAGAAACCCACTCAACTGCCCACCACAGCTGGCCTGAACTGTGTAATCCACTTACACGTCTGTAACCCATAGCCTAGACGCCCTGGCCCACATACACCATCCCTTACTCCCATCAGCACAGATCAAAAGGACCAATCAGAGACACTAAGCAGCAGATAAAGCCCATTTCAGATTTATACCTATTTCGTCACGGTCTGTACTTTCTGCGAATCAGCCAAAAAATTATATGCACAATGTTCATTGCTTTTCCTGCACTGTTCCAGTGAGATGTTACTCTATAGACACCCGGGCCGTCCCGTCCACCACGTCGAGCGGATCTAATTAAATGCTGTTCCACATTAACAGGATTGGGCGAGCTCACCATTTCCTGCCCTGTTCCCCATGGCCTTTGAGTGGCACTCGGGCTAATGCATAGAAACAGGAACAGGATGAAATGCCAGACACAAGTGAAACCGACATCAACACACACAGCAAACCTGCTCACATTATTGCCTTGCGGTGGTGAAACATGGCGACAGTGTTGTACAGTCACACAAAAGCTGTGTTGAGACCACTGCAGATAGAAGAACAGACTGTAAAGGCTTGAGTCTTAACGTAACCCAGAGCTACGGTAGGACTAGGAGGAGTAATGCAATGGAATTAAATATAACAATTTAATAGGATCTATGTGTAATGCCCTGAAATCATGTCAATCTAAATCACACTACATGTATAAGCCTGTTCTTTAACAGCACAATATCCCTCTTCATTTCCTTATTTGTCTGCAGTCATTTGGTCATTACTGGGCTTCAGGGTTTGACCTTTCAAAACATAAGGCTGCATACATCTCAGCCTCATTTTCCCACTGCCACCAGCAGGCTGCTGCCAGAAACCCATCCTGGAAGCAGTGGTCTGCCAAGCAAATAGTCTTACTACCACATTGCGTAACTATGTGTAAAATAGTGCGTTTGGAAACTGGTTGATTCAAACTGCCTCCATCCATAGATAATCATGCTGTAGTTTGGCCTTCTCACTGGGGACTGAAGACAGTCATGCTGATGACAGTAACAGAAAGAGAGGGAATAAGCCACGTCTTGACAGAGGGGAGAAAAACGCTATGAAATACATTTTGCACAAGCTCTCCCTTCCATTATACTG
The DNA here is from genome assembly GCF_901001165.1 of Salmo trutta. Taxonomy (NCBI): domain Eukaryota; kingdom Metazoa; phylum Chordata; class Actinopteri; order Salmoniformes; family Salmonidae; genus Salmo; species Salmo trutta. Next base: position 21,932,152 of record NC_042982.1, read on the forward strand.
GGCTGCTTAAAGACAGTTAACTGTGTGTTATTCAGTTCCGCGTAACATGGCACTCTGTCTACGTGTCTTTCGCTTGGAACCAGCTGGAGAACCAAACGGTAAAAATCGACAAAAACAAACAGTCTAGCGGACATTGAAGCTAAGAGCTTTGAGACATAAACAGTAGGCCAATGTTCCCATTTGGCAAACCAAAAGGTCAAGTAAGAGGCTGCTAGACTACCTCCTGATCCATTCTGTTTGTGTGGTAATTCACTTTTGTTAGAAAACACATAGCAACTGCTCAAGATCTCCCAATTTGCTCATTTGTCCTCCTGCACAACTGCAATAGCTGGGTTGGAATGGGTTAGCTCAAAGAATATTTATAATTTGTGACAGAAAACCTACCACAAGTAGACCACACAGTCTGCTCTTTGCTCCTACGTGTCACTCCTGTTCTACAGGGACTGGCATATTTCCTTCCATTCTAAGCTACTTCAAAAATCACTCCTCCCCTTAAAAACAGCCAACACTCCCCCAGCCTCTCGCAGAATGAGTTCACATTCACAAGGCTAAAAGGGAGGGGAACTGCAATAGCCCTCTAAGCATTCATCTGTTGTTCTCTATGGCCAAAAGAGATCCTATCATTTACATATAGAGTCTGTGATTCTATGACCAAGGCTGAATATTTTTTGGGGTGTTTCTGAAACCTCCGTCAACATCCTCCACCAGGGGAAGTGTGTGCTGTGCAACGATGGTTCCCAACCATCTAAACCGCATGGTGTTCGTCGGTCTGTATTCAGTCGTCCCACAGTAAAACCCAACAAAGAGCTTCCGTCTGTCACACCACTCTACCTCGTCCTGCTAGATAAATCAGCTGGCATTAATACAACGGCCGGGGCAGCAATTAGGTATCAACGTCATATTCAGCCATTTGTTGTGCTCTCCTTGTGTTTCTGGCACGTATGAAAGCTGAAAAGCAGTTTTGTTATAAGATTTTTTCCCCAGAGGGATACAATGTTCACTTGTGTAACCCACCGGATCACTCTGGGTGGTCCGGCCAAGTGAGCAACAAATGGAGCGGCATGGACCGGTTCAGCCCAGATCGGACTGCTATCCCTGTGTGGTACACTTGTTTGGCTTTTTTCCTGTCCATCATGGCTACCTCTCTCGCTTCTCTAAAATGACAGCATCCCCCAGCACAAAACAAACTGCTCAATGCCACCATTATTTATTTTAATGAGCTCACAAACACTCTGAACTGCCTGACTGTTTAATTTAAAGAATCAGTCAGCGAATTTTATACATCACACAACAAAGACAAACAACTAAACCGACCAATCCCAGGGCTGGGACGGAAGTAGAGAGGAAGAAGTGTACAAAAGGGACATCGTAATGTTGTTTTATTTCATTGATTCCCTTCCAGTGTTTCGCTCTGGACACCAATGTCCCACAGAAACTCAAAATCAGTGCTAATTGCTCCTTCAAAACAGGCCCTCGTCTCAGAATTACTCAATGTCTCTCACAAGATCTTCATATACACGGAGTGTACAAAACATTAGGAATGCTTGCTCTTTCCATGACAGTCTGACCAGGTGAATCCAGTGAACGCTATGATCCCTTTCTGATGTCACCTGTTAAATCCACTTCCAATCAGTGTGGATAAAGGGGAAGAGACAATTGAGATTGTGTATGTGTGCCATTTACAGGGTGAACAGGGTATGGTAGTAGGTGCCAGGCGCACCGGTTTGTGTGTGTCAAGAACGGCAACGCAACTGGGTTTTTCACGCTCAATGGTTTCCCGTGTGTATCAACAAATGGTCCACCATCCAAAGGACATCCAGCAAACTTGACACAAATGTGGGAAGCATTGGAGTCACCTTGTAGAGTCCATGCCCCAAAGAATTGAGGCTGTTCGGAGGGAAAAAAGGAGGGTGTTCCTAATATTTTGTACACTCAGTGTATCTTCACATCCAAGTCTCATCCATTTTGTTTTCCCTCCTTGAACTCAAGACTAATGAATTCCCAACCCACTCTCTCATTCTTCCTCAGATCTTGTGAATGTCAGTGAGCAGCATGAGTTGACTTGTCCATGTAAAAGCCTTGGTCTGTCCATCACTCCCACATCACAGCTAGGTCCATATGAACATCCATCTTCTGCAGATGCACCTCCTCTGATAAGAGCCTGTTGTACACTCCACATTTCATTCTAGGGCTTGGTCTTGATTCTATAGAACTAACAAGGACAAGCAATAGCTTTAACACAGTGTGAGTTGTCATACAACAATGTCATGGGATGACATATTTGGAAACGGGAAGGCTACAGCTGAAAACAGACCATCTTTACGTGACCAATAGAAAACACTGACAGGATAAGATGGTTCTCCAGTAATATAAAAAATGACTCAGGGTATCAGCTGACACAGTACTTGTGTGAGAAGACCACTTACATTATTGTCATATCAAAAACTCTAAACCCTAAATACTTTTTTGTATCTTAACCAACCCTAACTACGCCTCATGCTGGTTGATAATAAACTGCGGCATGTCAGAAAAGCCATAAGGGTTGTACAGCTCATGGCTTATTTCCTGATCTGTGTTGCCTACGTGAAGCCTGTTCCATTCTGGCCACACATCTATTAATGTAATCTGTGGGAAAATCAGTGGCTCAGAGTAGAGAAGGCATCAGGACTGGGGGTTTATTTGATTAATTCCAAATACCCGCTTAATTGCTGCAGTGGCGTGTTCCATTAGCCCATGGCGAGCAGAGTAGAGCGGCACACAGCTCCTCTTTACAGGAGTAAAAATAAAGCAGGATATCCTGGTCACCGTTCCCTAGAAATGTGTTAATGATTCCCCAGACTAAAAGCCATGGGACATCTATTATTCTAAATGTTTCCTAGATTCTAAAAAAAATTCAACAGGAGGAAGTTTGAGTATGCATACATTTGTTGATGCGACATAAGACAAAAGTATGTATCATGGACTAGCTGTGTGTACTTGTTAAATGTACATGAGCATACAGAATCTAAAAAACACTAATGGATATAATCATTAAATAGCAGAGCTCCTGTGCTGCAAAAATGCACCCTCATTAAAATAAAAACGAGTTTTGTTTTATTTCACCACGTAAACATTGTGTAATTAAAGCATTACTGTTGTAAATCTTCTTTAATGTGGTACAGTAACAATGACATTTCTCTGCAGTAAAAGTTTCCAGAATAATTGCAGTCTTAGTCAGTGAATGTCTGAATACCCAATTTCTAAAAACTGTACATATGAATTCTCCTCTCTGTCCATCACATCTCTCCTCTCCCTAGCCAAGACAATCTTTTTAAAATTAAACCTCTGAGTGTTTACTAAGACAGATTGCCTCATCACACTAGAGACATCTCCCTCCTTCCTGGATACACTCAGCATCCAACAAGATTAATGACAGTGTCATGCCAAGAAAATAGAAAAATGGACGTAATTTAATTATTTGTATTTCTTGTGTCATCTAAGAGTGAATGAGTGTGGGTTCTTTAAGCCGAGAGCTGTGGACTATTCAGGATACAGCCGCTATACAGCCGCTATACAGCCACTCCGGCAGCCCAGCAGACAATACGCAACTCCTTTAAAAGTGTTCCTCCCACAAAGGGAGTAAAGCCAGGGGGTGAGAGGGGACTGTATTAACAGTAATATTCCTTATTGAACTAAAGCTCTGGAGCAGGAGAGTAGCATTGGTGGTTAGTAAGGTCCGTCGAGAAAGAGAGAGAGAGGGCTTTGCATATATTGAGTGGCATTGTGAGAGCTGGCGAGGGGTCGCTCCACTACTCCAGAAAAACAGCTTTTCGCATACCCAGTCTCTCCTCAACACACACACAGCTCTGGTATGGCCAGCCCCTTCTCATACGTTACCTGCGTAGTGTATAGTCCAACACCCAGCAGCCGAACTGTTCCTCAGTCACCCTATGCCCAAGCACTACAGTGGGCCAGTGTGAACCAGGCTAATAATTAATAGCATGTAATTAAGATGGCAGACTCCCCTGTACTTGTAAACCCCCATTAGTCCAATGTACCAGCATGCTGTAATTGCTTTGTTTGATGTGGATTTCTGGAGTATCACACCCTCTCACCCACCCCCACCTGCTTCCAGCCATCACGCTCACTAAACTTGAGTGACATTGACGCTTGTCAAGGGCAGAAATCACTCAGTAAGGGTTGTAATGAGAGGAGCAGCCCTTGTACATTTGGCAATTTGCCAGACTCATGATGACGGGCAAGGCAGACGAGGCGAGGTGGACTTCATAAGTGGGACCATTTTAGTTCCCACCATTAACAGCACATCAACGATTCCACCAGTCAGTCAGCCAGCCGCCCAGGCCTGAATCCCAGCAGCCCCCATACTCTGTCCCCCTCTAACATCCCACCATAGCCTGCAACCTGTTCTCAGCCTTGATCTGCAGTCAGTCACCATTCAATTTAATGCATAAAGGGATAAATGAGTGAATGATTACATTTTTAAATCAAGCTGAAAGGATCTCCAGCTGAAAAAAGGAGAGTTAAAAAAAAGGGGGAAATTTGCTTGTTTCCAAAAAATCATTTTTAATCCTTGACACCTGTCAAACGGCTCACACTCATCAACCCCCGGGGTTCATAAAAGGCTGCAATTGAGGCTTAACCCTACGAGTGCCTTCGGCATTGAGAGTGTCCCTGCTCAGGCACCAGACCCTCGCAGGCTCACACACGTATACAGTAACATATACAGTAAGTCTGCATCCCAAATGGCACCCTATGCCCTATTAGTGCACTACTTTTGACCAGGACCCATCTGGAAAGTAGTGCACTATATAGGGAATAGGGTGCCATTTGGGGCGCACTCTATGCTGCAGCGCTAAGGCTAAAGTGATCTTACACATGTAGGCTGTCTGAAACTAGACACAGACCAGAGGTCTACAGGAAGTAAGAAAGAATGTTCAGGTCCGTGTTGAACATTCACACAATACTCTATCACAGATAGGAGGGACACACAGCTACCACATCAAGTAATAGAGGCTAGTTGTGGATTATGAGCTGCTGTGAATGGAAAAAAAGACAAAACACAAGATGGAGAATGTGGAGATGTAATAAAAAGCCTCGATAAAAGCAGCTCTCTACAGTGGGCCTTATCTGTACCGTGTTTCCCTTTTCCCCTCAGTGGTGCTCCATTGCCTGTAGCGTTGTCTCTGCTCTGTGTGGTGGGGATTCTATTCTCAGATAGATATCAAAGCTGCTCGCCTAGCAGGCCGTAGCAACAGTATGACAAGCACATTGCCTCAGGAGGGAGGCAGAAGCCTGAACGAGGTGTCGCCTCGCAAGACGAGGGACTCTGGGAAAACAAACTAGACTAGGAGGGAATGGAGTTAGCTTTGGTCTGCGTCAGCCGGGTCAACTTGTTGAAGACGTTGGCCTACAAGGAGCTGGCACACTGCCACGCTAGCATCAGTTACCTTCCATTTCCCTCTATACCTTCACCACATGAGTTAAGGCTTTAAATGATCTGCAATCACATATTTACTTACATAGACAAGTCAAATCTCTGAAGTTTTCTCCAAAGGTTATGAGACCAGGGGTATGTAAGAGGCTTTGAAAATGCAGCTCATTATTTGCAGTAACCCTCGCGGTTATTGGTTGATGTTGACAAGACAGCAGGGTGCTTGGCCTATGGAGGAGGCTTAGTGGAGAAGAGACGGGAGGGGGGCTGTAAAGAGGGTTATGGGGGGGGCAGCAGTGAGGGGCCAGACCATTGTTAGAGCCTGAGAAAGTGTTAGAGCAGGAAGAGTGGCACACAGTGGCTTAGTGAATAACAGGAAATACTGAGATATAGGTCTGCACGACAAGCTACAGCCCAGTCCTGCTGCATAGGGACTACAGTATTGGATTTATACCGCCACAAAAACTTCCACTCACAGAAGAATCTAAGCGGAACTGCTAGTGCGCAAATACACTACATGACCAAAAGTATGTGGAACATCTAATTCCAAAATCATGGGCATTAATATGGAGTTGTTCCCCCTTTTCTGCTATAACAGCTTCCACTCTTCTGGGAAGGCTTTCCACTAGATGTTGCAACATTGTGGGGATTTGCTTCCATTCAGCCACAAGAGCATTAGTGAGGTCGGGCACTGATGTCAGGCAATTCCAATTAAATCTCAAAGGTGTTTGATGGGGTTGACGTCAGGCGTCTGTGCAGGTCAGTCAAGTTCTTCCACATCAATCTCGACAAACCATTTCTGTACAGACCTCACTTTGTGCACAGGGGCATTGCCATGCTAAAACAGGAAAGGGCCTTCCCCAAACTGTTGCCACAAAGTTGGAAGCACAGAATTGTCTACAATGTCATTGCATGTTGTAGCATTAAGATTTCCCTTCTGGAATTAAGGGGCCTAGCCCGAACCATGAAAAACAGCCCCAGACCATTATTCCTCCTCCACCTAACTTTACAGTTGGCACTATGCATTCGGGCAGGTAGCGTTCTCCTGGCATCCGCCAAACCCAGATTCATCCGTCGGCCTGCCAGATGGTGAAGCGCGATTCATCACTCCAGAGGACACGTTTCCACTGCTCCAGAGTCCAATGGCGGAGAGGTTTACGCCACTCCAGCCGACGCTTGGCATTGCGCATGGTGATCTTAGGTTTGTGTGCAGCTGCTCGGCCATTTCATGAAGCTTCCGACGAACAGTTATTGCACTTACTCTGCTTTCAGAGGCAGTTTGGAACTCAGTAGTGAGGGTAGCAACCAAGGACAGACGATTTTTACGCGCTACTCGCTTCAGCACTTGGCAGTCCCGTTCTGTGAGCTTGTGTGGCCTACCATTTCACAGCTGAGCCATTATTGCTCCTAAATGTTTCCACTTCACAATAACAGCACGTTCAGTTGACCGGGGGAAGCTCTAGCAGGGCAGAAATTTGAAAGGTGGCATCCTCTGACGGTGCCACGTTGAACGTCACTGAGCTCTTCAGTAAGGCCATTCTACTGCCAATGTTTTCCTATGGAGACTGCATGGATGGGTGTGTGCTCGATTTTATATACCTGTCAACAATGGGTATGGCTGAAAAAGCCAAATCCTCTAACTTGAAGGGGTGTCCCCATACTTTTGTGTATGTATATATAAGGTATCATGATGGAGCAGCATATGAGATTTTCTTGTATAGTTTTGTCCAAATCAATTAAATGCTAAAGTGTTTCAGCCTTTGAAATGCTGAAATGACAGAGTGCTGCTCATTAGGGAGATGGCTGGGAGGGGTTGTTGAGAGGCAGAGATCTCCACCAAGCCTGTGAATGCAATTATCACTGAGACCTTGAGCTGGGGCCCCAAACAATAAATACATGTTGTTATCATAATCATACCACAACTATGCATGGGAATAGAGCTAAATTATTTTATCATTTTGCGTTGATTGTGGAACAGAATTTTAATTGATGAGTAAGTTACTTTTTGGATGTGCATCCAGTCCAGTCCCCCACCTCAAAGGGGAAAAAAACGAAACCAAAAATAAGGACCAACACCCCCTCGGAGAGAAGGAGGGAAAGGCCGACACGGCAGAAGGGAGAGGAGAGGAAACCTGACCCAATCTGCTCTTCCTGCTCTCCTTTGTGTTGGAGGGAAAGGCACACTGCTGTGGGGGTGGAGTCAACCATAAAGAGAAACAACATAGCGGGAGGCAGTGTGTCTTTGCACGGGTGTGTGTGTGTGTGTGTGTGTGTGTGTGTGTGTGTGTGTGTGTGTGTGGGGGGGCTATATGTTTAGCTTTAGGTGTCCCTCTACCCTGCTCACCTCACACGGATAATGAATCTTTAAGCAGCCGTTCTGCACTTGTGTCTGTTTTCCCTCCATGCATCACCCCCTCTGAATATTAAACTTGAATTGTATTTACTTTCCAAAATGATACCGCAGCACAGCGATCCCTCCAAGAGCTAGTACCTAATAGTGCCTGCCGCCCAACCTGTGTGCTGCATTTTCACAATAAATACAGCCATATAGCCTTTGAACATTATTTTAACACCAAAAAGGAAACAGCTGCAGTGGTTAGGATGTAGTCAGTGACTCAGCTCACATACATACTGGAGCAATTATTCCAACTCTCCTTCGGCTGGCATCCTACAGTACTACAGCTGTCCACACTTCACCCAAGGGCACAGCCAAAAGTAGGCCATGGCTCCTAGAGGAACTCAAGTTCCTGTTACTGTCGAGGAGGCTTGACTCCCAATCCCTACATCAACACAATGCCAACACAAATCACAACAACCTTGGCCTGTAACCCCAGGCCCACCACTAAATGTAAACCCTAAAGCCAGCCCCAATCTACTCTTTTCACTGGCATCCACAGGACTGGCTGTGAGTGGAACGGATTTCCTACATTTGGGAAGTGGGAAATACATAGGACGTTTTGGCATCCATTAGTATAAGGATAGCAATTAAACAAGTATATTGACCATACATCATCATAATAATAGAATTATGACATCAAAGTGAAATGTGACAGACATATTTCACTTGGTAACAATGGTACGGAAAATGAAAAGCATGGTAATCTGGAGGAATTTACACGCTGTATTATGACATGAAATGACTGCAATTTAAAAGATCAAAGTTGGGACACGTCTTTAGGAACGCTTCATTTCCCTCCCTCTCTTCATCAGTGTCCTTAAGGAGAGAAGAAAGGAAGCATGGGAGGGTGAAGAATGGCCTCACCCCCGTCTAGGATTCTGATTTCCCATGGGCGCCTCCACAAACTGAACGTCACGAAGCCCAATGGCAGCCCAATTAAGAGAGAATTCTAGGACAGCAAGTTTGGCTTTCAAGGCCAAAGCGACTCATGGGTATCACTTCAAAAAGGAAACTAAACGGGAAGGGGAAGAGAGACAAGGGAACACCCACAGCAGGCGACTGGAAAGTAAAACACAACATGGATAGAACCTACTGTACTGCATCACCTCTGAGCCAGGGGTAAAGGAAACCAGAACGGTAGGTCACACCTGCAGGCCACTGTGTGTGTGTGTGTGTGTGTATGTGTGTGTGTGTGTGTGTGAGTGAGAGAGTTTGCATGCACTCATACACAGCAGTAAATCTTGCAATAACATTCTTTGTATTCGAGGTACAGGACTTGACATTTTCGGAACAATAACCTTGACTGGCCCCCCCACTTCTACCACTTTGGCAAATCTACACACCGATAGAAACAATGTTAGAATATCCACACACAACAACCCCCAGTATATGTGGAAGAAACATGTCAGTTGAATGCATTCAGTTGTACAACTGACTAGGTATCCCCCTTTCCCTTTTCTATTCCGGTGCAGTGTGTGGTATATCCATCCCTAATAACTGGCAACTATCTGGCCACAAAAGACATGCGATCTGTTATCCCTTTCCCTGAACTTACATAAACCCCTTCGCTTTCCTCCTCTGAAATATTCCTAGCTTCGTGGCCAGGCCAGATATTTACTTTGGCCGGGCTTTCAGCTGTGAAATAAAAAAAGTGATGGTGGAATAGGCCTGGGGAGGCCAGTAAGCCACAAGAGTAGAGATGTTTTGCTTTGTTTCCCCCCAACAGAGTCTCCTCCAGAAACCATCTAAAAACACTGACATAGTCAGCATGAAACATGCAAGCATTCAAATAGACACTGCAATAATTGCCATTTAGCTATTACATAAGCCTGTCGTTCTTAACCATGGAATTGGCTGATTTCTATTGGTTCTAACACCAATATAAAACTTGGATTGATGGCGTTAATAACAGTTGCACCTCCTAACAGTCAGAGACAGTAGGGCAGGATCACCACTATGCTGCTATGATATGTTGTAGATCTCCTCCAGTAATTACAGTAATTACACTATACATTATGAACATCTCTCTTCTCCACCCTACTGGCAAATCCCAACCCCGCAGCACTAAATGCTATGTCACCACAACAAAGATGCTGGAGAACTCCCTCTCAGACACTCCTTCAGAGTTACACTGGGAGGGTCAACTGGGGTGAAGATATGGAGACAAGGCATTCATAAAGTGAGATTTGACAGCCTTGTGAGAATGTTCTGGCAAAGACCCTAAAGACAGTTATTTCTTACTGTATATGTTCAGAAGGTTTCTATGCATCTAAAAGAACATGTTGGCTGTAGAAGGAGTGAACACCTGTCACTAGCAGAGCTGGGAGGGGATATAATGAGATGTATGGTGGGAGATGTCCCTCTTCTTCCAGAAGCTTCTCTCAGAGGGGCCAGGGTGGTTGAGGAGGGGGTGAATCTACAGGTGGGGTATAATCTCACAGACCATAGACGAGTTATAGAGTACAGCAGTTCTGTTCAAATGTCTTTAAATCAATGTAGTGAAATGGACCTCTTTGGCAGTTCGGCTACTGATTTTGGACAGTTTCTCAGCTTGAACTGGGCTATACTCTGTTAACATTTAGTTTCATTCCCATAAACCTTTGGTAACCCCCCTGCTCCATTTCAACCATCACTCTGAGTACATCTCACTTACTCCTCTTTCTCCTTCACTTTCATTGCTTGCTCTTGACTTCAGTGCATACCGCTCACTGTGCTCAGTAATTAGAGGGAATGAAAAGGAGAAAAGGGAGGTGCTTGTCAGAAACACTGACATTTCAAACGTGAAACCTTCTCCTTAACAGACCTTAAGCCGTTACTCTGCTCCAGCTCAGCAGCTTGCCCAGTCTGTTGGTGATCACGTGCACACAAACAGGAGGAGCTTATCAAGGTTACATGAATTACTCCTAAATAACATTACTCTGGACAACATTCAATTCAACAGTAAATAGGCTTTCTGCATGCGGCAGAGCAAAGTACGAGATGCACCGGCTACCCGTTAAAGACTTAAAAACACACACCTGCTGGTTCTGAAAGCAGCGAGGCGATCAAATGAGCAGGTGGTGAGTAACATGCTGCTGCGCCAATGAAACGACTTCATCCCAAATGGCACCATATTCCCTATATAGTGCACTACTTTTCACAAGGGCCCATAGGGAGCACTGTATAAGGAAAAAGGGTGCCATTTGGGACACATATTCTGTCTCTGTACGCTCTGTCTGTCCTCCTCCCAGACTGGACTTAACACCTCGCCAGGCTGGGAATCCCATTACACTAATGGCTCTGAATGCATACACACTCTGATTTTCATTTCCTAAAGCATGTTTCAAAGAAAACATGGAGGGAAGTGGGATAACCTTTCTATTGGACAGGGATCAACTTCAGTCCTATAAAATGTCCCCATTCCATCCGGTCCAACACGGTATATTTCTGAGTTGTATAGATTAATAGGCTCCTGAGAGGCAGTCTAAGGCACTACATCTCAGTGCTAGAGGCATCACTACAAACCCTGGTTCGATCACGGGCTGTATCACAACTGGCCGTGATCAGGAGTGCCATAGGGCGGCGCACAATTGGCCCAGCGTTGTCCGGGATAAGGGTGGGTTTGGCCGGGGTAGGCCGTCATTGTAAATAGGAATTTGTTCTTAACTGACTTGCCTAGTTAAATAAAAGGTTAAATAAAAAATTTCAAATGGATCCCAACTCATCGATCTGAAGTATCTCAATAGCAAGGACCATTCATATGACGAGTCTGATGGGTAATCCATCAGTTCACTCTGCATCCAGTAAAACTGATCGAGGCTGAGGGTTTCATGTTGCTGTGGAGCGAAACATCATGTGGCTTTCATTTGGAGCCTGTGTTAACAATGCAGTGCTGGAGAAATGTCTCTCTCTCAAAAAGACAAGACCTCGCGGGCTCCTTACAACCAGCCTTTGATGCTACATGGCCGTGGGATCGGTTCCCCCAAGCCCAAACAGATGCACAGCAAAATAATCATCAAAACAACGATTAGCCCCCAACACAGAGGCACAGGTTAACCCACAGCATGGGCTCAGCCCCACAGGGGGTCCACTCCAACCAAACCCATCGCCAGGCGTTCCCTTTCATGATTTCCCTGTGCTTATTCTACTTATATTTGGGAACTTGAACGTATGCCTTTCAAGTAACTATTACCTTCAATATGTTTGGAATGCGTGTAGTGGGTGTTTTATTGCGTAGCCGAGACATACAATAATAGATTTTACAACAGGACGTGACGGCAGTGGAAATGTACACTGCTATAATGACCAAGTTAACCTGACTGGCTACAGTATACGTGGCTCTAGTCAGACTCACGCCAGTGCGGCAGCTCCACTGACCTCAGTGATTTCGGGCTGCGTACCAAATAGGGCCGGGACGATACCAGTATTGCAGTACTCATTAGTATCGTGGCAAGGAAACAAAACATGAAGTGGATTTTTAACTTCTTTAAGAAGAACACAATATTTTACATATAGCAGGTTTTTTTAAAAAGGACCAAAGTGTTTGTGGTCTGCTTCATTTTTGTCATGGGAAGAATTTTTTTTTTAAAATCACGATACTGGTACCGTCACAGACCTAATACAAAATAGCATCTTATTCCGTATGTAGTGCACTATTTAGGGAATCGGGTGCCATTTGGGACGCAGACTCAGTCTACATAATATTCAGTCAGTCAGTCTGTCTCCAGGAGAAATCCCTCTCACACAACAGATAGTCAGCACCTCCCACATCATCCTCTCTCTACGCCACAGCTAGGCCAACTCTGGATGTTTCTGGCCAGGTCTCTTTTTTGCCTCTTTTCTCCTCTCGCTGCAATACCATCATTACTTATTCCTCCATATTGGTTGCCTTTCCATCAGCTCCCATGTCTCTACTCTGGCCTGCCTGTACATTCTACAGATTCCATGTCATTTCTCAACAATGTAATCACAAGACATTCTTCGCCCGTAAAAAGCTTGCAGCTGCTGTGAGCAGACAACTATTTCCCATACATAATGTCACTACTCTGCTTTAATTTGCACTGGGGGCTCTGGCTTGACCGTGTGGGATTGGAAATATTTTAACAGTCAATGTAAAAATCGATTTAATTTGAATACGTGTGGCTCTGGGAATTACTTTCATAATTATTTACTCCATTGAAAGCAGAAAAAGTGACACCATAATGTGTTATATTATTTGAACCTATAATGATATGAATCAGCATGCGGAAGGTGGTGCTTTACCATTCATATTTCATTTGTTTTCAGGACCAGCTTGCCAAGCAGTACCCTTGAATAATGGTTAGTGAGTGCTAGTGTCCAAGTGCTCATACGACACACTAATAGAACTACTGAATCTTTAATGAGGTCAACAAAAAGCAGATGGAATGATGTGAATGCCCTGCCAAGGAGAAAGCAGGCCAGGAGGTATCCTCATATCCATTGGGCCAAGTAAATATTATGTCCAATTACATGGAGGGCATATTGCTGTAGTAATGTGTAGGGATAAACAGACATATGGACTGACTGATGTTACTGGCAGCATACAATATTCGATATTTGGATTACTAATCAAGAAATCGGTTGGAAGAGAGTTATGTAAATCCAATTGTAAACATTAGTATTTGCCAGCTATCTCCAGAGACAGCAGGGAGGGGATGAGAACCAGAGTTGAATCTGATTGGATTCTGACTTCACCCTGGCTGCTATGACGATTGACAATGTCAAAACTGCCTTGCGCAGTGCTCTGCCAAAGTTCTGATCTCAGTCCCCACCGCCACTCTATTCACCGGCTCGCTACTAAAACAGTACATGAACTAGTTTCACTGTGGGTTGTGCAGAACAAGCACAAAGCAATGCAAAAATAGCTAGATTTGGTTCGTTCTGCCATAACCATTCTGACAGTGAGGGACACCTGACAATTTCTCAATTACCCTAATCAGCTCAAATAGAAAGCTCACTTTCTGTTATAAAGATTGGCTGGAAAAAGGCTGATTCGATATTATGGAAAGGAATCTTTAAGAAGGCACAATGCATTGCCATCCAACCTTAGACACACACCACTTCATTATCTTGTAGCTAGAGATGAACGGCTTCCCTACAATCACATCCGTCTTTAGAGGGGGCTAGGATCAGAATACAGCACTACAACGTAGACGTGTGCGGCCCGCAACCTGATTCAATACAGCCCGCAGAATCATGCTCAGATCAAAGAATTTGCGATAGTAAAAAGTTTTGAAAAACGTATGTTATTCAAATTAAAAGCCCAATGAATACTCGCCTTTGTGTAATGATTTAACTCCCACCGCTTGTGGGACATTTATTTTGAAGGCACTTATAATTCACAACTGCACAAGGACATACAGCGACTGACACACACGTCACAGTTACAAATAGTTGCTAGATTGAAAAACACATTTTTGCTCAATTTCTAAGATTCCAAAGAAAAGGAAAGTAGAAAATAAATGTTGGGTGTTCCAGCAAGAGTGGACATCGAAATATTTCTTTATTGAGGTATCAGGGCAAGCTGTGTGCAAAGAGAGCATCGCTGTGGCTCAGTTCCCTGTGGCTCAGTTCCCTGTGGCTCAGTTCCCTGTGGCTCAGTTGGTAGAGCATGGTGTTTGCAACGCCAGGGTTGTGGGTTCGATTCCCACGGGGGGCCAGTACAAAAAAAAATAAAATAAAATAAATAAATAATATGCACGAAATGAAATGTATGCATTCACTACTGTAAGTCGCTCTGGATAAGAGCGTCTGCTAAATGACTAAAATGTAAATGTAAAAAAAATGTCTTGGAAGACTACAACTTGCCCTGACACCTCCAGACGAAGCATGCAGAGAACTATAGGAATATGTCTTCTGAGTAGAGGGCAAATGCATCGAACAAGTTGCTTTCTCAGTTGCAAAAGCAGCAAGGACTTTTCACAATACTGCATTCAGCAAACTACGGAATTGCAAGAGCTAGTTAGCTATGTACTGTCCCACAGAATTGCTAAACATAGCGAATAACTTGCTGATGGCGAATTCATTAAATAATGTTTAATTGACTCTGCAGCAATACTTTGCCCCGACAAGAAAGAGCTGTTTGAAAACGTTTTATTTATTTATTATTTCACCTTTATTTAACCAGGTAGGCTAGTTGAGAACAAGTTCTCATTTGCAACTGCGACCTGGCCAAGATAAAGTAAAGCAGTTCGACACATACAACACAAGAGTTACACATGGAATAAACAAACATACAGTCAATAATACAGTAGAAAAAGTCTATATACAGCACGTGCAAATGAGGTAGGATAAGGGCGGTAAGGCAATAAATAGGCCATGGTGGCGAAGTAATTACAATATAGCAATTAAAACACTGGAATTGTAGAATGTGCAGAAGATGAATGTGCAAGTAGAGATACTGGGGGGCAAAGGAGCAAAATAAATAAATACAGTATGGGGATGAGGTAGTTGGATGGGCTATTTACAGATGGGCTATGTACAGGTGCAGTGATCTGTGAGCTGCTCTGACAGCTGGTGCTTAAAGCTAGTGAAGGAGATATGAGCTTTAGTGATTTTTGAAGTTGTTTCAGTCATTGGCAGCAGAGAACTGGAAGGAGAGGCAGCCAAAGGAAGAATTGGCTTTGGGGGTGACCAGAGAGCTGAGATAAGGTGGGGCTTTACCTTGCAGAGACTTGTAGATGATCTGGAGCCAGTGGGTTTGGCGACGAGTATGAAGCGAGGGCGTACAGGTTGCAGTGGTGGGTAGTATGCGGGGCTTTGGCGACAAAATGGATGGCACTGTGATAGACTGCATCCAATTTGTTGAGTACAGTGTTGGCGGCTAGTTTGTAAATGACATCACCGAAGTCGAGGATCGGTAGGATGGTCAGTTTTATGAGGGTGTTTGGCAGCATGAGTGAAGGATGCTTTGTTGCGAAATAGGAAGCCAATTCTAGATTTAAATGTTGAATTTGAGATGTTTAATATGAGTCTGGAAGGAGAGTTTACAGTCTAACCAAACACCTAGGTATTTGTAGTTGTCCACATATTCTAAGTCAGAACCGTCCAGAGTAGTTATGCTGGACGGGCGGGCAGGTGCGGCCTGCGATCGGTTGAAGAGCATGCATTTAGTTTTACTTGCATTTAAGAGCAGTTGGAGGCCACGGAAGGAGGGTTGTATGGCATTGAAGCTTGTCTGGAGGTTAGTTAACACAGTGTCCAAAGAAGGGCCAGAGGTATACAGAATGGTGTCATCTGCGTAGAGGTGGATCAAAGAATAACCCGCAGCAAGAGCGATATCATTGATGTATACAGAGAAGAGAGTCGGCCCCAGAATTGAACCCTGTGGCACCCCATAGAGACTGCCAGAGGTCCGGACAACAGGCCCTCCGATTTGTCATACTATCAGAGAAGTAGTTGGTGAACCAGGCGAGGCAATCATTTGAGAAACCAAGGCTGTTGAGTCTGCCAATAAGAATGTTGTGATTGACAGAGTTGAAAGCCTTAGCCAGGTTGATGAATACGTCTACACAGTAATGTCTCTTATCGATGGCGGTTATGATATCGTTTCGGGCCTTGAGCGAGGCTGAGGTGCACCCATGAACAGCTCTGAAACCAGATTGCATAGCGAAGAAGGTACGGTGGGATTCGAAATGATCGGTAATCTGTTTGTTAACTTGGCTTTCGTTTCACTGTCAAGACGAACAGTGACGCGGCGTGTTGAGGACTTCACAGAGAATATGGAACAACAGTTGAAAGACAAGGTAAAGGATTTAACTTATTTATCCTTGGCCCCGGATGAGAGCAGTGATGCACGTGACACGGTGCAGTTGTTGATATTCTTACGAGGCATAACCCCAGACTTTGAAATTACAGAGGAGCTTGCTTCAGTGCAGTCAATGAAGAGCACAACCACAAGAAAATATTCATTGGAGGAGGTTAATAAGTGTGTGGCAAAGCTGGGACTGAGTTTTGAAAAGTTATCCAGTGTGACCACTGATGGGTGCCCAAACTTGACAGGGAAATACTTTGGCCTTTTGAAAAGGATACAAGATCAAGTAGCTGAGCTGAACCCTGATCAGAAAAGTATTTTCCTGCATTGCATTATTCATCAGGTGGTGCTCTGTAAATGTGTCCTGAAAATGAGCCATGTTGGGGATACAGTCACTAAAGTGCTAAACTTCATAAG
The DNA here is from genome assembly GCF_901001165.1 of Salmo trutta. Classification (NCBI taxonomy): domain Eukaryota; kingdom Metazoa; phylum Chordata; class Actinopteri; order Salmoniformes; family Salmonidae; genus Salmo; species Salmo trutta. The sequence goes on from NC_042982.1 coordinate 21,949,150, forward strand.
AGCAAAATCTTTAAACCACAGGCAGTTTGTCTCACTGTTGGAAGAGAGAGTGGGGTCATGCAGATCTCCCCTACCACACAAATGTGAGATGGTAGAGTTTGGGGAAGGTGCTTAAAAGGGTGAAGTCCTGAAGTCAGAGATTGCTGAGTTTTTGTAAATGAAAGGAAAATGTGGAATTCCCTCAACTGCAAGAAAAATAATGGTTGGCTGATTTTGCCTTCACCGTGGACATCATGGTCCTCATGAATGAACTGAATTCCAAACTACAAGGGAAGGGCCTTTTTGCACATCAGATGTACAGCCTTATCAAAGCCTTCAAGGTAAAATTACTCCTCCTGACCCGCCAAGTAGAAGCCAACAATCTCACCCACCTTCCGACACTACTAGTCTGTTCCCTATCAAATGACCAGTGTGAAAAGTACAGTCATGGCCAAAAGTTTTGAGAATGACACAAATATTAATTTCCAAAGTTTGCTGCTTCAGCGTCTTTAGATATTTTTGTCAGATGTTACTACGGAATACTGAAGTATAATTACAAGCATTTCATAAGTGTCAAAGACTTATTGACAATTACATGAAGTTGATGCAAAGACTCAATATTTGCAGTGTTGACCCTTCTTTTTCAAGACCTCTGTAATCCGCCCTGGCATGCTGTCAATTAACTTCTGGGCCACATCCTGACTGATGGCAGCCCATTCTTGCATAATCAATGCTTGGAGTTTGTCAGAATGTGGGTTTTTGTTTGTCCACCCGCGTCTTGAGGATTGACGACAAGTTCTCAAATGGGATTAAGGTCTGGGGAGTTTCCTGGCCATGGACCCAAAATATCGATGTTTTGTTCCCCGAGCCACTTAGTTATCACTTTGCCTCATGGCAAGGTGCTCCATCATGCTGGAAAAGGCATTGTTCGTCACCAAACTGTTCCTGGATGGTTGGGAGAAGTTGCTCTCAGAGGATGTGTTGGTACCATTCTTTATTCATGGCTGTGTTCTTAGGCAAAACTGTGAGTGAGCCCACTCCCTTGGCTGAGAAGCAACCCCACACATGAATGGTCTCAGGATGCTTTACTGTTGGCATGACACAGGACTGATGGTAGCGCTCATCTTGTCTTCCCCGGACAAGCTTTTTTCCGGATGCCCCAAACAATCAGAAAGGGGATTCATCAGAGAAAATGAGTTTACCCCAGTCCTCAGCAGTCCAATCCCTGTACCTTTTTCAGAATATCAGTCTGTCCCTGATGTTTTTCCTGGAGAGAGGTGGCTTCTTTGCTGCCCTTCTTGACACCAGGCCATCCTCCAAAAGTCTTCGCTTCACTGTGCGTGCAGATGCACTCACACCTGCCTGCTGCCATTCCTGAGCAAGCACTGTACTGGTGGTGCCCCGATCCCGCAGCTGAATCAACTTTAGGAGATGGTCCTAGCGCTTCCTGGACTTTCTTGGGCACCCTGAAGCCTTCTTCACAACAATTGAACTGCTCTCCTTGAAGTTCTTGATGATCTGATAAATGGTTGATTTAGGTGCAATCTTACTGGCAGCAATATCCTTGCCTGTGAAACCCTTTTTGTGCAAAGCAATGATGACAGCACTTGTTTCCTTGCAGGCAACCATGGTTGACAGAGGAAGAACAATGATTCTAAGCACCACCCTCCTTTTGAAGCTTCCAGTCTGTTAATCGAACTCAATCAGCATGACAGAGTGATCTCCAGCCTTGTCCTCGTCAACACTCACACCTGTGTTAACGAGAGAATCAGCTGGTCCTTTTGTGGCAGAGCTGAAATGCAGTGGAAATGTTTTTTGGGGATTCAGTTCATTTGCATGGCAAATAGGGACTTTGAAATTAATTGCAATTCATCTGGTCACTCTTCATAACATTCTGGAGTATATGCAAATTGCCATCATACAAACTGAGGCAGCAGCCTTTGTGAAAATTAATATTTATGTCATTCTCAAAACTTTTGGCCATGACTGTATACATCGCTGCTGTGTGCTTTGACCTGTGAGTTCTCTCGTCGTTCAGGAGTTCAAAGTGTTGGAAAATGACATGCTGTTGGTTTCCTCTCCTTTCACCTTCATTGTGGATAACGCTCCCACTGACCTGCAACTTGAGCTTATCGGTCTTCAGTCTGATGCAGTGATTGGAGAACTATTCAAAACAATGTCACTGACAAGGGTCTATGCAGCTCTCGATGAACAAAACTTTCCAAAGATTAGGAGCTGATGTTTGTACTGTTTGGGTCAACCTATGTATGTGAACAGACATTTTCAGTGATGAAATATACAAGTCAAGGCACAGATCATCTCTTACTGACTCTCACCTTTTAGCAATCCTGCGCATAGCGACGTCAGAAACTATACCTGCCTTCACTGTTCTAATCAATGCCCATCAGAGACTTCACTCCTTACACTGATTGAGTAGTTTAAATGTAATGTTGAGCTCTCTCTGTGTTTTGTGCATACCCGTTAACAAGAGTTCAGTCCGTGGTATTGAATGCACAGTGTACTTTTTCCTCCATGTAGTTCATTGCATGTTAATTAATGAAAATACTCATCAAAAGGAGAACATGGATGTGGTTTATTTCTGTGTATGTTAAAAAAGTTAAATAAGTAGCATATCTGGACGGATTTACAGTAGATATATCTGTCAACACAGTCATACAACATGATGATGATGATGATGATATGATTCTGGCCCGCGATGGCAAAAATATATTCTAACGTGGCCCTCCATGGAAAATAATTGCCCGGGCCTGACGTAGACGAACTAATCTAACCAAGTCATCAGAGGAGTCAAAAAACACTTGTAGGGTGAACTGAGTCCAAAAACAGATAGGTTTTTGACCAAAAAGCGGGACAGCGGCGGACAGCAGCGAGGGGAACCGTTTTTGGGGTGACTTTCGTGGAGGTGCTAATAGGCTGTAAAATTCCTGAGATGGAGATTAGACGGCCTGAACCAAGCAACGCTCTCCTCCCAGGAGAGATTACTTCTGGAGCGCAATGGAGTTCTTTCAACTGTCACAAGGGGTGTGACAGAACAGTACTTCAGGGTTACGTGACTGTTCACCTTTCACTGGGGCTCACTGAGACTTGCATAGGAACCTTACCCATTCCAGTCTCGCTGTTAGGTAACAGAGACTTGCAGTACAGTTGGGTAAAGACAAAATCTGCTTGGAAAGTTAATGGTTATTTGCAAATCTGGACTGAAACAAAAACTAGCATTCAAGAGAGGATTTCTTGAAAACTTTAAGTTTCCAACCACAATAAAGAAAATCTCCTTGAGATTCCAGCTCTTTTTCCAACTCTTAAACTAACATGAACTCTCCCTCCTCACCACATATTCTCTCCCTCAGCACCTCCCCCTCTCCCAGAGGTGGATTGGATGCTGCGCTGTCCTCTTTGTCACAAAGCTTTTTAAAGTCCCGCAGAGTAGAGCAGAGCAGTCAGTCTCTGTCTCCCACAGCACACACCATTAGCCAAAGGGAGTGACCAAACCTTCCTCTCAGTTACACTACCAGTCCTCAGCTTATTCCTCTCCTGCTCAGTGCCTTCCTACAGAATGTGCACTGTAGTTATACATGGATTACAGATTATAATATAACATTGATTATTTTGGCAATGTTCTAATACGATGTAATGGTATTTAGGTTCTCAGTGGAATTCTGTCAGCCAGTTGAAAAAAATAAAAACTCCCATCACTTGCTCCCAACAACTCAATAGTAGGCAAGACAGCAGGGCTGGCGCCAATGTGTCAGTGTGCCAGGCTACAAGCTGAGACAGTAGGCCTGTTTGCATAGTAAGCCTCTTTCAGACAGGAGCCAGAGCTGCAATTCCAGTCACATGACCAGAATTCACACCCTTCTCATTCAACGGTCTGCCATCCATCTCCTATTAGGCTGGTGAGACAATGGCACAGGGAGAGGGGTTATTTGAGGGGAACGTTTCAGTGTAGGCGTTCTTGCAGGCGTTAAGGCGTTCTTGCATTGTATACAAACGGTCATTGAAAATCAACTGCCCTAACAGCAGAAAAAGTCAACTGTGAGAGATGAGCTATATTGAACAAAAATATAAAAACGCAACATGCAACAATTTCAAAGATTTTACTGAGTTACAGTTCATATAAGAAACTCAGTCAATTCAAAAAATGTATTAGGCCCTAATCTTTGGATTTCACATGACTGGGCAGGGGTGCAGCCATGGGTGGGCATGGGAAGGCATAGGCCCACCCACTGTGGAGCCAGGTCCAGCCAATCAGTTTTCCCAACAAAAAGGTTTTATTACAGACAGAAATACTCCTCAGCACCACCCCCCTCAGACGGTCCCGCAGGTGAAGCTGCCGGATGTCGAGGTCCTGGGCTGGCGTGGTTACACAAGGTCTGCGGTTGGGCGTACTGCCAAATTCTCTAAAACAACATTGGAGGCAGCTTATGGTAGATAAATGAACCTTAAATCCTTAAATTCTCTCGAAACAGCTCTGGTGGGTATTCCTGCAGTCAGCAAGCCAATTGCACGCTCCCACAAAACATGTCACATCTGTGGCATTGTGTTGTGTGGCAAAATATTCACATTTTAAAGTGGCCTTTTGTCACCAGCACAAGGTGTAACTGGGTAGTGATCATGCTGTTTAATCAGCTTCTTGATATGCCACACCTGTCAGGTGGATGATGGATTATCTTTGCAAAGGAGAAATGCTCACTAATAGGAGGGATGTAAACACATTTGAGAAATTAACTGAGGTGTGGGGGGCAATTACAGACTGGAGGACTGTGTTCGCTGGAGAGGGGCGTCCTCAAGACCAGGGAAAACTCAAACCACGGTCGCTAGACTAACACAGACATGGCAGCATCGCAAGGAAAACAGCAGATGAGGGTGAGATCATCAAGATTAGCATATTGTTGTTATTCTATTTCCATGGAAAGGAAACAAAGTAATTTCTTTCACTCTTAATTAATATCTAGTCAGTATCTCCGGTGTTCCATTTCCTGTAATTGGCTCATTTGGAGAAAATAAATGAGGAAAGTGGGCATTCTTGGAGAGGCTAGTATGTGCTAATTGGGGTTGGTTAGGAATAATGTACGTAAGCTGGAAAATCATTGGTTGTTCTCATTGGAGTGTTACTGTAGGCACTGTGGTGAAGACATGGCCATGCTTGTACTCTCCTGTGGAAACTTCTGGTCGTAAACCACAGAAAGAGAGCCCGCTCAATGGGCCAGCTGCAGAATACCGGGGACAAAGCCATAGGCCCAATCCCAGTGGATCTTTCAGTGGTTCACGGACCACAGACCAAGGTCACAGCCTCAGCGTCTTTGTGTGTTTTCATTTACATGCAGATAACGGATGTAGAAACAGATCAGGTTGCTTAGAGGAGACACACACACACACGACAGACAGACAGAGAGATTCTGGTTGTGGTCTACAAGCCAGCCACACAGCCCCACTGTTTTCACCAAATTTCAGAGGGTAACTTAAACTCCCCTTCAACATCAACCTATTGTCACCTCTCACAATATTACAGTGCTCCCTGTAAAGTGACACACAGAGCAGTGAAAGAGCTAGTAACACTAGCTTGGTGTGAGAGGCAACATTTGGCTCGGACAACAGAGCATCGGTCCACAGTACTTTACTACAGCACACCGTTTCCCTGCACCTTGGCCTTACTGCCTCTCTCTGCAGAGCAGGTGTCTGCCCACATTCCTCACGAGCTCCTGCCAAATATGGCGTACAGAAACTCACAGCTGCAGGCCACTCAGCACAATGGAGACATATTAGACTACATAAGCGCTTTCAGATTGTCTGTAATAAAAAGCACTATAAAAGTTTAATACATTATTATTTACATTACAGCACAACAGCCAGGTTCACTCACACAGACACTGTATGCATCTCAAATGACACCCTATTCCCTATGTAGTGCACTACTTTTGACCAGAGCCCTATGACCCCTGGTCAAAAGAAGTACACTGTAGGAAATAGTGTCATTTGGGACTCAGCCTCCCCCTCAGACTGGGCGAGAGGTAACTGTCACAGAGGGGTCACCAGCACTTAGTTTTGGACTGTTTTGTTCCGGAACCTATTTGCCAGGATCCGGTACCTCGTGACATGAAAAATAATTGTCACTGTTTGCAATGTAAAAATGTGAATAAAAGCAGTCAGAGTTCATTTGAGTTGCCTCTAATTTTAGTGACCCCCCCAAAAAACGTATTGTGAAAACAGATTTTTCAGCCGTGCCTAATATTCTAAGAATTGATTTGGGTTGGGTGACCCGGGTTTATAGTTCGCGCAAAATTGTAGCCTAGAGACCAACGAGTGGCTGGTGCTGTGGTGAGAGAGAAAAGTATGCCTGTATCTCCCACAGAACTAGAATGATATTCACTTTCTATTACCCCCCTCTCGCCGTCTCTGCTCTGATAGACATGAACCTCCAAGTCGTCTCTCCAGCGTTGTAATTCATTATTTATTTCCTTATAGAATCATAGCCGTGAAAAATTATAGAATTACTGCTGTTCAGAAAGAAAGAAATTTTAGCCACAGAGGATCAATATTTTTTTATTGCTTAGATGTGGATTGTGTGTAGCCGTCCGGAATGTGTGGCAAATCTGCCAGTGAACAGCATGCAGCCAAAACAGGCCTTTTGCAATATTTCAAATACAATGCGGAACACAGGTTGGAAAGCAAATGGCTCCTGCTGAAAAGAGAAGAGTAATCTGTCTGTAGAGGCCACCAACATTGTCGATCAACTTCCAAATAGGCCTATTGAGCGAACAGTATTGTTTTACAAAGTAAAATAAGAGAGAGAGAGAGGCTTTTGGCACTAGTACGTCGGCCATCTCCGGTACGTGAGATGCGCATCATTGGGTGAGTCAGTGAAACTGAAAAGCTTTTCTAGAACTATAATTTCCTCCTCATATTGTACAAGACGTGCGTTTCCATACACCTATGTCAGAGGAAGGCCCCCCCATAAATTGTCAATGACTCCAGTCACCCAAGTCATTGACTGTTCTCTCTGCTACCGCACGGCAAGCGGTACCGGAGCGCCAAGTCTAGGACCAAAAGGCTCCTTAACAGCTTCTACCCCCAAGCCATAAGACAACAGAACAATTAATAAATGGCCACCCGGATTATTTACATTGACCCCCCTTGTTTTTACATTGCTGCTACTCGCTGTTTATTATCTATGCATAGTCACTTCACCCCTACCTACATGTAAAAATTCTCTCAACTAACCTGTACCCCCACACAGTGACTCTGTACCGGTACCCCCAGTATATAGCCTCGATATTTTGTGTTACTAAACAAGTAAAAAAAAATTAAAGTAAATATTTCTTGAACTGCATTGTTGGTTAAAGGCTTATAAGTAAGGATTTCACGGTGAGGTCTACACCTGTTGTATTCAAATAAAATTTGAGTTGAATGGATTCAAGACTAAGTTGTTTTTAATGATCTCAGATTGTCAGTTTGTCAGTGTCCAAGTAGCCGGTCATTTCAATCATTTGTGCGGTGTTAAAGATTATGCTAAGGTCTCCAGTCATGTAAAATTATGTAGAATTGCTAATATTTTCCCAGACCCTAGGCTACAAAAAGATTTCCATGTATGCAACTTCAGCAAGCACCTCTACTCTACTACTCTGTGCCACTACGCAAATGCGATGATCTGCATGCAACACTCACTTTTTGTTCCAGCACCTCCCGATTTACAAATTAAGCACTTGGGGTCACCCCACTGCAGAACTAGCCAGGAGGGGAGAGAAGTTAGTCACTGAGGGGTCATTTAACTACGTAATCTTAGCATGGTGGGCTTACCTACCATCCCTTCAGAATGGGGTTATCTAGCCTTTCATCCTGACTGATGGGCAGAAGTTTAAACTATGTCCAGGGCTTCATTTGGTCCTATACCCTCTCAGCATGGGCTTATCAGAAGTGTTTACCCTGTGTGTAATAAGGCTCAGTGTTTGTTCACATAGTTATCCACTTAGCAGCAGTAAATAGCAACCCAAACTGTCACATACAAGTGAAATTGACAGGTGAGAGAGCATCTACACAGGTCAACCCCAACCAAATGTAGCATTTACAGATAGGGAATTACAAATGATCACCTGCAAATAAGAGGGCATGCAGCATGCTTTTCCCAGCTGCTCCTTCCAGGATCAAAAGGCATGCAGCATGCTTTTCCCAGCTGCTCCTTCCAGGATCAAAAGGCATGCAGCATGCTTTTTCCAGCTGCTCCTTCCAGGATCAAAAGGCATGCAGCATGCTTTTCCCAGCTGCTCCTTCCAGGATCAAAAGGCATGCAGCATGCTTTTTCCAGCTGCTCCTTCCAGGATCAAAAGGCATGCAGCATGCTTTTTCCAGCTGCTCCTTCCAGGATCAAAAGGCATGCAGCATGCTTTTTCCAGCTGCTCCTTCCAGGATCAAAAGGCATGCAGCATGCTTTTCCCAGCTGCTCCTTCCAGGATCAAAAGGCATGCAGCATGCTTTTCCCAGCTGCTCCTTCCAGGATCAAAAGGCATGCAGCATGCTTTTCCCAGCTGCTCCTTCCAGGATCAAAAGGCATGCAGCATGCTTTTCCCAGCTGCTCCTTCCAGGATCAAAAGGCATGCAGCATGCTTTTTCCAGCTGCTCCTTCCAGGATCAAAAGGCATGCAGCATGCTTTTCCCAGCTGCTCCTTCCAGGATCAAAAGGCATGCAGCATGCTTTTTCCAGCTGCTCCTTCCAGGATCAAAAGGCATGCAGCATGCTTTTTCCAGCTGCTCCTTCCAGGATCAAAAGGCATGCAGCAGGCTTTTTCCAACGGCTCCTTCCTGAATCACAGACATGCAGCAGGCGCAGGGAGGCGTAGGGCTGAGATATGTGATGAGCAGGGGGAGGTTTTCATCAGATCAGTGATACCCTGATGACAGGCACCCTTAGCCCTTCTCTGAAGCGCCTAGCAACTGTGGCTCTAGTCCCAGAAGTCCCAGGGCTCAGGGGCTCCGACCCAGGGGGGCACGACAGTGCAGTGTGACAGACTAGGGGGCTAAACAGGAGGTATTTTGTGCATCCCAAATGGCACGCTGTTCACAAGGCTTTTCCCCACTGGGCTCTGGTCAAAAGTAGTGCACCATGTAGTGAATAGGGTGCCATTTCAGATGCAGACTCTCTCTCACTGGGATGTTATCTCTTTCCTCTCTTGATTCAGCAGAAACACACTGCCCCAGAGTTTATTTTCCAGCGTTGGCAAAGTGGGGCTTTCACAGTGACTTGGTGAAGGCTGTAATTGATTTACGAGCGGCTCTCCCACTCCTGCTTGTACCTCTCCATGTAAGGCAGTGCCAGCCAAGACACTCCACTCACACACACAGCCTTGGTTCCATAACAACAGGCACCCACCTACCCACCGTTCTGCTAAAGGGTCCCTTGAAAGCCACACACACACACTGTTCTCCTCCCACAGCTACTGTGACCTTTCTATTATGCCAACTCAAAGATGACAAAATATCAAACCGTAATAAAACATGTTCTGTGAACCACAGCTTTGCTGATGTGAATGACGTCTTGTACTGTATGACTTAAGTGAAATCAGAGTGGTACCAATTCAGCTGTAAAAAATGTGAATCTTCAAATGAAAACCTGCCTAAGTCAAACTTAAAGCCCCCAAGGTCCTTTCAAAACAAAACTTCCTCGCTTGTAAAAAATGTAAGACAGTGTCTTCAGTATTCCATCTTATCTCTGCATGGTTAGATAATAAATGGGAGGGAAGGGGGAACTACTGAAGGATGGGTGGACAGAGGGAGGGGCCAGGTGGGTGATGAGGCTCTGAACGAGGCAATGGAGTGAGATTGCTGACTGTACCAGGAGATGAGCCCTGTGTAGCTCAACAGAGCAGCCTCTCTCTCTCTCTCTCTCTCTCTCTCGCTCTCTTTCTCCTCCCCTGCCTACAGCCAGAGCCCAGCCAGGCCTGAAAAGAGGGGGCAATAGGGCCACTTACTACCCACAGACCCACAACCTCAATGCAGCACAGAGCCACTCTTTACTAGTTGCTATGATCACACTCGCATGCAGGCAAGATCAGTGCCCGACGTCGTCTTTTCACTGATGGGGTAAACACAGTCCCATGATGCCAAGTTGTTCAATAGCGGACTTCACACTTCTTCAAAGAAGACCTCCCAGCTGGACTGGACTCAAATGTGTTTCTTCTACACAAACATGTTGATTTAGACGAGAGCATTACCTTGTCTTGCTATCCTCCCATTTACTGTAAACAGGTTCTGATTGCAATATAGGCACAGATGCCTTTAACCATAGTATGTATGATAAAAGCACTGGCAAGTCATATTGGTGTGGGTTGCCACCTTGTTATTTCTTTTTAAATGAACTAAAAGTCCTGTTAAAATGAATTGTAAAGAATTTAGGTAAATTAAACCGCATATAGAGTTGAAGTCGGAAGTTTACATACACCTTAGCCAAAAACATTTAAACTCAGTTTTTCACAATTCCTGGCATTTAAACCTAGTAAATATTCCCTGTCTTAGGTCAGTTAGGATCACCACTTTATTTTAAGAATGTGAAATGTCAGAATAATAGTAGAGAGAATGATTCGTTTCAGCTTTTATTTCTTTCATCACATTCCCAGTGGGTCAGAAGTTCACATACACTCAATTAGTATTTGGTAGCATTGCCTTTAAATGTTTTTACTTGGGTCAAACGTTTTGGGTAGCCTTCCACAAGCTACCCACAATAAATTGGGTGAATTTTAGCCCATTCCTCCTGATAGAGCTGGTGTAACCGAGTCAGGTTTGTAGGCCTCCTTGCTCACACATGCTTTTTCAGTTCTGGCCACAAATTTTCTATGGGATTGAGGTCAGGGCTTTGTGATGGCCACTCCAATACCTTGACTTTGTTGTCCTTAAGCCATTTTGCGGCAACTTTGGAAGTATGCTTGGAGTCATTGTCCATTTGGAAGACCAATTTGTGACCAAGCTTTAGCTTCCTGACTGATGTCTTGAGATGATGCTTCAATATATCCAGATCATTTTCCCTCCTCATGATGCCACCCACACAACATGACGCTCCCATCCCCGTGCTTCACGGTTGGGATGGTGTTCTTTGGCTTGCAAGCCTCCCCCTTTTTCCTCCAAATATAACAATGGTCATTATGGCCAAACAGTTCTATTTATGTTTCATCAGACCAGAGGACATTTCTCCAAAAAGTACAGTTGCAAACCCTAGTCTGGCTTTTTTCATGGCGATTTTGGAGCAGTGGCTTCTTCCTTGCTGAGCGGCCTTTCAGGCTATGTCAATATAGGACTAGTTTTACTATGGATATAGATACTTTTGTACCCGTTTCCTCCAGCATCTTCACAAGGTCCTTTCCAAGCTGTTTAAAGGCACAATCAACTTAGCGTATGTAAACTTCTGGCCCACTGGAATTGTGATACAGTGAATAGTGAAATAATCTGTCTGTAAACAATTGTTGGAAAAATGACTTGTAGATATATAGATACCCTAACCAACTTACAAAAACTATAGTTTGTTAACAAGAATTTTGTGGAGTGGTTGAAAAACAAGTTTTAATGACTCCAACCTAAGTGTATGTAAACTTCCGACTTCAACTGTACATGAAAAGCAAGAAATAGCCAGCTCATGTAGACACAGCTGATACATATATATACACATCTCCTCTGAAGCAAAGCTTCTCCTGTCAGGTGCCAGGAGCTTCATATACCTGTCCTGGTGATAAAACCACATCTGTGTAGCAGACAAAGCCTGAGACTACATAGCTTTGCAGCCTTGTGGGTTGGCTATCTGATGCATTATACAGCCTAGCTACAGGAGCAGAAAAACACATTCACATCAATGCACACACAGATGCCAAAATAATAATTCTGAAGGGGGAAATGTATAGGCCACATTAAGCCTTAAGTAAACACTAAACATGTACATGTCTTAGGACATGTCAGAAGGCTATGCTAGTGTGACCTACATCTGACTGCTCACTGAAACATGAATTCTCTCTTCAGTATAAAAACAGAGCGGACAGAGCTGGTCAGTTAAACCACTAACAGACACACTCATTCAGGCCCCTGGTGTTCTGAAGATCACAATTACTCTGCAATTAATACTGGTGACACTGTCCGAGTGAAATGCAAAATTGTACACTACTCTCAAGTAGCCTTAGCCAAGTTGTGGCCGCACTCGAATTTTGAACAATGGCAATGTTAATGCTGCAGAATATTTTCCACCAGCAGCATTCAGAACACAATAATGCTGCACTGTGGAGATATGCTCCTCCCAGACCGGCCCAAGACAATCCCACCCCTTCTTCCCTGCCTCCATCCCTCCGTCATTCCCCCCTTCACGCCTGGACTGCATAATGAAGTGTAACACAAACCATCACCAACAATCTGCATCACATTAAATGGGCCTTGATTCAATCGAAATCATGTTGCACTAAGGGTTAGGGTTCTACAGGAAAATACTAAACTAAGGAAATTCACAAAGAGTTCATAGAATATACAGCACGCTATTTGATGACCATTGTGGAAAGGTTGGGTGGTGTGGAGCCAAGAGGGCAAAGCTCATTTAAAAAGATCCTGTGTGCTCTTACTGTTGAAAGATAATCATCCTAAATGTCTGCATTTCATTGAAGAGGTGGTCAAATGTGATGTAGTAATTACTTGCCAGTATGTGGACAAACTGTGTAGACCTAGATTAGATAAATACATGACAAAACATTCACATTGTAAAAAATATCATTCCACTGGCACAGAGTACTATATGCAGAAGTATTCTTACAGAAAATCTCCTGCAAATCCCTTTTACTAGCCTGGTGTGGCAATGTAGAGACACAGAAGATGGCCATATATACTCTTAATTCAAAGAGAATATTTCCAAATTATAGAGTTTCCCTGGTATCTTAGAACAAGATAATTATCACTGTCCAACTAAAAGCCAGCCTCCATCACCATCTTCTGCTCCCATTATTTTAAAGAGATATAAAATACAATTAAAAAATTTTAAAGCCAGGAAATCATACAGTTTCTATCTCTTTAAAATAATGGGAGCAGAAGATGGCGATGGAGGCTGGCTTTTAGTTGGACAGTGATAATTATCTTGTCCTAAAATGCCAGGGAAACGCTTTAATTTGGAAATATTCTCTTTGAACCAGGAAGTCATACCATACTGTTTCTACCTATCCTGTGAGGCCTAGAGACATGATCATGTCTTTACCAGGCGTTACTCGGTATAATGTCCTGTACTGCCAACAGGGTAGCAGAAGCAGGGCACTGAGAACGGCGCAGCTCCGTCCTCTGCAGACAATTAGATTTATATTCACAGTACCTCGGCTCGCTCCCTCTACCCTTCTCTCCCTCACGATTACAATGTACACATATTATATCCGCCCACCAGGATATTATTCTTTATAGCATATACATTATGTGCATGCAGCTGCAAGCAGAGACACATCAGCTAGCCGAGAGTCTCAGTGGGATTAATTGTAATTTGTTATTAAGAATCATCATTTGTTTTTAAGACAGGCATGCTGACGTATGTAGGAAACTGGAGTTGCAGAGGACCCAAAATAGATCCTGAACCTGCAGCATGATGCAGGTATCATCTAGGTATAATTTATTTCTAATCCTGAAAACATTGCTTTACCCATAAATGTACATGATACAAAACACACTGACATCGGCTTAAACATTTTAAAGGCTTTCACAACATGCTATTTTTATGTTTATTGAATCCATGTCTAGAAAATAAAATACAGATTCAAGATATTGTGGTAATCATATTATAATATAGGCCTAGATTAATTATATGAGAGAGTAACTGTACTCATTTGTCAAACTGCACACACACACACACATCTTGACAAATTGTGATATATTAGCGACATCGAGTTTGTTGTGTGCAAGGCAAAATAATTAATAACTAAATGGACAGGGTACATAGAAAAGATTTAGCCATTTTCAGTGAAAGAAGACCTTAAATCATCATAACATCTATAGGCATAACATCTGCTTTTGAAACCTTTACATTAAACCCATATGAAAAGAGATGGACCGATAATATGATTAAAATGACTTAATGTGACACCTACAGGTATATTTATAGGAAATTTGATTAAATCTGTTCTCCTTTTTCAAACATATGGGTGTTTTCAAATAGCTGTGTAATGTGTATGCCTATTATGAGATGTTGACTTCTGGAACCTAAATAATGGCCCTACAATTAAATAATTACATCGAACAAAAGCATAACAACCAAAGAGTAATCCATTGTCTCGAGTTTCACATATTTCAATAACACTGATTAAAAAAAAATACATTAGACTTTTTTTTACAATAACTCTTTTCAGCATCGATCATTTCACCTGGGCTATAATAAACCTTTGATATATTAGACATATTATAGAATATATATTATTTACTATATTTATATAGCATTGACACTATTTCTAATGGCCTATAATAATTAACGTTTCTCAAGATCTTTGTCAATTTTTTGTAAATTATCCTGCCCCCAAAATGTTTTTTTTCTCCCCCCACTGTAATTTGTTACCAAAGTGTTTGAATTAAAAAAAGGTTTCTACAAATCCCACTATGAATAACAATGCATTGTAGACATCAGCATATCTTCCCACTACCTGTGTGTGTGACATTTTATTATTTCAATATGGATATTTAGGCTATAGATAACCTGTGGCACATGGCACTGCGGTGCACAATATGTTATACCCAATGCAAACAATGGAACCTGGAAGAAATACAGTAGGTCTTCTGTAAACCCTAATCTATATACATAACATAAGAGACAGTGACAAATTCATCTACCTACTGAAAAAAAAAAATAGGTCAGCTGGCAACATTAAAAATAAAATATGTTAGACCCTGTATCAACTTTTGGTTCCACAGTCAGTTATTTCCAATGACCCACATAAAAGCATACACCTGTGCACTGTAAGGTAGGCCTATATAAAATTGGGCCAAGCATGCTGTTTATTTAAATAAGGGTTTATTGGCCAAATGACCAGGTTAGCCTAAATATATGGGTGTCACATTGCGCCCTGATATAAAAACAATTCCAGATTCATATTTGTATTAGTCACTGCTTACCTTTTTGTGTCTATCTTTGAAAGGCAATGCCGGCCATTGCATCTCCTGTAAAAAGTCTTGCCAATGTTTCTGGTCCTGATCAGATGAGACGAAGACGATTTCCAATTTGTCTTTATGTTCAGATGATTTTTTGAACTTGCTATAAAACTCACACAGACTGGCGTTAAACTGCTTACAGGGACCGTTTAAACTGCAGCCGAAGTAGAGCCCGACAAGGGACAGCTTGCTGCCCAGCGCCTGTACATCCACCTCGGCTTTCTCGCTGTTGACGAGCCGCTCCCCGAGTAGATTCACCAGAAACTCCGACATGCTGTTCGAGTCCTTCAAACAGACCCTAATATATTCCGTTCTCTTACCAAGACTGCAGAAAATGAAAACCAACACGCCCTCGTCCTCCAATTTAGCTTCCTTGGAAAAAGCCCCAATTCGTTATATAGCCTATGCTCAAATGTGTGCACAACTACAGATACCATCCACTCAGCTCAGTCGCTCCAATGTGTGGTGTGCAGGAATGCGCTCCAATTATACTCATAGAAGTGGTTGCACTCGTCACGTCAAAGCAAGAAAGCAACTCTTTTATGACACCTAGTTATAAAATGGCGATATTGCAGCTCTATAATAGTCCTGATGTGTGTGTGTGTGTATATATATATATATATATATATAATATATATCTAAAATCTGACCACCTTTGATTGGTATTGTATTGAATAGCATTATTTGATCAAGTTCACTATTCAAAGACTGATTGTTGTTAGCATTGAGCATGTTTTGGCCTACATGGTACACACATGGCATGTTTACGCCTATGTGTACATTAAACTCGAATGACAGAACTAGGGCTAGGTTACTTTCTTCTTCAATTGCCGGTTTCCAAAGACAACATAGCCTACTATTAAATGTGCCAATTATATTATCTAATATTATAATTTCACATAAAAAAATGTTTTAAATATCAAGATAAAACGCGAACCTAAATGTTTATTATAAGACACATTAAGCCTAATGTCTAGTTAAATAAAGGTGAAATAAAATAAATGTTTTTAGACAGGCTGAGGGAGCCACCTAGCGTCTCAAAGTGAACTGCACTATAGACAAACCATTTTACACATACAATTGTTTTCATCCAACCATCATTTATTTCACTTGACTAAGTTCTACACAACAACACGCCAATCACAGTATAACAGGTAATGTTTCAGTTGATATCTTCACTCTAAAGATTTCTGCTATAAGTAAGAATCATCAATTCGTCTGGCACATCACATTCTAGGAGAAGGCTGCCTACCACTTAGGGGAATCTAATATATTTGTCAAAAGTGGGCTATGTTATTATAACTTCTATTTAATTTACTACATTAAACATCAAGTTATAAAAGCAGTTAACTAGCTCTACCAAGGCCTCTGGTTATGTTATAGTTGATTTTTATTTCCATGTAAGAATAGCAACACATTCACTGATTAACACTGACTCACAGGGAGAGGAGTGAGTATTTCAATTTCAAAAAACAATCATTTCTGTTCAATCTAGTGTAGTGAAAAGGTGCCTGGGCTGGGGCTGGATCTCAGGAAAAAGACAGGACAGTGGGACATGGAAGATGACCCAGTGCAGGGCGAGTGTGGTCCTCTAGTCCTCGGTGAACATCATCCTCACCAGGTCAGCTTTGAAGCACTCCTCTTCAACCAGCTTCTGAGGCTGAATTAAATGATGGAGGAAAAGAAACATAACTTAGCATGTTTTGGTAACACTTTCCCTGAAGCTATATTTTATCTAGAACTTATAAAAAGTGTATAAATGGTTAATAACAACCTCACCAATGTGTTATAACAGGTTTATTTTTTACAGACTATCTATAAAAGAACATTCAATGCTTTTAGGAGCCTTTGAGTGTTGCCACAAAATCCAAAGAAAAACCCAAATTGATTAGAGAAATTCTTCTTTGAAAGGCAATTTGCTAATCGATCACTATACTGGAAATTATTTTCTTTGTGATCTTGCCATGCACTTATGCTCACCGTGCCATATCGGATCAGAGTGGGAACTCCACTGAGCTTCAGAGTCTTCTTGAACTTATTATTGGGATCCTTCCAACTGGTCGAAGATGAAAAGGTAAATTAAGCAAAATACATAAGTCAGACATTTAAGTCAAACGTATCATTTTGTGCATTGTATTTATACACAGAACAAAAATATAAAACGCAACAATTTCAAAGATTTTACTGAGTTACAGTTCATATAAGAAAATCAGTCTATTAAAATTTCACATCACTGGGAATATAGATATGCATCTGTTGGTCACAGATACTTTTGAAAAAGGTAGGGGCGTGGATCAGAAAACCAGTCAGTATCTGGTGTGACCACCATTTGCCTCATGCAGCACGACACATCTCCTTCACATAGAGTTGATCAGGCTGTTGATTGTGGCCTGTGGAATGTTGTCCCACTCCACTGTGCAAAGCTGCTGGATATTGGCGGGAACTGGAAAATGCTGTCGTACCCATCTATCCAGAGAATCCTAAACATACTCAATAGGTGACATGTCTGGTGAGTATGCAGGCCATGGAAGAACATTTTCAGCTTCCGGGAATTGTGTACAGAACAGATCCTTGCGACATTGGGCCATAAATTATTATGCTGAAACATGAGGTGATGGCGGTGGATGAATGGCACGACAATGGGCCTCAGGATCTCGTCACGGTATCTCTGTGCATTCAAAGTGCACTTGATAAAATCCAATTGTGTTCGTTGTCCGTAGCTTATGCCTGCCCATACCATAACCCCACTACAACCAAATGCGCCGAAAACAACAGGTTACAGTGAAATGCTTACTTGCAAGCCCTTAACCAACAATGCAGTTTTAAGAAAAATACCTAAATTTTTTTTATAAAAGTAACAAATAATTCAAGAGCAGCCATCAAATAACAAAAGCGAGGCTATATACAGGGGGTACCGGTACAGAGTCAATGTGCGGGGACACCAGTTAGTCGAGGTGATTGAGGTAATATATACAGTCGTATGAAAAAGTTTGGGTACCCCTCTGAGGCTGCATAATAATTTACTCTGTCGTCACAGAAAATGATCCCAGTGGCATGCCATCCATTCTCTCAAATGACCTGAAAACAAAGATTGTTTAACATTATGGTTTACAGGAAGGCTACAAAAAGCTATCACAGAGATGTAAGCTGTCAGTGTCCACTGTGAGGAACATAGTGAGGAAATGGAAGACCACAGGCACAGTTCTTGTTAAGGCCAGAAGTGGCAGGCCAAGTAATATATCGGAGAGGCAAAGGCGAAGGATGGTGAGAACGGTCAAAAACAGCCCACAGACCACCTCCAAAGACCTACAACATCATCTTGCTGCAGATGGTGTCACTGTGCATCGTTCAACAATTCAGCGCACTTGGCACAAGGAGAAGCTGTATGGGAGAGATGCGGAAGAAGCCTTTTCTGCACACACGCCACAAACAGAGTCGCTTGAGGTATGCAAACGCACATTTGGACAAGCCAGCTTCATTTTGGAATAAGGTGCTGTGGACTGATGAAACAAAGATTGAGTTATTTGGTCATAACAAGGGACGTTATGCATGGCGGCAAAAGAACACAGCGTTCCAAGAAAAACACTTGCTACCCACAGTAAAATTTGGAGGGGGTTCCTTCATGCTGTCGGGCTGTGTGGCCAGTGCCGGTACTGGGAATCTTGTTAAAGTTGAGGGTCGCATGGATTCCACTCAATATCAGCAGATTCGTGGGAATAATGTTGAAGAATCAGTCACAAAGTTGAAGTTACGCCGGGGCTGGATATTTCAACAAGACAATGACCCAAAACACTGCTCAAAATCTACCCGGGCATTTATGCATAGGAACAAGTACAATGTTCTGGAATGGCCTTCCCAGTCCCCAGACCTGAATATCATTGAGAATCTGTGGGATGATTTGAAGCGGGCTGTCCATGCTCGGCAACAATCAAACCTAACTGAACTGGAGATGTTTTGTAAGGAGGAATGGTCCAAAATACCTTCATCCAGAATCCAGACACTCATTAGAGGCTTTAGGAAGCGTCTAGAGGCTGTTATTTTAGCAAAAGGAGACTCTACTAAATATTGATGTGATTTTTCTATTGGGGTGCCCAAATTTATGCACCTGTCTAATTTTGTTTTGATGCATATTGCACATTTTCTGTTAATCCAATAAACCTCATTTCACTACTGAAATATTACTGTGTCCATCAGTTATTTGATAGATCAAAATGAAATTGCTGATCCAAACACCCAATTATTTAGAAATGGAAATCATGGAAATTGTCAGGGGTGCCCAAACTTTTTCATACGACTGTACATGTAGGTAGAGTTATTAAAGTGACTGTGCATAGACAATAACAGAGAGTAGCAGCAGCGTAAAGGGTGGGGGAGAATGCAAATAGTCTGGGTAGCCATTTGATTAGATGTTCAGGAGTCTTATGGCTTGGGGGTAGAAGCTGTTTAGAAGCCTCTTGGATCTAGACTTGGCGCTCCGGTACCACTTGCCGTGCGGTAGCAGAGAGAATAGTCTATGACTAGGGTGGCTGGAGTCTTTGACAATTTTTAGGGCCTTTCTCTGACACCGCCTGGTATAGAGGTCCTGGATGGCAGGAAGCTTGGCCCCAGTGATGTACTGGGCCATCCGCACTAACCTCTGTAGTGCCTTGCGGTTGGAGGCCGAGCAGTTGCCATACCAGGCAGTGATGCAACCCGTACCAGGCAGTGATGCAACCGGTCAGGATGCTCTCAATGGTGAAGCTGTAGAACCTTCTGAGAACCCATGCCAAATCTTTTCCATCTCCTGAGGGGGAATAGGTTTTGTCGTGCCCTCTTCACGACTGTCTTGGTGTGCTTGGACCATGTTAGTTTGTTGGTGATGTGGACACCAAGGAACTTGAAGCACTCAACCTGCTCCACTACAGCCCCATCGATGAGAATGGGGGAGTGCTCGGTCCTCCTTTTCCTGTAGTCCACAATCATCTCCTTTGTCTTGATCACATTGAGGGAGAGGTTGTCCTTGCACCACACGGTTAGGTCTCTGACCACCTCCCTATAGGCTGTCTCGTCGTTGTCGGTAATCAGGCACTGTTGTGTCATCGGAAAACTTAATGATGGTGTTGGAGTCGTGCCCGGCCGTGCAGTCATGAGTGAACAGGGAGTACAGGAGGGGACTGAGCACGCACCCCTGAGGGGCCCCCGTGTTGAGAATCAGCATGGCGGATGTGTTGTTACCTACCCTTAACACCTGGGGGCGGCCCATCAGAAATTACAGGATCCAGTTGCAGAGGGAGGTGTTTAGTCACAGGGTCCTTAGCTTAATGATGAGCTTTGAGGGCACTATGGTGTTGACCGCTGCGCTGTAGTCAATGAATAGCATTCTCACATAGGTGTTCCTTTTGTCCAGGTGTGAAAGGGCAGTGTGGAGTGCAGTAGAGATTGCATCATCTGTGGATCTGTTGGGGCGGTACGCAAATTGGAGTGGGTCTAGGGTTTCTGGGATAATGGTGTTGATGTAACCCATGACCAGCCTTTCAAAGCACTTCAAGGCTACAGGCGTGAGTGCTACGGGTCGGTAGTCATTTAGGCATGTTACCTTAGTGTTCTTGGGCACAGGGACCATGGGGCACTCTGTTCACTACGTTGGCATCAGCAAACCGCTGGCGCACACAACAAACAAAATTGGAGAGAAATACGCTTTTTGTGCGTATGGAAAATTTCTGGGATCTTTTATTTCAGCTCAAGAAACATTACACTGTTTATATTTTTGTTCAGTATATTTTGCTCAATTTAAATATGCTGTCTGAGAGAGCCAACAAATCGTGATGTTACAACTTGCACAATTTATCTACGCTTTTCAAAACTACTAGCTGCATTTGCGAGTATGAAAAATACGTATTTTGTATTGCTTGTTGATAGCACAGCATTATCATTCTGCTATCATCACCAGTGAATGTGAAAAAAAGTTGAGTACATACTATGGCCTCTCTCCAACCTGACAGTAGATGAAGACAGAGCCCTCAGGAAGGTGGGACATCTCTCCTCTAACAACTGGCTCAGCTGGAGGGGAAGGAGTAGAACAAAGCTGGCAAATCTGTGTGGCTTTGATTTATGCAAGCAATAAATCACACAAAAGCTATAACTTCCTAAAATAATACAGAAAATAGAGCATAAGACGAGCATCCCCAGTAAACACATTACAGAGAATAGTTGGCTTGGCTACAATGAATTGCCGACCATAATGCAGCAGAGACTGACGCATTATGACAGACAGCTGGAAAAGAAAGCCAACTGCTATACGTGTCAAGTACACATTAATACAGCATTAAAATAATAACTATCTTACCTTCCACACAATCTGGACACCAGCTCATCCCTTGAGCGTCTTTATCACCAGAGAAATATGCGAATATGTCCTTTCCTTTTCGCTCAGACACTGCTTTGCAGAATTCATCATAACCATGGACCTTTACTTCTTCGTAATGAGACATGATGAAATAGAATAAGTAGCAGTATTATCAATTACCGTAGGCAAAGCAAGCAGGTATGAAGCGTTTCATGCAAGAATAAAAACGAGTTGGACTATGATCGCTTCTAAAATACTACGAGCAGAGATGAAGAAGTAAAGCGAGAGGCCCAACTCGGCGGAAAATCTGTCTCCGTCCAGCAGGTGGTGTTTTTTCGCCCACCAAGTAAGGAGTTTTTGTATGGAGGTCAATGAGAGTATCGAATTTGGTCAACAACAAACATGTATGGCTTATTTGGTACATGAGGTTTATTTGATTGACTGTAAGTTTCGTAATGTTTAGGTTGTTACGACTGTACTGATATAAGTAGGACACATGACATCCCCTCATCTTTGATTTAAAACACTTTATACCGTAGTCATCTCGAGATGAGTATGCATATTCATGATATGAGGCTTGTCGCGTAGCATCTCTCCACTGATTACAGACGGTTGACGTCAACAACCCTCGTTGAATATTCAAAAACATGTTACAATATGAGATATCCACCAATCCAAAGAAAGGATAGGCGGGAGCTAGACAGCCCGCCTTGCCGCTTTGTGGACAACGACTCCCATTGTTAGGGCAGAGAGACAAGTATCTTGTCAGTATATCCATAATCTTTGCTATGAGTACAGAAACGCATGACAACGCTTCCTTTTCCTGTCTATGAAAAATAAAAGTGATAGGACAACATCCTATTCGTGTAATGCTTTTGATGACTGTTTCATCGAAACAAATAGAACATTATGGACACAAATAGATAGAAAAACAAACATGTTATAATAGTAATCACATTTTAGTGAAATTAGTATTTTAAATGTCCTACATCTGGTTATGTTTGACGGCTTCTGCTTTCCGTAGCTTAGAAATACCACTTCTTGTTTTTACAGAAGGCGGTGCTTCTTATTTGTTGTCATGGCGGCATTTTAAACAGTTTTAGCTGTGATTCGCTTGCTAGCTAGCTGTCGAAGTATATCCCGTACAAATAGTATCCTAGCTACATATTTTCACTTTCTTTACATGATAATATTGGAAGCATAATGTACCATCTGGTTGCATGGCTACATACGTACTGAAATGTTAGGCAATGTTTTGCCAAATGTATCAAAGCTAACGTTAGCTAGCTTTCTAGGCAGGTAGCTAGGTATACAGGCCACAGCTGATGTAGATATACCGGTAGTTAGCTAGGGGATTTAGGAACAGCCATGACTGCAAACCTTCTAGAGTCCCCGATGACCTTAGGGCAATCGAAAAGCTGGGTCACATTAGGTCCAAATCGAAGCACTCGGCTTTCACAGACCCAGGTAAGATAACGTTAGCTAAAGGACATTCATGTAAACCCACATATGGTCAAATGGATTGTGAACTATCTGACCAATAAGACCACAGTTCGTAAGATTGAACCAGGCAGTATGAGACCAGATATGCGCATACACCGTAACGTTAGCCCCACAAGGCCCTGTCACCTTTCCTGTTTCCTCTCAATACATAAATTACTTCACACGCAACAATGAACTGCGTCACCTGCAGAAATTCTCAGACTCTGCTATAGCAAGTTGCATCATGAAAGGTGACGATGCTCATAACAGGGAATTAAGAGTCCTGAGAGTTATAGTGGACAATAAACTGAAGGATAATTCCCAGAGTATCTATAAAAAAGCCAAACTTTTTAACTTAGGCTTTTTAAGGAAGCTAATATATTTTAATGTGTGAGACACAATGCTTCTCATGTTTTACAGCCACAGCCATCACAAATGACTAATTTGTTATGCCTTTTATTTATGTAGTTGTTGCTGTTTCCGAGGTGAATAGACAACATACTTTCTTACCTATCTTTTATGGCTATTAACGTGCGGGAGTTTTATTTAAGCAACGATGCCTGAGGGGGTGTGATATATGGCCAATATACCACAGCTAAGGGTTGTTCTTAGGCACGATGCAACGTGGTATATTGGCCATATGTCACAAACACCCAAGGTGCCTTATTGCTATTATAAAATGGCTACCAACATAATAAGAGTAGTAAAAATAAATATTTTGTCACACCCGTATATCACGGCTGTCAGCCAATCAGCATTCAGGGCTCGATCCACCCAGTTTATAATATGTGTTTTATCATGTGTTTGTCACTGATATGGCTCCTGTCTTTGTAATTTTATTGATTGATGATGCTGAGTTGGGATTAATAAAGTACTACTATAGTCTCTACTCTCTCTCCATCTTATACTAGTAATGATACTAGCATGCCATCATGATGGATATTGAAATATAACATTATCACGTTGTGAATGCCAGTTGATGTGGCCAGATCATAAGTTGGACAGCCGGATGTAACGTCAGCTTAGCTAGCTAGCTAAATTGGTAGCTATGTCATTGCAACAGCAGGAATGATTCCAGTGCCACTATTGTTTTCTTTCAGTTACTCTTTAGTGCAACCATGCCTGCCAACGCCTATAACCGTGCTACCCAAGTTGGCCCAGCTGGACCCATTGTGATTGAGAAGCTGGATGACCTGGATAGCACCTGCAGCTCTCTGTGTTTCTCTGCTCTGTCTGAGGAGCGTCTGCTGGCTGCAGTCAGGCTGGCCAAGAGAGATCTGAGGAAGAGATGACAGGAGTCATTGAAGAGCTCCCCCATCAGACCACAGCCAGAGGAGACCACTCCCATCAAGAGCAATGTGGAGCAGGTAAATAAGGCTCATCAGTATACTCCCCTTTCACTTGTAAAGTTTATAGAAATTTTACTCTGCACCAAGAACGATTAATCGATCATCAACCTTTATAATCGATTATCAACCATGATAATTTTTCAATTTCAAGCAGAAGAGGGTTTTTCCTAAGGGGAGGTCAAAGACAGCCGGCCCCAAAGAAGAAGTGGCTCGGTCTGGAGCCAAGGTGCTTGTATACACCCCCCAGAAGTATATCTCTGTACCCCCTGGGCCTGATCATGGCCTGTCCCCCCCAACCAGAGACCCTGGCCCAAGGCAGACAGCCAGCCAGGCAGGAGCCCCAGACAGCACTCAGCCACGAGGTCCGCAGGCTGCAGAGAGAGCTGGCCAACTACATCCAGAGATTAGATCAGCTCACAAACAGAGGTAACACCACATAAATAAAGTTACCCAGTCAAATCGCCATGGTCAGAGGTTCTAGGCCTGTTGTAGTGATTATATTTCTATGGGTAACACAGCTGGAGTGGCACCTTGTTGGCATACTGTGCATTCCAGGGCGAATGGTTGCAGAGCCCTTGGAACCTGATGAGCAGCGCAGGGTGGAGGTCCGCAGACAGGAACAGGCGGCCCACTCTGCACGCATCATCTATGTGCTGCAACAACAGGCGAAAGAGATCCAAGAGAATTTAGACAAAGTGCGCTCACAGAAGATTGAGCACACAAACAAAAGTAAGTCTCACTTAATAACCAAAGCTGTTGTACTCTAATGAGGTTCATGATGAGGACAATGACAAAGACTAACACCCATCTCCCTCGCTCTCCTTTTCTCAGTCCAGAGCGATGGACAGGTTGGCTGCTGCCCACAGAGGGGTGGTCAGGGCCATGCAGAGGTTCACTAATCAGCTGTCTGACACGTCTGAGGGCAGGATGCCCTCCCATTATAAAGAGCTGGGCCAGATGATCTGCCAGCTTTCTCTGTGCTCGACCAAGGTGGAGGTGGGCCAGGGATCAGCCATCCCAGAGACTGCCCTGGACATCCTGCAGAAACTAGGGGTCAGTCATAGGCTGAGTCCCAAATGGCTCCTTATTGTCTTTATAGTGCAGTACTTTTGACCAGGGGCAAGGGCCAAAGGTCTCTGGTCAAAAGTAATGCACTATATAGGAAATGGAAAGCCATTTGTGATGCATCCATATATTTAATCCACCTACAGGTCACTCACACCTTATTACGCAGAACATTTCCCAAATGAACTACTGTACATCTATTGGTCATTTATGATAAGTAGCTTCCTTATACATCTATATTAGCTTCCTTACACATCTATATTAGGTTATACAAGCAATACTCCATTTAAAAACCTAAGCTATTCAATCTAAAGAAAGTGGAAATAAATGTGCTGGAGAGCCACAAAACCATAGGTAGAGCTGAAGTATTATACAGTACATTTCATTTAGATTTTATTTGGCTTCTTTAATTTGAATGTATACAGAATATATTCGATTTTCGTGTCTCTCTGTGTCTCTCAGACCCTGGATACTGCTCTCAGCAAGCAGGAGAGTCCAGTACATAGGAGGCACGCCCGAGCGCACAGTTCCTCCCCTGCATGCTACCGCAGGTCTCCACATCGCAGCACGTCTCCTCCCCGTCCTCATGCACCCAGGGGCCCTGCCACCAGGGGTCTCAGAGGACCTCGTAGAGCAGCAGGCCCCAAGAAGTCCTTCCCTGGTGAGCAACGAGCAGGTGTTCTCATTCTAATTCTAGCTGAGTGACTCAGCATTCAGAGACACTCATTATCCCAGTCAGCTGTGCTGCTGAAGCTATTTTATTAGCATTTTAATAAGGATAGCCTAATTATCTAGTCTTTTTTTTTATTGGCTCATTATTCCATATCCTCATAACATCAATAACGCATATAAATTAATTTCATACATCATTAAACCGGGAACAACCAACACAGCAAATGTGTCAGACAAATCAGCATCCCCCATCCTACGGTTGAGACCACAGTCACACAGACACAGCAGTTGATAAAATATCTGATCCAAAAATAGAACATTTATTGTGTGGGTGGAACGATTCCTGAAACTGTATTTTTAATTTGAGCGCCTCGTGTCTTTGTTGTTTACCCTGTACTTTCATTGTGAACGAGGTAGCAGATTCTTACGGTTTCCATGGATCAGGAAATTACCTGAAGGCTTAAGTGCTGTCTGTGTTTGGGCCTCCCACTGAGCTTGAATCACGGAACCAGGGTGGAGATTAATGAGTGGCTGGCTGACTGACACAAAGAGGGGAGAGCGGGGCCGGGGTCCGGTTCTCTGGCCATGGGTCTCCTGCAGGCAGCTCATTGTGTGGGTTGTTAGCTCCTACTATGTACAGTCTCCCTGTGGGAGATATGATGCAGCCACCACACACCACGAGAGAGTTTGAACTGGATAGTACACACAGGTCTCCTTGGCAACTAATAACAGTTCTCACTGTCAATGAACGAACCCCCTACTGTACCTTCTCCACACTGCCAAACAAGCAGCAGGCAGGTGTCTGTTTGTGTGCTAGTTGGCCAGATAATTGTGTAGTCTGTCAAAGGAGCATGCAGGTGTTAAGGGCCGTACAGGCGTTTACTAATGTTTGATTAGTCATGCCAAGCACTGTAACACTTATCTGTAAGGGCCTATAGAAATGATTGAGCACATAGCCTAGCTATTCAAGTGTTTCAAAACAACATTTCAATAAAAATTGATGATGAGCCAATGTTGTGATGTTAGCAAATAGGAGAGCGGTCCCTCAGCATCAGCAGCCCCCCAGAGCCACAGAGCCTCCTCCACAGCTGGATCGCAGACAGGTGCTCAGGGCTGGCCTGGAGAGCCTGGTCCATCTTAGAGAACTTGGGGAAGGTGGGGGACAGGTCCCCAACAGTCAAGGAGGAGCACTGCACCCCGACAGGACAAAGGTCAGTGGGTTTAATTAGTACATTTTTTACGCAATTAAATGTATTTTAATATGTCTATTAATAACTGTCTAGCCTGAACTAATTGCACTACAATTGTGTCTCTTAAACATTATCTTTGTCCAGAAGCAGGGAGCCCAGGCTGAGAGTGTCAGCACCCACAGAAGGAGGCCTCTGTGCCCTGGATACCCACGTCACCTCACTCTCCTCCTAAACAATAACAACAGTGGTGAGATCAGAGGAGAGCACTCTCTCTTGTCCTCAGTCTCTCTTTTGTAACTTACTCTTGCTGCATACTCTCCCTCTCTTACAGTCTCTCTTTTGATTGTAATTTTTTCTAATCCACTTGTTTTATGTGTCCAGCTCCCCTCAGAAGAGACCAGATCCTCGATGTCTCTTCTCCCCTCTGAAGCCCTCCTCAGGCCCTTCAGAGCAGCAGCTGAGTGGTGTGGTGACAGCAGCGCAGGACTATTGTCTGACCTGTGATAGACAGAGACATGCCCACAACGAAGCCCTCAGGTCACTGATAATAACAATAATGCATTTTATTTGCAGAAATCTTTTCATTTAACGCATAAAACATAAACCATTGGACATGGCAAACAACGTTGTGCCTTATTAGCATCACAGTACCTTACTAGTCTCATTTATGAGGTTTTAGTTGATGTATAATACACTACATCACCAAAAGTATGTGTACACCTCTTTGTCGAACATCTCATTCCAAAATAATGGGCATTAATATGGAGTTGGTCCCCCCTTTGCTGCTATAACAGCCTCCACACTTCTGGGAAGGCTTTCCACTAGATGTTGGAACATTGCTGCGGGGACTTGCTTCCATTCAGCCACAAGAGCATTAGTGAGGTTGGGCACTGATGTTGGGCGGTTAGGCCTGGCTTGCAGTTGGCGTTCCAATTCATCCCATTGGTATTCAATGGGGTTGATGTCAGGGCTCTGTGCAGGCCAGTCAAGTTCTTCCACACCGTTTTCGACAAACCTTTTCTGTATGGCCCTCGCTTTGTGCTCGGGGGCACTGTCATGCTGGAACAGGAAAGGGCCTTCCCCAAACTGTTGCCACAAAGTTGGAAGCACAGAATTGTCTACAATGTCATTGTATGCCGTAGCATTAATATTTACCTTCATTGGAACTAAGGGGCCTAGCCTGAACCAAGAAAAACAGCTCCAGACCATTATTTCTCCTGCACCAAACTTTACAGTTGGCACTATGCATTTGGGCAGGTAGCGTTCTCCTAGTAGCCGCCAAACCCAAATTCGTCCATCGGACTGCCAGATGGAACTCAGTAGTGCAGTTTGGAACTCAGTAGTGAGTGCTGCAACTGAGGACAGGCGAGTTTTACGCGCACTCGGTGGTCCGGTTCTGTGAGCTTGTGTGGCCTACCATTTCGCGGCTGAGCCGTTGTTTCTCCTAGATGTTTCCACTTCACAATAACAGCACTTACAGTTGACCGGAGCAGCTCTAGAAGGGCAGAAATTTGACGAACTGACTTGTTGGAAAGGTGGCATCCTATGAAGGGTCCACGTTGAATGTCACTGAGCTCCTCAGTAAGGCCATTCTACTGCCGATGTTTGTCTATGGAGATCGCATGGCTGTGTGCGCAATTTTATACATCTGTCAGCAACGGGTGTGGCTGAATCCACTAATTGGAAGGGATGTTTTGCATAAATAGTGTGTATGTGTTATAGCTGTGTGGACTGGCAGAATGAATGAACCAATGGAAACTGCCCAGGGAACAGTTAAATGAATGACTTTGCTCATTTTGAGTAATTAAGTCATTTAAAACACTGATCTCAGACCCCACTTGCTGAAAGCTGCAAGCAATACTCTGATTCCAATTCAAAGTTAACCTCTCCAATAAATTAAATCTAGGCACTTGCTTGTTAGATTGGGGACATTATTTTTTTTTTTAAAGCACCGTGATGGATAGCAGTGCCTGCGTGCCCTAATTTCAAGTGCACAGCAACCCTCTACACTAATCAAAACTTAATTGGTGCAATTGAGGTCTATAATTAATCAAATGCCTGCAGCCTGATTTTGGTGGCTGACATTAGGACTGGATTTTTATTTATTTAACTAGGCAAGTCAGTTAAGAACAAATTCTTATTTTACAATGACAGCCTACCCCGGCCATCCACATATGTGGATCTCTAATTGAAACAGTTCTGTCTTGTGTTGTCTTTATGTGAATGCACAGGCAAGCCTGGCTTGACAGAATGACCATGCAGTGACTGAGGGACCTAATTCAGCTGAGTAAAGATGAAGCAGAACGCATCCAGAGACTCCAGTACACTAGTGTAGTACTACGTCCTGTACACACTCCCTATCATAGCCTGGGAAGAAATATACTGTTAGTCTACCCTGTCAAGCTAAAAGTGGAAGGTCAAAATGTTCAGTAGTTGTGTCAATGTACTAATTCCTCAGTGTGAAATTATGACAACTTAACACATCCTGAAGCCCTTCAGGTTTGTGACAAGTATGAGTCTGGAAATCAATGGACAAACAATATGACCAAGCCAGAGGGGATTCAAGTGCAGCAATTAAATTCAAAATGAAATGCCGCCGGTAGGGATGGCTGCCGTTTTACGGGCTCCTAACCAACTGTGCTATTTTGTTCGTTTTTTTTGCGTTGTTTGTATTTTCTACCTAATGTTGCTGCTAACGTCTCTGATGACCGAAAAGATTACTCACCTCAAACTGGACAAAGATTTTTCTTTAACGTGTCTGACGCAAAGGATATACTGGGGCTTCTGTGTGGCGCAGCGGTCTAAGGCACTGCATCTCAGTGCTAGAGGCATCACTACAGACACCCTGGTTCAAATCCAGGCTGTATCACAACCGGCCGTGATTGGGAGTCCCATAGGGCGGCGTACAATTGGCCCAGCATCGTCCGTGTTTGGCCGGTGTAGGCCGTCATTGTAAATCATAATTTGTTCTTAACTGACTTGCCTAGTTAAATAAAGGTTAAGTACATAAAAATGGGCCCAAATCCCCGTCATTTGCGTGAAGAAAAGACAGAGAAAAAGGGGGCGGAGGTCCGGCTGCCTTCTGAGAATTCATAGGCTACTGAGTAAACTACAGCAAAAGGATGGGGCTGTAGTGGAGCGGGTCGAGAGTTTCAAGTTCCTTGGTCTCCACATCACCAACGAACTATCATGGTCCAAACACACCAAGACAGTCGTGAAGAGGGCACGACAACACCTTTTCCCCCTCAGGAAACTGAAAAGATTTGGCATGGGTCCCCAGATCCTCAAAATGTTCTACAGCTGCACCATCGAGAGCATCCTGACCAGTTGCATCACGCATCACTGCTAGGTATGGCAACTGCTCGGCATCTGACCATAAGGCGCTACAGAGGGTTGTGCGTATGGCCCAGTACATCACTGGGGCCAAGCTTCCTGCCATCCAGGACCTATATACTAGGCGGTGTCAGAGGAAAGCCCCAAAAATTGTCAGAGTCCAGTCACCCAAGTCATAGACTGTTCTTTCTGCTGTTCTTTCTGCACCTCAAGCGGTACCGGAGCGCCAAGTCTAGGACCAAAAGGCTCCTTAACAGCTTCTACCCCCAAGCCATAAAACTGCTGAACAATTAATCAAATGGCCACCTGGACCATTTACATTAACCCCCCCACACATTTTTTTTTTTTTACACTGCTGGTACTCGCTGTTTATTTTCTATGCATAGTCACTGTACCCCTACCTACATGTTCAAATTACCTCGACTAACCCGTACCCCCACACATTGACTTGGTACCGGTACCCCTGTATATAGACTCGTTATTTTATTGTGTTACTTTTTTTTATAATTTTTAACTTTCGTTTATTTGGTAAATATTTTCTTAACTCTTTCTTGAACTGCATTGTTGGTTAAAGGCTTGTAAGTAAGCATTTCACGGTGAGGTCTACACCTGTTGTATTTGGCGCATGTGATGAATAAAGTTTGATTTGATTTGACTAACTTAGTGAAGACAGGATTCAAAGACACTATGTTGTCACACCAGGCTTACGCATGTGTGTGTGTCAGGTCTGAGGTGGGCTGAGAGAGTTGAGCCCGAGGGAGACTTCAGCCTCTGTTGGACCAGGCCCTGGTAAGAGACATTTAAACTCTCCCTAAAAATAATAAAGGGTTGTATGGACACAAAAAAATAGACAATCCTTTTTAGTTTTTTCTTGCTTTTCAGCAGGCAGGGGAATAAATAACAGTGTGTAACTTTGCTGTCACTCAATACCCACATTGTTGTTAAAGAAGAAAAGCCTGGACCAAGGAAAGCTTTCCCCTCACTCAGGAATTCCACTGCCCTCAGAGGAGTGGGAAAATCAATACATCTAATTTGTAATTGAAAAATCCATACAGCTATTTACCACCAGATTTGTGCCACAACAGTGAAATTAATAGGGAATTTACAGCTAGGCCTAGGGTGTACTGCTGCAGCCTTGTCTATGTGCTGAGTGAAAAGACTGAGTAGGAAAGGTTGGTGTTAGGTAGGAGAAGGTCAGTAGTCGTATGGTACTGAGCTTGCCCTACCTGTGTACCCCAGCAGATGGGAGCTGCTGCCTCTCAGACCCGGGACAGAAAGGCCACATCGTCACTGAGGCATTGACTGTCTGAGCAGGCTACAGACAGAGTGAGTAGCCCTGTCCCCTGTCATATTGTAATGATACTGACTTATATTACCAATATTTATGTTTTTCTCAGTATTTGAGTCCCAAATGCCCATAGGGCTTTGGTCAAAAGTAGTGCACTATATAGGGAATAGGGTGCCATTTTGGGAAACAGCCATGAAGTGATTCCATAAAACGCATGTGATGAGCTCTGTGCTTTCTACCTCCCTCTCCAGGCTGCAGAGTGTGCTGAGGTGCTGAGTGAGGCCCTGCTAGAGGAGCTGCTGGCCGATGCAGTGCGGGCCACCTGGGTGGCGGAGACAGACAGACGGACGGAGGGTTTGGCCCAGCACCAGCTCCAGGCCCCCACCCTGGAGAGCATGCTGCTGCGCATGGAGGAGGTGAGCCCTGAGCATGGCCTTAAGGAAAGACCACCACACAAAGGTCACAGGAAGTTGAAAGGGCACCGCTAGTTAGTTTGTCATGCAATGCCTGTGTGATGTTTGACAGCCTTAGTCAAGCTGTGCTATGGAGATACATTGAATACACTGTCCAGTCCTGTCTGGATTTGTATTATTGTTTGGCTGAAAAATGTATTTAAATAATATACTTATTTTATCATCTATGTGTCTGAGCAGAAAGACCAGGAAGCAGTGAGGAGGCGCTTTGCTACCATCACATACTCAGACCCTCACTACTGGGACAATGGGGACACAACTGGTGAGTAAACAGACCAAGTAACTCCTCCACACACCCTCCACACAGTTTTGCATGAGGGTTTGAATTGTTGTTCCTCTGGTGCACTGCAGGTGGAGGTATAGTGTTCGTGCTGTTTTAGCCAGTTGAGAGCAAGGCCATCCCTCTTCCTAACTCTCCTTTTCCACCCCTCTTTCTCTCTTCCCCATCTCTCTCAGGGCCCCAGAGGCCTGCTCCAGGCTCCAGGCCAGTCTCTCCTCAGCCTGTTAGGATCACCAGGCCAACACTGAGACACACCACCATGGCTGACATTGTCCTGGAGAGCCCTGTGGAGACCGGGTGTTTTTTCATCTGGTGTTGCCAAAGCACTCTTTTCTGTGAAAAGTCCTATGCACAGAATTCAATACAACATTGTGTATTGTTACAGTATCTGTATGTTAATATGTTTGTTTTGTAGTAATCACCATGCAATACTGCAGCCACCATCTTAGAGAAAGCTTCAAGCACTGTCTGAGTTTAATGGGTTGATGTATGGACAGATGGTTTGAGAAGCAGATAGATATTAATAAGGAATATATTACATTATATACTGGGTGGTTCGAGCCCTGAATGCTGATTTGTCTGACAGCCGTGGTATATCCACGGGTATGACAAATAATTAATTTTTACGGCTCTAATTACATTGGTAACCAGTTTATAATAGCATTAAGGCACCTCAGGGGTTTGTGGTATATGGCCAAAATACCACAGCTACGGGCTGTATCCAGGCACTCTGTGTTGCGCCATGCATAAGAACAGCCCTTTTTTAATTTTTTTAATTTTATTTCACCTTTATTTAACCAGGTAGGCAAGTTGAGACCTGGCCAAGATAAAGCAAGCAGTTTGACACATACAACAACACAGAGTTACACATGGAATACAACAAACATACAGTCAATAATATGGTAGAAAAATAAGTCTATATACAAAGTAAGCAAATGAGGTGAGATAAGGGAGGTAAAGGAAAAAGGCCATGGTGGCGAAATAAATACAATATAGCAAGTAAAACACTGGAATGGTAGATTTGCAGTGGAAGAAATTGCAAAGTAGAAATAGAAATATTGGGGTGCAAAGGAGCAAAATAAATAAATACAGTAGGGGAAGAGGTAGTTGTTTGGGCTAAATTATAGATGGGCTATGTACAGGTGCAGTAATCTGTGAGCTGCTCTGACAGCTGGTGCTTAAAGCTAGTGAGGGAGATAAGTGTTTCCAGTTTCTGAGATTTTTGTAGTTCGTTCCAGTCATTGGCACCAGAGAACTGGAAGGAGAGGCGGCCGAAGGAGGAATTGGCTTTGGGGGTGACCAGAGAGATATACCTGCTGGAGCGCGTGCTACAGGTGGGTGCTGCTATGGTGACCAGCGAGCTGAGATAAGGGGGAACTTTACCTAGCAGGGTCTTGTAGATGACCTGGAGCCAGTGGGATTGGCGACGAGTATGAAGCGAGGGCCAGCCAACGAGAGCGTACAGGTCGCAGTGGTGGGTAGTGTATGGGGCTTTGGTGACAAAACGGATGGCACTGTGATAGACTGCATCCAATTTATTGAGTAGGGTATTGGAGGCTATTTTGTAAATGACATCACCGAAGTCAAGGATCGGTAGGATAGTCAGTTTTACGAGGGTATGTTTGGCAGCATGAGTGAAAGCTGCTTTGTTGCGAAATAGGAAGCCAATTCTAAATTTAACTTTGGATTGGAGAGGTTTGATGTGAGTCTGGAAGGAGAGTTTACAGTCTAACCAGACACCTAGGTATTTGTACTTGTCCACATATTCTAAGTCAGAACCGTCCAGAGTAGTGATGCTGGACGGGCGTGCAGGTGCAGGCAGCGATCGGTTGAAGAGCATGCATTTAGTTTTACTTGTATTTAAGAGCAGTTGGAGGCCACGGAAGGAGAGTTATATGGCATTGAAGCTCGTCTGGAGGGTAGTTAACACAGTGTCCAAAGAAGGGCCAGAAGTTTACAGAATGGTGTCGTCTGCGTAGAGGTGGATCAGAGAGTCACCAGCAGCAAGAGCGACATGTATACAGAGAAAAGAGTCAGCCCAAGAATTGAACCCTGTGGCACCCCAATAGAGACTACCAGAGGCCCGGACAACAGGCCCTCCGATTTGACACACTGAACTCTATCAGAGAAGTAGTTGGTGAACCAGGCGAGGCAATCATTTGAGAAACCAAGGCTATTGAGTCTGCTGATTAGGATGTGGTGATTGACAGAGTCGAAAGCCTTGGCCAGGTCAATGAATACGGCTGCACAGTATTTCTTATCTATGGCGGTTAAGATATCGTTTAGGACCTTGAGCGTGGCTGAGGTGCACCCATGGCCAGCTCTGAAACCAGATTGCATAGTGGAGAAGGTGCGGTGGGATTCGAAATGGTCGGTAATCTGTTTGTTGACTTGGCTTTCGAAGACTTTAGAGAGGCAGGGTAGGATAGATATAGGTCTGTAGCAGTTTGGGTCAAGAGTGTGTCCCCCTTTGAAGAGGGGGATGACCACAGCTGCTTTCCAATCTTTGGGAATCTCAGACGACACGAAAGAGACGTTGAACAGGCTCGTAATAGGGGTTGCAACAATTTCGGCAGATCATTTTAGAAAGAAAGGGTCCAGATTGTCCATCCCGGCTGATTTGTAGGGGTCCAGATTTTGCAGCTCTTTCCGAACATCAACTGACTGGATTTGGGAGAAGGAGAAATGGGGAAGCCTTGGGCGAGTTGCTGTGGGGGGTGCAGTGCTGTTGACCGGGGTAGGGGTAGCCAGGTGGAAAGCATGGCCAGCCGTAGAAAAATGCTTATTGAAATTCTCAATTATAGTGGATTTATCGGTGGTGACAGAGTTTCCTATCCTCAGTGCAGTGGGCAGCTGTTAACAGGTGCTTTTATTCTCCAAGGACTTTACAGTGTTCCAGAACATTTTTGAGTTTGTGTTGCAGGAAGCACATTTCTGCTTGATAAAGCTAGCCTTGGCTTTTCTAACTGCCTGTGTATATTGGTTTCTAACTTCCCTGAAAAGTTGCATATCACGGGGTCTGGTATATTGGCCATTCACCACAACCCCTCATGCCTAATTGCTTAATTATACATTTATAATTTGTTGATGTTGCAGATTGAAGTCAATGGTTATGAGATGCTATACTGGGTGATGGGACTTCTGCTGTCTCCACTAAATGGGAATTAATTACAGAGGGTAATGGTGTATGACATCACTTAACCTGCTCCCACATTATCAGGCAGGAACTCATAAAGGACAATATAATGAGACAAAACTGATGCAGAACATTGATCCCCTAAATTTAAGACCCAACAAAACCACTGTCCCAAAAACTGTCAATTACTTTATTTTGCAGTTGACGTCCACTCCAGACGATTAACAAAACGGATGGAGGTGGAACGTTGTTTATGCCTTTCCCAGAATGCACTGCTTTGTTGTGCCTCAATTCTGACTGTTCTTCTCCACTCCTAATCTCTCCTGGCTGCGATGAGACCAAACCAAACCCCCTTCAAACTCCCCACCCAGCCCACCCACCCTCTGGCAAGACATAAAGGGAGTGCATCAGTGTGCCTCTGCCTCCCTCCCCTGCCCAGAGCTTTAGCTGTAGCTGCCATTGCTTAAATTACTTAGGAATGAAGGAAGAAGAAGGAGGGGAGAGTGTGAGAGATGGGAGCCAACAGCTGACAGGGGAAGTAAGTTGTGGAGCAGAGCAGACATGCCATTATGATGCAGTGGAACATATATATTCAATTAGCAGCCCTATTAGCATATTAAAGACAAGTCAGTAGTTCACTGTTCCTGGCCCAACTGGACATTCTGGAGGGGCTCAGACCAACGCTTCTGTGACTCGTCTCTCACTCAGTCCAGTTTCTGTCTCTAAAGACCAGCATAAACTACAACCACCACTAACTCTTTGCTGTCTGTTTTGTGGGTTGGGAGGAAGATGTGGTCAACCCAAATTCCATTCATAGTGCAGGTTATGACTTTGCCTAGTTATTTCGTATGGTTTATGGGTAAAACAACACTAGCAGAATTAACTGACCTTGGCTTTCTTGATCCTGTATTGGTAGTGATTGGCCAGATAGCTTTACTTCTACCCCTGTGTTGTAGATACTAGCTACCTGTATCCTCCTGCCTCTATGAAGATAGCATTAGACTCACCCAGGAAAGTCTGCCTCTGTGTCTTCCTCCCTCTCACGACCCAGTGAATTACACAGTCCAATGGGACTTCTCACCCCTGCCTGAGTGGCAGGTCATTTTATTGGTGTGTTAGACAAGGAAAATGGCCCGAGCCTCTGACAGGATTCCGATAAAAAGACTAGCAGAGTGTATCATCAAAATTCTCTCCCTTGTATTTCCCTTGCTTTGCCTCCAGTAGCTGTATAAATGAGATAATGTGGAACTGCCTGACCGAATATGAAGCCAGGTATTTTTTTTGTATCGACGAGTGTACTCTGTGTGAAAGCACAACACAATGATTGTGTGTTGTGTCTCTGAGAATGCCGGGCAAGTTTTCATCGCATTCTATCTCATTTGCAAAGCAATAGGGATTGATTCCAAATTCCACATGGATATTGTCTCATCCCCTACAAACACACAGAGCATGTTCAGGAGTTCTTCCCTCCAGTCTTTCTATTATCCTTGATTACGTGGAGAAAATTAGTCAGCCAAACACTCAGGGCTGAAAATGATAGATTTATATGTGCCAACACACAGGGAGTATTTTCTTCCTCCTTCCCTCCCAGTATGTTTCCCTGTAGGCCTGTGTTCTGAGCGCTAGCTTCAAAGGGTTGACAAAGATACAGGTGCCAATAGAGATTGATTCCATACAAAACCAGGACAAAAAAAGACTATGATTTGGGGAATTTTCACTAAATGTAATCCATAGAATGGTCCTTTGGGGGAAAGATTGTTTACATATATTTGACATTTTTTTGTCCTGGTTTTGTATGGAATCAATCTCTATTGGCACCAGGCCTTCTTTAATTGAGAAATAATTAATTTTGGCCTTACCTTTAAGACTCCATAATGCAGTGGTCACCAACCCAGGCCTCCTTTAAGACTCCATAATGCAGTGGTCACCTACCCAGGCCTTCTTTAAGACTCCATAATGCAGCGGTCACCTACACAGGCCTTCTTTAAGACTCCATAATGCAGCGGTCACCTACCCAGGCCTTCTTTAAGACTCCATAATGCAGTGGTCACCAACCCAGGCCTTCTTTAAGACTCCATAATGCAGCGGTCACCTACCCAGGCCTTCTTTAAGACTCCATAATGCAGCGGTCACCTACCCAGGCCTTCTTTAAGACTCCATAATGCAGCGGTCACCTACCCAGGCCTTCTTTAAGACTCCATAATGCAGTGGTCACCAACCCAGGCCTTCTTTAAGACTCCATAATGCAGTGGTCACCTACCCAGGCCTTCTTTAAGACTCCATAATGCAGTGGTCACCTACCCAGGCCTTCTTTAAGACTCCATAATGCAGCTGTCACCTACCCAGGCCTTCTTTAAGACTCCATAATGCAGCGGTCACCTACCCAGGCCTTCTTTAAGATTCCATAATGCAGTGGCCACCAACCCAGGCCTTCTTTAAGACTCCATAATGCAGTGGTCACCAACCCAGGCCTCCTTTAAGACTCCATAATGCAGTGGTCACCTACCCAGGCCTTCTTTAAGACTCCATAATGCAGTGGTCACCAACCCAGGCCTTCTTTAAGACTCCATAATGCAGTGGCCACCAACCCAGGCCTTCTTTAAGACTCCATAATGCAGTGGTCACCTATCCAGGCCTTCTTTAAGACTCCATAATGCAGTGGCCACCAACCCAGGCCTTCTTTAAGACTCCATAATGCAGTGGTCACCAACCCAGGCCTTCTTTAAGACTCCATAATGCAGCGGTCACCAACCCAGGCCTCCTTTAAGACTCCATAATGCAGTGGTCACCAACCCAGGCCTCCTTTAAGACTCCATAATGCAGTGGTCACCAACCCAGGCCTCCTTTAAGACTCCATAATGCGGTGGTCACCAACCTTTTCCTCGCAATCAAAAAGCAAGCCAAAATCTACCGCTCAGATTTATATTTGTTGGTGTAGCACTTGCAAGGCACAGCTGTGTATAAATTGAAATAATTAGCAAATAATTAGCTTTTTATTTTACTGGACTGACGATACCTGCATTTCATGGTCATGGTGCTTTCAAGACAACTGGGAACTCTGGAAAAATCGAGGTCAAATCATGACATCAGTGATCTTCCGGTCGTAAAGTCGAACTCTAGAAAGAGGCCCAAGTTTCCTACTTGTAATTCTAATTTTTCCCCTGAGTTTCCAGTTGTTTTAAACGCAATGAAGTTGGAATTCTGAGATTTCCGAGTTCCCAGTTGTTCTGAACGCAGCATTAGTCTCAGCGGAGGGAGGGAGGGAGAGAGCAGCAGAGGGTTCACCTCTCACGGTCCCTGTTCTCTTCTTTCTTTCCTCCGGTAGGAGACTGACCAGAGAGAGGGGACACGTCTTCTACCTGATGGCTAAATTCAAGTCAAACCGCATCTGCGTCGTGCACAAATTCATGTTGTTCCTATGATCAGAGAAAGTAAAATATTCCTTGATATTTAAATAGACACAATGAGCTGCTAATAATAATACAAACGCAAGGCTATCCATATACTGTACTTAGCTACTCATTTATTGCAGCTGAAGCGTGAGTGGAAGTAGGGAGTAGATCGTTTTATGTTTGTAATAGTGCAGAATAATAACTAACACATGAACTCGCTCATAAAAACAGAAGCTCTTTGTTCTCTCTGCTCATGGTTTTTGAAAGTTATGAAATCTCACATAGGCTAGTATCAAATTTGATGGGGCCGGGGTTGTGGAAGCTGTAGTGATTTGAGCTATCCAATTGGCCAGCGCAGTAGGCACACTCAATTTAGCGACAGATCTCCCAGTTTAGCCTCAGATCTCTCTCGGTGGAGTTTGTCTTTTCAGACAAATTAAATGGTTGAAAATGGGAACACTTTGCCTACCCGGTGCACAGGGCGTCTGAATCAAGTGCACCTACTGCGAACAGCGCAACATGAATAATAATAAAAAAGGAGTGCAAGCCTTTATCGTTGGCTGTTCTACATAAATGTTTGGTGATCGACTCGGACAGCCTTGAAGATCGATCAGTCCATCACGATCGACCGGTTGGTGACCACTGCCATAATGACCACTGCCATTTAATCTGTAGGTGTTAAGAGCAAAAATTGGTGTCATATGAAGCTTTACTGCTTGCTCTGTAATATGAGTAGTATTTTAAAGGAGGGCTGTAATTGGTTACTTTACAATGCCAATTTTGCTGTATAAAATTGTCCATAACTTTAAAGCTACCAGAGATCCCACTCTGGAACTTTGAGATGCCTGTAGAGTATATTATGTTCAACAATATATTGGAAGATAAGCCAAATCATTTTTTTTCTAAATTAATGTTTATATTTGTGAATATTCATACATTATTGAAAACAATGTTTTTTTTTACTGAAATCAAATACTACAGAGCAAGCGGTAGAGCTTCATATGATGCCAAGTCATATGGAGTCTTAAAGGATGCCTGGGTAAGGCCAAAATCTAATAAATATGCCAACTTTGATTAATTATTTCTCAATTAAATCATCTGTGTAGTGCTAGGGCAAAAACTCCAGGCCCAAGTTTGGGAAAACCTGCTCTAAAGGACCATTATATGGAGAACATTTTGTGAAAATGAAAAATATTTTTGGGTTCTGGTTTGTATGGAATCACTCAAGAGAAGTTTGTGTGTCTGGCTCACTGATTCTTCTCTTGGTGAGATAGTGTTTGTCTTGGGACATCTTGACATATCAAAGATACATAATTATATTTCTACATGTTTATCCTCAAGTGTGCAGCCACATCTAGGCAGAAATTGTTGCTTAGTGCACATCTCTAGTACTGCACTGCCAGCACTAAAATGCATATTTCTCTAGAGGGTCCTCTGTCAGCCCTCGTAGTCCTGTTGTCATTTTTCATCAAGATCACATCTGTTCTTTATATGTCAGAAGTGTTGTTCAGAGCGGAGGTGATTATTATTCCGTCTCAAGTGAAGCCCTTCTGATAACAAGAGCACACTATTGCCTGTTGGATGGCTCATATAGGAATGACATTTCTCAGATTGCTTTCTGTCTGTCTGTGCAACCAGCCCTCCCTCCTCAGATCAGAAGAGATGAACAGGAGCACAGGCTAAATCTATTACCAAAATGTAGCTCCTAGCTTAAATGAAGATTATTCCCATATGTCTAGTGTTGTATTCTCATTTATTTTTTATTACATTCCCAACTCCAGGAAGTAGCGCCACTGACATTTTATAGGTTGAAATATAGCCTGAAATATATTATAATGGCCACTTTGATGCCAGGCAATACACAATCAATAGTGAAAGGAAATAATGGACCAGATGATGGTACGTAACTAGATTATGTACTGCCTCATCAAAGTTATCTATAGCTCTATGGTGCTTTGTCTCTGGTTGTCCTTATGCTTCTCCACATGTCATTCATTAATTTGGCCAGGTCTCCCTTGTAAAAGAGGTCTTCTGACCTCAATGGGACTTCCTTGATTAAAAGAATACAGAGGTGGAGCTCTGGGCCGTAGTATAATACAGTGCAGAGAGCTATAGGCTAGTTATGGACACAGTTATGCTCAATTACTACTCATACATACTTATTGTGATGAAGTTCAAACTCCATCAGGTTTCTGCGTAATGGATTGTTAGTGGAATAGTGGTAAACTGATGATAAATCTAGAGAGAGGGAGAGAGTTATTGCTATCATTAGGTTAATGAAATTATGTTCTCACTCTTTTTATAGGGCAATTCACCACAGGATGATTTACAGTGTGTTTAAAGCGCTTGGAAGAAATCCCATTTAGTATGTCAGATAGTCACTAGAGGGGGCTAGTCATTCTATAAAGCCTGAATGGAAAGTGATAGCTATTCCGTGTGTGTGTGTGTGTGGACAGTTGTAGTGTAGAATGTATGAAAACAGTGATTAATGCTGTGGGTTTGGGAAGCGGAGAGTGGGCACAGCTGCCTATTAGTGTGGAGAGCTCAATATGTTGTGTGTGTTGTCTTAGCTTGTGATTACCTGTGTTTACAACCAACAATGCTCAGCATAGGGAGAGGGAGTCAGCAGGCCCTTCCACTGCAGACAACACAAACACACACCAGGGATTGGCTGCATAGCCATATCTCATAGTTTATGAAAGTAGTGCACACATCATTCAGTATGCCAATCACTCACAGCTTTTTTGATTCTATTGTTTGCTAAAAGGTTATTATTGGTTATTCCTGGCTGTTGAGAATCAGGGGTGTAAAGTACTTAATTAAGTAAAAATACTTTAAAGTACTACACTGAACAAAAATATAAACCCAACATGATGGTGTTGGTCTCATGTTTCATGAGCTGAAATAATATATCCCAGAAATGTTCCATATGCACAAAAGACATATTTCTCCCAAATGTTGTGCACAAATTTGTTAACATCCCTGTCAGTGAGCATTTCTCCTTTGCCAAGATAATCCATCCACCTGACAGGTGTGGCATATCAAGAAGCTGATTAAACAGCATGATCATTACACAGGTGCACCTTGTGCTGGGGCCAATATAAGGCAATTCTAAAATGCGCAGTTTTCTCACACAACACAATGTCACAGATGTCTCAAGTTTTGAGGGAGCGTACAATTGGTATGCTGACTGCAGGAATCTCCACCAGTGCTGTTTCCAGATAATTGAATGTTAATTTCTCTACCATTAGCTGCCTCCAATGTCGTTTTAGAGAATTTGGTAGTACGTCCAACTGGCCTCACAACCGCAGACCATGTGTAACCACGCCAGCCAAGGACCTCCACATCCGGCTTCTTCACCTGCGGGATCGTCTGAGACCAGCCACCCAGACAGCTGATGAAACCGAGGAGTTTTTCTGTGGATAAAAACTAATGCTGATGAGTGGGTGGACCTGGCTCCCAAGTGGGTGGTCCTTTGGCCTCCCATGGCTGCGCCCCTGCCCAGTCATGTGAATTGGGGCCTAATTCACTTGATCCATAAATTAAGGACAAATGTATTTATTTTAATTGACTGATTTTCTTATATGAACTGTAACTCAATGAAATTGTTGCATGTTGTGTTTATGTTTTTGTTCAGTATACTTAAGTCGTTTTTTGGGGGTATCTACTTTACTATGTACAGTTGAAGTCGAAAATTTACATACACTTAGGTTGGAGTCATTAAAACTAGTTTTTCAACCACTCCACAAACTATAGTTTTGGCAAGTCGGTTAGGACATCTACTTTGTGCATGACACATGTCACGTCCTGACCAGTAATAGGGGTTATTTGTTATTGTAGTTTGGTCAGGACGTGGCAGAGGGTATTTGTTTTATGTGGTTCGGGGTGGTGGTTTGTTTAGTAGGGTGTTTGATTTATTATTTCCGGGTTTTGGGTTATGTTCTATCTTTTTGTATTTCTATGTTCTTTCTAGTTTAGTATTTCTATGTTAGGTAATTGGGTGTTGGACTCTCAATTGGAGGCAGGTGTTTGTAGTTGCCTTTGATTGAGAGTCCTATATATAGGTATGTGTTTTGTGAGAGATTGTTCTGTGTATAGCCTTGTGCCTTACCAGACTGTTAGTCGTCGTTGTGTCTTTTTGGTGTACGTGTTTATTTGGGTTTTTCCTTCTTTGTCCTATTAATAAAGAAGATGAGTGCACATTTCCCCGCTGCGTCTTGGTCCGCTTTATCCGACGACAACCGTTACAACACAAGTAATTTTTCCAACAATTGTTTACAGACAGATTATTTCACTTATAATTCACTGTATCACAATTCCAGTG
The DNA here is from genome assembly GCF_901001165.1 of Salmo trutta. Taxonomy (NCBI): domain Eukaryota; kingdom Metazoa; phylum Chordata; class Actinopteri; order Salmoniformes; family Salmonidae; genus Salmo; species Salmo trutta. The sequence goes on from NC_042982.1 coordinate 21,992,585, forward strand.
GGTCAGGAGTTTACATACACTAAGTTGACTGTCCCTTTAAACAGCTTGGAAAATTCCAGAAAATTATGTCATGGCTTTAGATAGGCTAATTGACATCATTTGAGTCAATTGGAGGTGTACCTGTGGATGTATTTCAAGGCCTACCATCAAACTCAGTGCCTCTATGCTTGACATCATGGGAAAATCAAAACAAAGCAGCCAAGACCTCAGAAAAAAATTTGTAGACCTCCACAAGTCTGGTTCACCCTTGGGAGCAATTTCCAAACACCTGAAGGTACCACATTCATCTGTACAAACAATAGTACGCAAGTATAGACACCATGGGACCACGCAGCCGTCATACCGCTCAGGAAGGAGACGCGTTCTGTCTCCTAGAGATGAATGTACTTCGGTGCGAAAAGTGAAAATCTATCCCAGAACTGCAAAGGACAATGTGAAGATGCTGGAGGAAACAGGTACAAAAGTATCTATATCCACAGTAAAACGAGTCCTATATTGACATAACCTGAAAGGCCGCTCAGCAAGGAAGAAGCCACTGCTCTTAAACCGCCATGAAAAAAGCCAGACTACGGTTTGCAACTGCACATGGCGACAAAGATCGTACTTTTTGGAGAAATGTCCTCTGGTCTGATGAAACAAAAATAGAACTATTTGGCCTTAATGACCATCGTTATGTTTGGAGGAGAAAGGGGGAGGCTTGCAAGCCGAAGAACACCCTCCCAACCGTGAAGCACGGGGGTGTTGTGGTGGTGCTTTGCTGCAGGAGGGACTGGTGCACTTCACAAAATAGATGGCATCATAAGGGAAGAAAATGATGTGGATATATTGAAGCAACATCTCAAGACATCAGTCAGGAAGTTAAAGCTTGGTCGCAAATGGGTCTTCCAAATGGACAATGACCCCAAGCAAACTTCCAAAGTTGTGGTAAAATGGCTTAAGGACAACAAAGTCAAGGTATTGGAGTGGCCATCACAAAGCCCTGACCTCAATCCTATAGAAAATTTGTGGACAGAACTGAAAAAGCATGTGTGAGCAAGGAGGCCTACAAACCTGACTCAGTTACACCAGCTCTGTCAGGAGGAATGGGCCAAAATTCACCCAAGTTATTGTGGGAAGCTTGTGGAAGGCTACCCGAAACGTTTGACCCAAGTTAAACAATTTAAAGGCAATGCTACCAAATACTAATTCAGTGTATGTAAACTTCTGACCCACTGGGAATGTGATAAATCATTCTCTCAACTATTATTCTGACATTTCACATTCTTAAAATAAAGTGGTGATCCTAACTGACCTAAGACAGGGAATTTTTAATAGGATTAAAAGTCAGGATTTGTGAAAAACTGAGTTAATGTAACGCCCTGGCCATAGATAGGGGTTTTTTGTTCTTTATTTTGGTTAGGCCAGGGTGTTACATTGGGTGGGCGTTCTATGTTCTGTTTGTATGTGTTTGTATTTCTTTGTTTTGGGCCGTGTGTAGCTCCCAAATCAGGCACAGCTGAAGTTCGTTGCTGTTGATTGGGAGTCACACATAAGTGCATGTTTTTACGTTGGGGTTTTGTGGGTAATTGTTTCTGTTTAGTGTTTCACCTGACAGGACTGTGTTGGCTGTCAGTTCCTTGTTTTGTTTGAATAGTGTTACGGCAATAATTAAATATGTTGAACACTAACTCCGCTGCTTTTTGGTCTTCTTCCGACGACAGCCCTTACAGAATTACCCATCAAACCAGGACCAAGCAGCGGAGGAGGAAGGAGCAACAGGAGAACAGCTTAATGGACTCATGGACATGGGAACAGATACTGGACGGAGAGGGACCATGGACTCAGGCTGGGGAGTATCGCCTCCCGCAGTGGGAGATTGAAGCGGCGAGAGCGGAGAGGCGATGGTATGAGGAGAGAGAGCGCAACAGGCACGAGAGGCAGCCCCAATAATTTTTTGGGGGGGGGGCACACGGGACAGTCGGCGGAGCCGAGGTCGGAACCAGAGCCAGTCGGGTTGACATTGGAGGTGAGCGAGGGGTACGAGGCAGAGACTGTGAAGGAGTTAATGGGGAAATTAAAGGAGAGAGAGCTGCTAGTTTGGTGCATAAGGTGCGGCATTCGCCCTACGGAGCGTGTCGTGGATATGATGTCACCTGAGGGAGCTCTCAATACTCGGCCTGAGGTGCGTGCTGGTTGTCTGGTGAAGACTGTGCCTGCACCCAGAACCAGGCCTCCTGCATGTCTTCCCATCCTGGTCAAGCCCGTGCCTCCTCCACGGACCAGTCCTCCAGTGGGTCTCCCTATCCTGGTCAAGCCCGTGCCTCCTCCACGGACCAGTCCTCCAGTGGGTCTCCTCATCCTGGTCAAGCCTGTGCCTCCTCCAAGGACCAGTCCTCCGGTGGATCCCTCCACCCTGGTCTCTCCTGTGCCGCCTCCTCAGACCAGGCCTCCAGCGGGTCTCCCCAACCTGGTGAGTCCAGGGCCTGCGCCCAGAGCCAGGCCTCCCTCATGTCTCCCCAGCCTGGTGAATCCTGAGCCGGATCTGCCAGAGTGGCCCGCCGTGCCGGATCTCCGCTGCATTTTGGTCTTCTTCCGACGACAGCCCTTACAGTTAAATATATTTGGCTAAGATGTATGTAAACTTCCGACTTCAACTGTATATTTTTGACTACTATTACTTCACTACATTCCTAAATAAAATGTACTTTTTACTCCATATATTTTCCCCAACACCCAAAGTACTCGTTACATTTTGAATGCTTAGCAGGACAGGAAAATGGTCCAATTCACACAGTTATTCAAGAGAACATCCCTGGTCATGCCTACTGATGATCTGGTGGACTCACTAAACACATGCTTCGTTTGTAAATGCTGTCTGAGTGTTGGAGTGTGCCCCTTAAAAAGAAAATGTTGCTGTCTGGTTTACTTAATATACATTTTAGCAATTACATTTACTTTTGATACTTAAGTACAGCATATTTAAAACCAAATACTTAGACTTTTACTCAAGTAGTATTTTAATGGGTGACCCTCACTTTTACTTGAGTACATTTTCTAATAAAGAATCTTTACATTTACTCAAGTATGACAATTGGGTACTTTTTCCACCACTGTTGAGAATAGAACACAATGTTGTTATAGTACACAATCCTCAAAGCACTACTGTCATCTGATTTGTTCTGGAGTTCATAGGAACTCATAGCTCTCCCATTCTGTTTTTTTTTAGGTGTTTTGTTATTTGTCATTGTTAAATCAAGTGTAATTTTCATTTTTGGGAGGTACAAAGCCTGTGTCGTGCTGCATTGAGATCACCTAAGTAAGAGAAAAAACCTACACTCCCCGATAGTCAGCCTTTTCCAATCATCACGTGTATGTAGGTGGTATAACATCGTCTTGTAGGTTTGAACAGCACTTGGAAACAGCTGTTGGAAAGTAATCTCGCTGACAAATGTACACTTCTGTTAAGGTATCATTTGCTCAAAACTCTCCTTAGAAAATGTGTTTATAGTTGATGAAGTTCATTTACAAATATCTAGCCCCCTTTCACTCCAATAAACCACTTACAGTGCCTTGCAAAAGTATTCACCCCTTTGGTGTTTTTCCTATTTTGTTGCATCACAACCTGTAATTTAAATGGATTTGGATTTGGATTTCATGTACTGGACATACAAAATAGTCCAAATTGGTGAAGTGAAATGAAAAAAAATACTTGTTTCAAAAAAATTAAAAACGGAAAAGTGGTGCGTGCATATGTATTCACCCCCTTTGCTATGAAGCCCCTAAATGAGATCTGGTGCAACCAATTACCTTCAGAAGTCACATAATTAGTTAAATAATGTCCACCTGTGTGCAATTTAAGTGTCACATGATCTGCCACATGATCTCAGTATATATACACCTGTTCTGAAAGGCCCCAGAGTCTGCAACACCACCAAGCAAGTGGCACCATGAAGACCATGAAGAGCTCTCCAAGCAGGTCAGGGACAAAGTTGTGGAGAAGTACAGATCAGGGTTGGGTTATAGAAAAAAAAAAAAACAACTTTGAACATCCCACTGAGCACCATTAAATCCATTATTAAAGAATGGAAAGAATATGACACCACAACAAACCTGCCAAGAGAGGGCCACCCACCAAAACTCACAGACCAGGCAAGGAGGGCATTAATCAGAGAAGCAACAAAGAGACCAAAGATAACCCTGAAGGAGCTGCAAAGCTCCACAGCGGAGATTGGAGTATCTGTTTAAAGGACCACTTTAAGCCGTACACTCCACAGAGCTGGGCTTTACAGAAAAGTGGCCAGAAAAAAAGCCATTGCTTAAAGAAAACAATAAGCAAACACGTCTGGTGTTCGCCAAAAGGCATGTGGGAGAGTCCCCAAACATATGGAAGAAGGTACTCTGGTCAGATGAGACAAAAATGTAGCTTTTTGGCCATCAATGAAAACGCTATGTCTGGGGAAAACCCAACACCTCTCATCACCCCGAGAATACCATCCTCACAGTGAAGCATGGTAGTGGCAGCATCATGCTTTGGGCATGTTTTTCATCGGCAGGGACTGGGAAACTGGTCAGAATTGAAGGAATGATGGATGGCGCTAAATAAAGGGAAATTCTTGAGGGAAACCTGTTTCAGTCTTCCAGAGATTTGAGACTGGGACGGAGGTTCACCTTCCAGCAGACCCTAAGCGTACTGCTAAAGCAACACTCGAGTGGTTTAAGGGGAAACATTTAAATGTCTTGGAATGGGTAGTCAAAGCCCAGACCTCAATCCAATTGAGAATCTGTGGTACTTAAATATTGCTGTACACCAGTGGAACCCATGTAACTTGAAGGAGCTGGAGCAGTTTTGCCTTGAAGAATGGGCAAGAATCCCTGTGGCTAGATGTGCCAAGCTTATAGAGACATACCCCAAGAGACTTGCAGCTGTAATTGCTGCAAAATGTGCCTCTACAAAGTATTGACTTTGGCGGGGGGTGAACAGTTATGCAAGCCCAAGTTTTTTGTCTTATTTCTTGTCCGTTTCACAATGAAAAATATTTTGCATCTTCAAAGCGGTAGGCATGTTGTGTAAATCAAATAATACAAATGCCCCAAAATCCATTTTAGTTCCAGGTTGTAAATCAAATGATATAACCCCCCCCCCAAATCCATTTTAATTCCAGGTTGTAAGTCAACAAAATAGGAAAAATGCCAAGGGGGGTGAAAACTTTCGCAAGCTGCTGAAGCTATTGAGTCTAGATTAATAGTTAAACTTAAAGATGTAATTAGCTGCTGTAGGCTAGAGCTTTAATGGAGATACTTCAGTCACCCTGCGAAACACTCAGTACTCAGTCCAAATGCATTGCTTTTAATTCTAGTATTTCAACATGCATTAGACTAGCTGTAGATAATCGTCTCTCTCTGTGACCTGGGTTGAATTGGGGTGGGTGATTTATGATGGGTGAAAATGATGGAGATGATGGGTGGGTAGAGAGTCTAATCCTCAGTATGTGTGTGGTGAGAGCAACGGAGTGGGTGAGGGGAGGTCATGCATCATTGGAGCGGAGGATAAGAGGTCTCCATGGTGAGAAGACCTAGTGGAGGGGGGTTGACACCCACCCTACTGGTCCCTCTCTGACTGATGCTGACTGACCACAGCTCCACCACCACCAGCAAGACAAACAAATCAATGGTCAGATTAAAGACTGGTCACTCTGCTACTGTCTGAAGACTGATGTTTTTCTGTTCTTTTGTCCCTGGTGTGTTCCTCTTTCTTTCAAACCATCACTCTCTTTTACTGTTCTCTCAAACATCACTCTCTTGTACTGTTCTCTCAAACATCACTCTCTTGTACTGTTCTCTCAAACATCACTCTCTTGTACTGTTCTCTCAAACCATCACTCTCTTGTACTGTTCTCTCAAACCATCACTCTCTTGTACTGTTCTCTCAAACCTTCACTCTCTTGTACTGTTCTCTCAGAACAATCTCTTCTAAGCCATAACCTTGTTACAGGAGATTGGTCTCTCAATAGATTTGGTGCGGTGATGGCTGTTACCAGCCCATCTAATCATGACCTCTAGCTCTCAAGAAACTCCACCGCTGCCCTTGTCTCTGCCTCTGGGCCCTGATAGGTAGAACCATCTGTTATTGTTGTAGGCAGAAGGAAAATAAAAGTTGCTACCACATTGCAATGATTCACCTTTTCTCTGCACTGTTTTCTCCATCCACCTGTTTTCTTGCATTGATTTGTTTCTCTGCTCTCAGAACCTAAGCACCATTTCTCTAGCGGTAGAGCTATAGCCAGCCTCTTTCCCGAATCACCCCCCACTATCTCTGAAACAGATTCTCTCTCTCTCTCTCTCTCTCTCTCTCTCTCTCTCTCTCTCTCTCTCTCTCTCTCTCTCTTTCACTCTCTCTATCGCTGTCTCGGAATCAAGCCCAGCTCAGTCTACTTCCTGTTTGATATATCACATATGGAGCTGGTGCTTTGCCGCTTTCTCTGTTTCCTTGGCGATAGACTTATGCAGTTGTTGGAGAAGAACGACAAACTAACTTCAAAGTCATTTGAAGTCGATATCACGCACCTCGCTGTGGGGATTTATGGCTCAGGCTGCTCATCAATTTGAGTTGTTTGTGTTAGGCCTTACTGTAGTAGGTGGATGTGAGAGGGCTGGGTTTGTCAGGCTATGATCAGACTGCAGCTACCAAATCAAATCAAATGTATTTATATAGCCCTTCTTACATCAGCTGATATCTCAAAGTGCTGTACAGAAACCCAGCCTAAAACCCCAAACAGCAAGCAATGCAGGTGTAGAAGCACGGCTACCCTCTCCTCTCCCCCTGTCAGCAACTGCTGCCCACACTCACAACAGTGAACAGACCGCAAAATATTCACCACTGACGATTAACACGTGTCAGTGAGTGTGTCCTCATTGTCTCTAAGCTTTCTAAGCATCCTTGTCGAGCCAGGAGAAAGAGTAGTGCAGCTTGTAAACATCAGCATTCACATCACCTTACCATGCTCAAACCCTACCAATGTGAAAATCTTCTCTTTTGTGAAGATGTACTGCCACTTGAATTTGTGAAAGGTATTTCCTGACTGGTGCCCTCATGCCCACACTCTTAAAGTTGCACATAACCCTTGGGCGCCTTCACGCTGCTTTTAATCTAAGTGTGTTATTCCATTTTGTGTGGACATAAAGGAAATCTTGCACAAGGGGAAAAAGGGAAATGATTGTGTTATCGCCTCAATGGCCCTAAAATAACCTACCAGAGCATTAATGGGCGCTGTGTCTAGTCCAGGGATGGAGGGGATTGGCAGGGCTAACAGTGAAATACCCACCCTGGCACTTCTCGCTGTGTCTCTGTCTGCCCACAGCCTGGCCCCATGATGTGCAGACCCCATGAGCAGCAGGAGCAAATGGGGCTGCACCTGGGTTGGTGTGTGGGGAGAACATTAGAGAGGCACTTTGCTTGTGGAACTGCTGTGTCTGTCTCTAAATATAGTAGCAGCCAGAGCTGTTGCCAGAGCTGAACTGATTTGCTCACAGAAAAAAATATTACAACCCTGGCCTTGACATCGCCCAAATGAGCCCCCAGCTGACACTCTCCACTTGGGGCAGAGGAGAGTGGGGGTGTGAGGGGAGCACACAGACTTTAGAATGTAGCATCACACCTCTCTCTGTCTCTCTCTCTCCTCTCTCTCAATTCAATTTCAATTGAAGGGCTTTATTGGCATGGGAAACGTATCTTTACATTGCCAAATCAAGTGAAATAGATAATAAACAAAAGTGAAATAAACAATTAAAAATGAACAGTAAACATACACTTATAAAAGTTCCAAAAGAATAAAGACATTTCAAATGTCATATTATATCTATATACAGTGTTGTAGTGATGTGCAAATAGTTAAAGTACGAAAGGGAAAATAAATTAACATTTTTTTTTCACCTTTATTTAACCAGGTAGGCTAGTTGAGAACAAATTCTCATTTGCAACTGCGACCTGGCCAAGATAAAGCATAGCAATTCAATACATACAACAACACAGAGTTACACATGGAATAAACAAAACATACAGTCAATAATACAGTAGAACAAAAGAAAACAAAAAGTCTATATACAGTGAGTGCAAATGAGGTAAGTTAAGGCAATAAATAGGCCATGGTGGCGAAGTAATTTCAATATAGCAATTCAACACTGGAATGGTAGATGTGCAGAAGATGAATGTGCATGTAGAGATACTGGGGTGCAAAGGAGAAAGATAAATAAATAAATACAGTATGGGGATGAGGTAGGTAGATAGATGGGCTGTTTACAGATGGGCTATGTACAGGTGCAGTGATCTGTGAGCTGCTCTGTGACAGCTGGTGCTTAAAGCTATTGAGGGAGATATGAGTCTCCAGCTTCAGAGATTTTTGCAGTTTGGCAGCAGAGAACTGGAAGGAAAAACGACCAAAGGAGGAATTGGCTTTGGGGGTGACCAGTGAGATAGACCTGCTGGAGCGCATGCTACGAGTGTGTGCTGCTATGGTTACCAGTGAGCTGAGATAAGGCGGGGCTTTACCTAGCAGAGACTTGTAGATAACCTGTAGCCAGTGGGTTTGGCGACGATTATGAAGCGAGGGCCAACCAACGAGACCGTACAGGTCGCAATAGTGGGTAGTCTATGGGGCTTTGGTGACAAAATGGATGGCACTGTGATAGACTGCATCCAGTTTGTTGAGTAGAGTGTTGGAGGCTATTTTATAGATGACATCACCGAAGTCGAGGATCGGTAGGATGGTCAGTTTTACGAGGTTATGTTTGGCAGCATGAGTGAAGGATGCTTTGTTTGCGATATAGGAAGCCGATTCTAGATTTAATTTTGGATTGGACATAAATATAGGTTGTATTTACAATGGTGTTCTTCGCTGGTTGCCCTTTTCTTGTGGCAACAGGTCACAAATCTTGCTGCTGGGATGCACACTGTGGTATTTCACCCAATAGATTTGGGAGTTTATAAAAATTGGATTTGTTTTCAAATTCTTTGTGGGTCTGTGTAATCTGAGGGAAATATGTGTTTCTAATATGGTCATACATTTGGCAGGAGGTTAGGAAGTGCATCTCAGTTTCCACCTCATTTTGTGGGCTGTGTGCATAGCCTGTCTTCTCGTGGGAGCCAGGTTTGCCCTTGGCGGCCATTCTCAATAGCAAGGCTATGCTCACTGAATCTGTACATAGTCAAAGATTTCCTTAATTTTGGGTCAGTCACAGTGGTCAGGTATTCTGCCACTGTACTCTCTGTTTAGGGTCAGATAGCATTTGGGGTCAGATAGAATTTGCTCTTACTTTCCAATGTAATTCTCTTTTTGTTTTCTCATGATTTGGTTGGGTCTAATTGTGTTGCTGTCCTGGGGCTCTGTGAGGTCTGTTTGTGTTTGTGAACAGAGCACCAGGACCAGCTTGCTTAGGGGACTCTTCTCCAGGTTTATTTCTCTAAAGGTGATGGCTTTGTTATGGAAGTCTTGGGAATCGCTTCCTTTTAGGTGGTGGTAGAATTGAACGGCTCTTTTCTGGATTTTGATAATTAGCGGGTATCGACCTAATTCTGCTCTGCGTGCATTATTTGGTGTTTTACGTTGTACACGGAGGATATTTTTGCAGAATTCTGCATGCAGAGTCTCAATTTGGTGTTTGTCCCATTTTGTGAATTCTTGGTTGGTAAGTGGATCCCAGACCTCACAACCATAAAGGGCAGTGGGTTCTATAACTGATTCAAGTATTTTTAGCCAGATCCCAATTGGTATGTCGAATTTTATGTTCCTTTTGATGGCATAGAAGGTCCTTCTTGCCTTGTCTCTCAGATCGTTCACAGCTTTGTGGAAGTAACTTGTGGCGCTGATGTTTAGGCCGAGGTATATATAGTTTTTTGTGTGCTCAACGGTGTCTAGATGGAATTTGTATTCGTGGTCCTGGGAACTGGACCTTTTTTGGAACACCATTATTTTTGTCTTACTGAGATTTACTGTCAGGGCCCAGGTCTGACAGAATCTGTGCAGAAGATCTAGGTGCTGCTGTACGCCCTCCTTGGTTGGGGACAGAAGCACCAGATCATCAGCAAACAGTAAACATTTGACTTCAGATTCTAGTAGGGTGAGGCCGGGGGCTGCAGACTGTTCTATTGACCACGCCAATTTGTTGATAAATATGTTGAAGAGGATTGGGGCTTAAGCTGCATCCCTGTCTCATCTCCCGGCACTGTGGAAATAAATGTTTGTGTTTTTTGCCAATTTTAACCGCACACTTGTTGTTTGTGTACATGGATTTTATAATGTTGTATGTTTTTCCCCCAACACCACTTTCCATCAATTTGTAAAGCATGCCCTCGTGGCAAATTGAGTCAAAAGCTTTTTTGAAATCAACAAAGCATGAAAATACTTTTCCTTTGTTTTGGTTTGTTTGTTTGTCAATTAAGGTGTGCAGGGTGAATACGTGGTCTGTTGGACAGTAATTTGGTTAAAAGGCAATTTGACATTTGCTCAGTTCATTGTTTTCACTGAGGAAATGTACGCGTCTGCTGTTAATGATAATGCAGAGGATTTTCTCAAGGTTGCTTTTGACGCATATCCCACTGTAGTTATTTGGTTCAAATTTGTCTCCACTTTTGTGGATTGGGGTGATCAGTCTTTGGTTCCAAATATTAGGGAAGATCTCAGAGCTGAGGATGATGTTAAAGAGTTTAAGTATAGCCAATTAGAATTTGTGGTCTGTATATTTTATCATTTCATGTACGGTACCATCAACACCACAGGCCTTTTTGGGTTGGAGGTTTGTGTTTTGTCCTAGTTCATTCAGCGTTATTGGAGAATCCAGTGGGTTCTGGTAGACTTTAATAGTTGATTCTGAGATTTGTATTTCATCATGTATATGTTTTTGCTGTTTGTTCTTTGTTATAGAGCCAAAAAGATTGGAGAAGTGATTTATCCATACATCACTGTTTTGGATAGATAACTCTTCATGTAGTTGTTTGTTAAGAGTTTTCCAATTTTCCCAGAAGTGTTTAGATTCTATGGATTCTTCAAGTACATTGAGCTGATTTCTGATGTGCTGATCCTTTTTCCGTAGTGTATTTCTGTATTGTTTTAGTGATTCACCATAGTGAAGCCGTAGGCTCAGGTTTTCTGGGTCTCTATGTTTTTGGTTGGACAGGTTTCTCAATTTCTTTCTTAGGTTTTTGCAGTCTTCATCAAACCATTTTTCATTGTTGTTAATTTTCTTTTTTTGTCTGCTTGAAATTTTTAGATTTGATATGGAAGCTGTGAGGTAAAATATACTGTTTAGATTTTCTACTGCCAGGTTTAAACCTTCACTCTTACAGTTAAACATTTTGTCCAGGAAATTGTCTAGAAGGGATTGAATTTGATGTTGCGTAATTGTTTTTTGGTAGATTTTCACACTACACTCCTTCCATCTATAGCATTTCTTAATATTATTCCGCTCCTTTAGCTTTGATGCCTCATGATTGAGCAAAGCTCTGTTCAAGTAGTGTGTGATTTTGCTGTGATCTGATAGTGTCAGTGGACTGACTGGGAACGCTCTAAGAGACTCTGGGTTGAGGTCAGTGATAAAGTAGGTTACAGTACTACTGTCAAGAGATGAGCTATATGTGTACCTACCATAGGAGTCCCCTCGAAGCCTACCATTGACTATGTACATACCCAGCGTCCAACAGAGCTGCAGGAGTTGTGACCCGTTTTTTTTTGTTATGTTGTCGTAGTTGTGTCTAGGGGGGCATATGGGAGAGGAATGTTGTCACCTCCAGGTAGGTGTTTGTCCCCCTTTGTGCTGAGGGTTTCCAGTTCTGGCATTTAGGTCACCACAGACTTGTTAGTACATGTCCCTGGGCCTGGAAATGGTTGATCTCCCCCTCTAGGATGGAGAAGCTGTCATCGTTAAAGTAAGGGGATTCTATTGGGGGGATATAGGTAGCACACATGAGAAACTTTTTCTCTATTGAGATAATTTCGTTATTAATTTGTCAAATGTAACATTTTCCTTTTTTGACTAATTTAATAGTGGGTTAAGTCTGCTCTATACCAAATTAGCATACCCCCTGAGTCTCTTCCCTGTTTCACACCTGGTAGTTTGGTGGATGGGACTACCAGCTCTCTGTCTCTCTCTCTGTCTCGCGCGTGCACGCTTTGGTCCCTATCTTGGTGAATAGCAGTTATATTCCAGGCTGCTGCTTTTTCACTTCCATTGACATATGTACCTAATTGAAACAGACTGAATGGAGATGAGGACAATGTAATGAAAAGACGGGGTGAAGCTCCATCAGTCTGGTATTCAGCCTGAGCATCCTGTTTGTCTGTCTGTTTTTGTCTATCCAGAACCCAAGCATACTCTGTCTGTCTGTCTGTCTGTCTGTCTGTCTGTCTGTCTGTCTGTCTGTCTGTCTGTCTGTCTGTCTGTCTGTCTGTCTGTCTGTCTGTCTGTCTGTCTGTCTGTCTGTCTGTCTGTCTGTCTGTCTGTCTGTCTGTAACTCCACAGCCTGAATGCCCTGTCTGTCTCTCCATCTCGCCACAGTGTCCTATCTGAGAATAGCGTCAGGGAGGAGGACTCCCCAGGTCTACCTGGCCGCAGCAGCAGCACCTTCCCAGCCCCAGGTGAGAGGAGGGGAGAGGTGGCGTGACTCTCTGTGCCAGACAGCATGCAGAGGAGTATCCAGCAGTACAGACAGGACCATGAGGCTTACCTCCGCCTGGTTTCCCACAAGGCTGTGGGCAGCATCAACCCGTGGGCCATTGCAGACAGGTGAGAGGGACTAACAAATGGCACTACTTTTTGACCAGGGACCTATGAGTACACTCTTACTAGTGCCATTTGGGACTGTAGTACTTTTCAATGTTTCACTTTCTCAAATGCAAATGTACAGTTGAAGTCAGAGTTTACATACACCTTAGCCAAATACATTTAAACTCAGTTTTGCACAATTCCTGACATTTAATCCTAGTAAAAATTCCCTGTCTTAGGTCAGTTAGGATCACCACTTTATTTTAAGAATGTGAAATGTCAGAATAATAGTAGAGAGAATGATTTATTTCAGCTTTTATTTCTTTCATCACATTCCCAGTGGGTCAGAAGTTTACATACACTCAATTAGTATTTGGTAGCATTGCCTTTAAATTGTTTCACCTGGGTCAAACGTTTCTGGTAGCCTTCCACAACCTTCCCACAATAAGTTGGGTGAATTTTGGCCCATTCCTACTGACAGAGCTGGTGTAACTGAGTCAGGTTTATAGGCCTCCTTGCTCGCACACGCTTTTTCAGTTCTGCTCACAAATTTTCTATAAGATTGGGGTCAGGGCTTTGTGATGGCCACTCCAATACCTTGACTTTGTTGTCCTTAAGCCATTTTGCCACAACTTTGGAAGTTTGCTTGGGGTCGTTGTCCATTTGGAAGACCCATTTGCGACCAAGCTTTAACTTCCTGACTGATGTCTTGAGATGTTGCTTCAATATATCCACATATTTTTCCTGCCTCGTGATGCCATCTATTTTGTGAAGTGCACCAGTCCCTCCTGCAGCAAAGCACCCCCACAACATGATGCTGCCACCCCCGTGCTTCACGGTTGGGATGGGGTTCTTCGGCTTGCAAGCCTCCCCCTTTCTCCTCCAAACATAGCGATGGTCATTAAGGCCAAACAGTTCTATTTTTGTTTCATCAGACCAGAGGACATTTCTTCAAAAAGTACGATCTTTGTCCCCATGTGCAGTTGCAAACCGTAGTCTGGCTTTTTTATGGTGGTTTAAGAGCAGTGGCTTCTTCCTTGCTGAGCGGCCTCTCAGGTTATGTCGATATAGGACTTGTTTTACTGTGGATATAGATACTTTTGTACCTGTTTCCTCCAGCATCTTCACAAGGTCCTTTGCTGTTGTTCTGGGATTGATTTGCACTTTTCGCACTAAAGTACTTTCATCTCTAGGAGACAGAACACGTCTCCTTCCTGAGCGGTATGACGGCTGCGTGGTCCCATGGTGTTTGTACTTGCGTACTATTGTTTGTACAGATGAATGTGGTACCTTCAGGCGTTTAGAAATTGCTCGCAAGGATGAACCAGACTTGTGGAGGTCTAAAAAATGTTTTTGAAGTCTTGGCTGATTTCTTTGGATTTCCCCGTGATGTCAAGCAAAGAGGCACTGAGTTTGAAGGTAGGCCTTTAAATACATCCACAGGTACACCTCAAATTGACTCAAATTATGTCAATTAGCCTATCAGAAGCTTCTAAAGCCATGACATCATTTTCTGGAATTTTCCAAGCTTTTTAAAGGCACAGTCAATTTTGAGTATGTAAACTTCTGACCCACTGGAATTGCGAAATAATCTGTCTGTAAACAATTGTTGGGAAAATGACTTGTGTCATGTAGAAAGTAGATGTCCTAACCAACTTACCAAAACTATAGTTTGTTAACAAGAAATTTGTGGAGTGGTTGAAAAACGAGTTTTAATGACTCCAACCTAAGTGTATGTAAACTTCCCACTTCAACTGTATCTGCGGTTGGTTGTTCCTTAAGTCATCTCAACAGATTTATTTACTACCCAGTTAGTCCCTGAATGCCACCGTGTGTAGGAGGATGGATTATTCACTTGGCCCAGGGCTACACAACTCTTCCTCAAACACAGTGCTCTTTGCTTATTCAAACATTGTTTGACTAGTTGTGAGGTGCGTGTGAGTGCATATTTAAAATAATTCTTAATTTGGTGCAATGCAGAGAATCCCCCTTGTCTCTATGAGCATACTGAATGCATTTGAGTGTGATAGATCAGAAACGCATCATATTCAGACATTTCAAAGAGAGGCAGATGTAATTGAATAATACGGCAAATGTTCTTAACGGTACCAAAGGACAGATACTCAGGTCTGGCATTTGGAGATGCCTCTCTCTCCTCTCACCATATCTGTGTGTGTATGAATTGTTGCAAAAAAAGTGAGCTAAGAAAACCAGCCCAAGGGAGAACTACTATTGTTGCCTCGTTACTTTTAGAGAGTGAGAGATGACAGGAGATAAAATCATACGCCATCCTCTTGAGCTATGCATCTGAATTTTGTATGTTCAGAAAAAAACAACTCATATTTTTCAGTTTGTTGGGAAGGGAAGTTTCAGGGGGACCAGTCCAATTGCTTCAGTATCAAGGGACAGATGGGGGGAAATGCCACGTCAATTAGCCTGCTATTCTCACTCATCAGAGTAACCTCTCTATCAGTCAGATGTTGGTAATAAGCTGCCCATACCAGTCAGTGTGTGTTGTTGTCCCTGATGTGTGCTCCCTCTCTCTGTCTCGTTTAAAAGACTGAACAAGAACAAACTTGTATTTTTGGGATGTGCACTCTTGTAAGACTTTTTTTGG
Source organism: Salmo trutta (assembly GCF_901001165.1). Lineage (NCBI taxonomy): Eukaryota > Metazoa > Chordata > Actinopteri > Salmoniformes > Salmonidae > Salmo > Salmo trutta. The sequence continues at coordinate 22,007,934 of NC_042982.1, forward strand.
TAAGCACACAAGCTTATATACAACTTTATCTTTTTGTTTGGTTCAGGGACTTCATTCATGTTTTCTTCTGCTCCCAGTCTGTCAGAGGAGCTTATGTCCGAGGCCCTGGCTGACGTTGCACCAGGATGTCTGTGAGGAGTATGCAGAGGCTGTCTTCACCTCCGAGTTCCATCAGCCAATCACATCCCCTCCTGCTTCAGTTCCACCATTAGACAGTCAATAGACCTCTTCCTCTTCGTGAACATTGGGCGAGTTCGGTTTGCATCGCCCGGTGTACTGCGTAGGTGGATATTTCAATTCAGCACCAACAGAATTGTCAAAAATGTGGTAACTCCACCCACCTGGGCCACCGGGCGATGTAGAACGAGCTTGCCTACTCTTCAGTGTTTAGCCAGCTAATGAGATTTCAGTTTTGACTGGGTTAATGTTTATATATGTATCTATGTGTGTTAAATACAGCGTGATGCATCGGTTTTACTAAAACGATGAAAGAACTATGTAAAACAAGTTCATTTTTGGGGGGAAAAACATCCTGATTGCATTGATGTGACAACATTCAGAATATATTCAGAATATAATGGAACTAAAGCAATGCAGATTATTCCTATTTGGCAGGTTCAATTCTGTAGTTCTTCCAGAGGGATGGGTGAATTTCACTGGGAAAGTTGGTTTTGATAAGCTTAGAGAGAACATTACGACATTACAGAGAGTCTCCTCTCTTTCCAGATATTAACCTCTCCCACAGGATTACTCACGCTTTCCATTTCCACATTGAAACATGGAAGTAAATTAATTGTTTGGGGAATTAACAATAGGGGTACAGCAAGCCAAGGGCACCATTCATTGGTTAATAGAAAATCCAGATAGCATATTGCATTCATTGAAATTGTGTGATTCACTTGCCATGGCATGCACCAAATACTGTATGTTTGCCAAATGAGTGATTTCAATTCAATAAGAATGCATATATCATGAGTGCACATTGGATGAGGGAGCCTTTACTGGTGTGGCGGATGTTCTCAGGCCCTGGAGAGAGACTTGAAAGCAGCTGTGAAGGAGGAGAGAGACACATCCAGATGTTGAGTTGGCCCCGAGCGGACCTGACTGTGACAGGGGACAGAGAGGGACTGAGTGAATTAGCTCAATCTGAATCAGACCCTCTTTCTCCCCGCCAACTGTGTTTTGTGTGGGTGTCAGAATACATGCAGGGTTATGCACGTACACATGACTCACTCTCACAGTTCTGTTTCGTCCCAGAGTTCGACACAAATTGGAACCTAGGAGCAATCGCATCCTTATAAGGAGTTTTTGAATTGAAGAATACTTGAAATTGAAAAATATATTGTTCGTCTGTGAGAGTCAGGGTGGCTAATTTCAAATTATTTTTCATTTTCATGGTGCTGAATGCTGTCTATTGATACTTTGGTTTTGAATGTGTCACCTCCTGCTCCAGACAGCCAACACAGACTCAACACAGAAATGTATTTTCAACACAATTAACAAACAGAACAGCAAGATCTGTCTATGATCTATTCTGATTTGTTTTGCACATAACACAGAACACAATGAAATTGGTTTTGTGGTGCTTTGATATATTTTCTTTTTGGGATGTTTTATGACACATTCATAGCAGACTGTTTTATACTGATGCCCAAAGTTTATTTTGTAATACCTTTTTCTGGTACAATATGTAAAGGTTGTTTTATTTTGTCAAAATGAGGTATTGATAACCTTGATAATCTTAATGATATTAGTATTATAACATCATTTTTAATGAGATGTATCTTGCTTTATCAATACAGCCATCAGATATAGAGCTGTGTCTCCTTTTCCACTGTTCTAATGGTGAAAAGGGCCTGTCCCTACAGTATGTTAGCCAGCATAATTATCCTTGTCAAAGACAGAATTCATGTGACCGTGAGTATTGACTAGTAGTCATGGTAATATGAATTATGTGGTACACACAGTGACGTATTTTGAGGCAACGATGCCCATTCAGGCTGGATAGAATCATTTTAGGTTCCCCTCAGGGACAGTTCAGCTAATGGCTGGCACTTTTCACAATTCTTAGAAAATTGGATATGATCTTCAACCAAGTGAGACAAATGTTCTCTCTATAGTACCCATATGGACATATTTAGCTATTTACAGAACCAGCGATATTCTCCTTCTCTGAACAACTACTGAAGAGATTGTAGTAGTTAGATCTATGCTCTGGGTGTTGATATGAGAGAGGAATGCAGCTGCTCCAGTTGAGAAATTGACCAGTACAGTATGTGCCCTCCCTGGGCAGTAATCTCCCTGATGTCATCAGATAGTCTGACCTATAAATTCTCTGCTTCAGAAACGAGAGAGAAACAACCTTGTTTCCCCCACAACGCAGTGGGTAATCTTATAGCATTGGCAGCTATCAAATGTGAAACACTTATCCTTGCTGTGTCATGACTCATGGTTAGTAGAATTAAGATGTATTGAAAGCTAAGTCTTTGTGTGGATAGCTAAAAGGCAAAAGGTCCAGAGTCTTATTTCAGACTTGAGGTGCAAAGTTCATTGTTGTTAGTAGATGATTTGCACATGGGGTCATCTCTTGGCTGCTTTTCTGCTAGAACCCACTGGCCCCCACTCTGGAGCAACCCCATGTCTCTTGTGACAGACTGGTAGATCAATGGAACAAATCCATTAGTGCAGAAAGACAATTGGTTCTGGGTGCTGAGATCAGGTGCTTTCTCAGGTATCTGGATACGTGGATATACACTGAGTGTACATAACATTAGACACAGCTTCCTAATATTGAGTTGCACCCCTTTATGCCCTCAGAACAGCCTCAATTCGTTGGAGCATATACTGTACAAGGTGTTGAAAGCGTTCCACAGGGATGCTGGCCCATGCTGACTCCATTGCTTCCCACAATTGTGCCAAGTTGGCTGGATGTCCTTTGGGTGGTGGACCATTCTTGAACTGTTGAGCGGGAAAACCCCAGCATTATTGCAGTTCTTGACATACCTAAACTGATGCGCCTGGCACCTACTACCATACCCTGTTCAAAGGCGTTAAATATTTTGTCTTGCCCATTAACCCTTTGAATGGCACACACACACAATCCATTTCTCAGTTGTCTAGAGGCTTAAAAAACCTTCTTTAACCTGTCTCCTGCCCTTCATCTACACTGAATGAAGTGGCTTTAACAGGTTCATCAATAAGGGATCATAGCTTTCATCTGGATTCACCTGGTCAGTCTATGTCATGGAAAGGTGTTCCTAATGTTTTGTACACTCAGTGTACACTACATGACCAAAAGTATGTGGACACCTGCTCGCTGAACATCTCATTCCAAAATCATGGGCATTAATATGGAGTTGGTCCCCCTTTGCTGCTTTAACAGCCACCACTCTTCTGGGAAGGAATTCATGTTGTAATATTGCTGCTGGGACATGCTTCCATTCAGCCACAAGAGCATTCGTGAGGTTAGGCACTGATGTTGGGTGATTAATGTAATCATGTATTTATACTTGTTTTTGAATAAACTGTTTTTTTATGATTGGGAGGGGGGGGGGGCAGCTCAAAGTAGAGCCTGAGGTAAACTTGGCACACTGCCTTGGCATAGGATGAGATTGCTTCTAAAGAAAAAAGTTATTCTGCCTAAATTGAATTACCTTTTTTTTTCTTGTGAGTGAGGCCATTGGGTGTAATCAATGCTATCTCTCGCTGTCTTCCTGGCCCTGCAGGCTGTTTTCTTTTACTCTCCTGCTAGAATCACAATACAGTGTCTTGAGCCAGAAGTATTTTGCCATTGGTCATCCTGACTGGTTCAAATAGCCTGGGCCCTCATGGGGTTGGGTAATATAGCGTGGCCGTGGCCAGGCCATTACTCAGATTGGAGGGAGATGGCTCAGCCTCAGGCATTTGGCTCCATCGATAGTCATTAAATGGCACCAGGGTGCAGAGCTGCAGATAGAGTGATGCTGGTGCTGCTCTGATCCCACACTATGACCTGTTGTGTGGTCATGTGTTAACTAGAGGACAGAACGAGGCACTGCTCTCCCATGTTTCCCACTGCCCTTGGTAGATGGTTCAGGTTGGGAATCTACAATGAGTTGTTCAGGTTGTATTCAGTTGGGAATCTACAATGAGATCTTCAGGTTGTATTCAGTTGGGAATCTACAATGAGATCTTCAGGTTGGGAATCTACAATGAGATCTTCAGGTTGGGAATCTACTTTGAGTTTTCGTGTTATAGTACAATATCTTGTTTTCTGTTGAAAGGGTTAGGAACATGCGTGTCCTTTGGTAATAGGATTTCTATACATGTAGGGGTGAATATGATACTATGTTTATCTGAATGGGCTCTTCACATATAGACAGCGGGTGTCATAGTTTCAGCATATTCAAAGTGGTCTACTCTAAATGAATAGATTTGGTTTGATAGATATAATCATTTAGATCACTGTCACATCTATCAAATAATGAGATATATTCATTTAGATCACTGTCATATCTCATTATTTGATAGATATGACAGTGATCTAAATTAATATAGCGTATTGTTTGATAGATGTGACAGCCTGTTGTGAGAGTTAGCCCAAGTTTTTTGACAATGTCAGAGTACGGAAATCTATAAAACATCATCGATTAGGCACTAAATGTCTGAAGCCAGCCAGCCAGCCAGCCAGCCAGCCCCTGTGCTGTGTTTCTACAGTTCACATACAATAGGCTACACCCCTAACAGTAATGCAGCCATGAACTTATCTGATTATCCATGTGTCTAATAACAGTTTGACAGAATCCGAAATGGCACCCTTTGCCCTTATAGTGCACTACTTTTGACCAGACTAGGGCAAAATTGCACTATGGTGCACACTATGGTGCACACTATGGTGCACTTTGTAGGGAATAGGGTGCCATTTGGGATTCAGCCATTAATGCATGCATCTGATCCATGTGGCTAGTTTCTCACAAATGCAACAGTCCACTCCGCACAAAGCCTAAGATGTGATGTGAGCTGTCTGTGGACCATGAGGAATGTGCTGCGATGCTATGCTGTTGAAGTCTGGTTCCAGTATGTTTTATAGCTGGGTCTCTGACCTAACATTGTGGAGGAGCCAAGGCTGCAGGAAATAAAACTAGCGTGATGACAAGGTGAGATTAGGTCCTCGCCCTTTAGGCCCCCATCTGTGGCTTGGAGACAGTCATTATCATCATCATGTCTTTTAGGTCAATAAAGAGCCTGTGTCAAGCTATTTGTCAAGTCTGCTGCGTGCAGCCTACTTATGGTTCAACATACTGAAACATTAACCTGTCTGTTGTTTATAGGCTATCTTTATTATTGTACTCTACAATCATAACAGTTGTAACTACCTAATTGAATAGCTAGGAGTGCGATTTTGTAGATGTGTCGTTTTCCAATTGGGCTATATTTATTTCTAGACCTCACGTCAACTAGACCTCACGTCAATGGTTAGAAATGCATCCCACGCAATTCAGTTTGCATCAATGTGTCACTGTCGACTAATTTATTTTATTGGAATCCCAACTGCAGGAGGCAGAGCCAATTCATACAACGGACGCCCTTGGGTGGCACACCAGCGAGCCACTGGAGGCAGTCTAACACTGGTCCTTGTACCAGTTCTACTGATGTGACGATAGTGGAGGGGAGGGCAGTAGCAAAGTCTGCACAGATACAAAAACTGAAAGTGTGTTCAGTACAAGAGGCAGATCCACTGGATGTGGGTCTTGTCACCGATGAGCCAGAGGATCTCAGCTGCAGAATTCAAGACGAGAGAAAAAGCGCAACCTCACTGCCTCAGGGCTACCTATCTTCTGCCTGGCTGGCGTCAAGGTGCGGAGACGAGGGAGGGAGCGCCCACTCGGTTAAAACTATCTAACAAAATTACATCCCGGTGACTCCGCACCTACCTTGGTAGAGACATAGAGGTTGGGATGGCGAAGGAAACGAGAGGGAAAGGTAAGGTGCTCGGTTCAATATTTTTTTTATATAGCCTACCATGTCTCCTCCGGTGTAAAAGCTTATGAGGTTATCAGGTCGCATAAGTCAACGTCTCAACCTAAATCATGTAAAACGATGCATGCGCGCAATAGCCCACTGGCTCTTCTTGACAATCTGTTGGAATGCGTGATGTTACCGTTCATTAGTCTATCCGAATAAAAAGCAACCCGTGTCCTCTGAGATGTTTGTCAAACGGTGTGAAGTGTTTTGTCGATGTTGTCTGAGTACGTTTATTGTAAATTATTTTGACACATTTAAGGTGTGATTCCGTCATCCTGACCATTAACGACGTGAAAAAGCGCGCGCCAAACTTAGATTTGGACCTCGTTAATCACATATATTGAGCATATCAAATGATTTGGGTAAACCCTTTTCAGTTCCTGAGACTCAAACGCTCATCAATCTTTGTTGACAAGCCTGTTCCTAGGCCGTCATTGAAAATACGAATTTGTTCTTAACTGACTTGCCTAGTTAAATAAAGGTAAAATAAAAATAAATAAAAAACAAGCATGCATTCAAGGAAAATTATATTGTTAGTGGATAGGCTATTATTAGTAGGCAATTAGTTGGACTATTGTTGTCCACACAAATATTTAACAGTATGAATTTGTGTATTATAAAAGTAAAACTGGACTTTCCACAAGTAAAACTGGACACACGAGTTGATACGCAGGTCGACGTTTATTGTCATGAGTCTTGTCCTGGAGGCAGAACCGAGCGAGTTCCTCTTAGATAGGCCAGCTGCAAAGTCAAAATTGGCTATATTGTAAAAATGTATGAAAACAAAAAATAGCCTTTTGGGCTTATTTTAAGGTTAGGCATTAGGGTTAGCATTGCGGTTAGGGTTATGTTTAAAATGAGATTCTATGACTTTATGGTTGTGCCAGCTAGTGACCACTGCAGAGCTGCCTCCAGAACAAGATTCATTATGAAAAACGCTAACATGCAGGTGATACAGTTAAATTAATGTTGTAATGAAGGTGTTATAACTGTTTTAACTGCAGTTTCATTATACCTGGTTGATATCCAGTTGATCACCATGGGGTTCAATAACTTACTGACAGGGACGGACTGGGACCAGAAATCGACCCTGGCATCGACCCTGCCAGATGGCCAGTCCACCCCTGTTTACTAAAACACCAATGCACACATTGATACAATTGAAAGGAATACAGTGTATCAAGGCCACTACATAGCATTCCCCAGGGAGATGTGTTCTGTTGATTATGGAAATTGATAGTCTATTCTTCATAATTCAGTGCATTTAATGAAATATGAAAAGTTCAGTGTAGACTACATTTGGTTCACCTTTATAATGAAATTCAGCATTCCACCTTCTAAATCACCTTCCATTGCACCTTGATAAGTCTTATGGTAGGTGAGGAAGAAGGTGGCAAGGGGCAATGGAAGATGATTGAGATGGTGGAATCCTAAATAAATGTTGCTGTTGAATGAATGTGTTTGAGGTATAGGTAAAAACATGACTATGTGTGAAGTACATGGGCCCATCTTTGGTCTAATGAATTGAATTAGATAACGATCACATGACAGATTGTGTGCTGTCCAGTGCTATAGTGACTTCCTCAACAACAACACATGAAGCAATGGGCTTTGGACAGCGTGGGTTGTGTCACAAAAGGCACCCAATTCCCTAAATAGTGCACTACGTTTGACCAGGGCCACTGGGGATCTGGTCAAAAGTAGTACACTATGTAGGGAATATAGGGTGTAGGCCTATATTGGGATGTAGACCCTGTCTGATTTTGTCCAACTTTCTTGAAAGTAGAGTGATAAAAGATTGATGAGCAACTGGTGAGTTTTCTTTAGAGTGACCCAGTCAGACCCATCCTAGTTTTGTATTCATCATAACGCTTTCTCTGACGGTGTTAGCTATGCTTTTTGAATTGATTTAATATTTCATGACTGTTCCATTATATATTTAACCTTGACTCGACTCTGGAGACGTGACGTAAATTGGTCATATTCGTGAGCTGAATGATAATAAAATACCCATTGTAGGTCTTTATTATCCAGTTTCAGTAAGTCAAGCAGTATTCAAATTATGCATGACTCTTGGTGGTGCCCAATGTCTCTTTTCGTTGTGCCCAACAATGATGATTTTGTTATAGGGGTGCAATGATTTGTTATGGAGGTAATTAAAACCATGAAGTCAAGGTCACATAAGTTATTGAGGTTAGTCTCATTTGTCTTATACAGTCACTGCTGGTTGGCTGATGATTGAACTGTAATCTCAGGAACTGAACACCAGAGACAGAATTAAATTGCATACAATAAGGCCAAGTTATGGTCTTACTACTTAGTCTCGTTCACCCAGCCGGCTCTCTCTCGCAGTTGAGCCTGGGGACGAGGTTACTTTTTACCAGGCTTTCCAATAATGGAATTTAGGTAGAACTGAAATGAGTTTTATAATGAAAACAATACAATTTTAAGAATCTCCCTCACCACCTGCCTTACAGGAGGGACGCTAATGTCCTACCTGGCGGGTACAATAAGTACACAACAGCTATGAGATGTGATCCTATAAATACCAACATCAACAAAACATGTAGGGAGACTACCCAATGCACTTGAATAAAACATTTTTCTAGAGTAACATGCGCTTATGCCACTGGCTGCTGACTGAAACACAGTGTGTGTGTGTCCCAAATGACTCTCTATTCCCTTTATAGTGCACTACCTTTGACCAGGGCTCTGACCAAAAGAATAGGGTGCCATTTGGGACACACATGAACAGTATGTTTTGAACCAGCCCAGGTGTTAGGAGAGGGAGCTCAGCTCTGTATAGTAGAACCCTATCCAGATCACATGCCAGCCATGTCGCAATTGCATCTGCTAATTTACTGATTCAGCTCAATTAGCAGTTGATTCAATGAGTAAAGAGAGATGCAACAGAAGGGAGAGAGACAGATAGAGAGACAGACATAGAGAGAGACAGACAGATAGATTATTTCAAGACCTCATAACCCACTGGGCAAAAACTTATTGATTCGACGTTGTTTCCACGTCATTTCAACAGCAAAAAATCTATGTGATGTTGTTGCATCAACGTGGAAAACTGATTGAATTTGCAACAAGCCACAACTTTTAACCTAAATACAATGACATGGTGAAATGTTTTGTTGATTTGCATTAAATTGACATTAGTTGACACAACCAAAATGAAATCAAAACTAGACGTTGAAATGACGTTTGTGCCCAGTGGGAAACTTGTTCTTAGAAGGTTAATATAGTCCTCAGTACATTGTAGCAGGAAGCTTTTCATTCTGTCACCAGTTGTGCAGTGCAGATTATTCATGATATGCTGCAATATGATTGAGAGGAAAGCATTGCTCCCCAGTTTATAATCGACAATAGATTTCCTTGAAACTAACAGACTAATTGAATTGTAAGTAGCTGAAACTGCAGTCCTTTTTTCAGTTTGTCATAATAGTCACAATATGATGTGAGTGATTATCCCTCGCTGAGCTAATGGCAAATCTATGGCCACGGCCATCATTCCAGCCTTGGTCGCTGTTCTGCTCATGAAGTTCATTTGAACCCTGCAATGCTTGAACACACTGGTACAAGATTGATGGCAAACTGCAATATGTAAGGGTTACTGTTCCTACCTCCATATCTCCATGATCTATTTTCTTTCAATATTGTTGCACGTTTGACTGCAGTGTGTAATCTCTGTGTCATTGTGGTTTGTAGATAGGACATCTTTTCTCCTTTTACTTTCTTTACAGTAAAACAACTTGGCCTAGATATAGACTTTATTGTAATCTTTCTTATATTCACACACGTTCTTCTTATCTGCTTCATCGTTACTTGAGATCTGCTCTGAGTGGATCTGTAGCTTTTTTTAGTTTGTCTCTTAGGATTCTGCCACATACCCTTTTCCTCTTTTCTCTATAGAAAGTCTTTCATTACCAAAAGGCAGCTGGGGATAAGTAAGGAAATTGCATTTTTGATAAGAGGAGATGGGAACATCCGTTTTAGCAGAGGCTCTACCAAACATTCCATATCATATGTACTTGGAACATGATGATACAGTATTTCTGTTTCAGCTTGTCCTAAAAACATGATCTCCTCATTGAAGTGAAGAACATCAGGGGTTTAGGGGTTACATGCGGTCTTTCACTCTTCAATTTCCACTTGATCAAAACCCTAGGTTGGAGACAGAAGTAGACTTCAGGCATGTACAGTGTCCTTTTAGTTGTTTTTTTGGCTCTGTACTCCAGCATTTTGAATTTGAAATGAAGATGCATTTTTGGGGGGGTATGATATTTGTCCGTCTGTAATGTTCTCACTCATCATTATCCACGATTCATTCAAGACTATCTGTAATTATAGTACCATCCACATTAATGTAATAGTGTTTAGAAACATATTCTATTCTTATTTACAATAAAAGTGACTCCAAAATGTCACAATATATAATTTACCATTCATTTTGTTTGGGTACAGAATAATCTGAAACACAACCAAAACAAACAGCAAATGCATCCAACATGTTTGTAGAGTCATAATGTCACGTCCTGACCATAGAGAGCTCTTATTTTCTATGGTAGAGTAGGTCAGGGCGTGACTGGGGGGGGGTTTATCTAGTTTATTTAGTTCTATGTTGTTTGGTTCTAGTTTCTGTTTTTCTATGTTGGTTTTTTTGGATGATCCCCAATTAGAGGCAGCTGGTCACCGTTGTCTCTAATTGGGGATCATATTTAAGTAGTTGTTTTTCCCACCTGTGTTTACCTGTGTTTGTGGGAGATTATTTTTGAGTTAGTGCATGTTGCACCTCTGTCGTCACGGTTTGTGTTTTGTTTATAGTGTATTGTTTTGTCTTGCAAAGTTTCACATTCGAATAAAAGATGTGGAACGATCCTCACGCTGCGCCTTGGTCCGTTCCTACACACACGCGTGACACATAAACATGATGGAATTGTTGCGTGCTAGGAATATGGGACCTAAAACTTTGACTATTTTAAAACAAATGTTGTGTATGTCAGTAATCAAGTTTTCAAGATACAGTTGAAGTCAGCAGGTAGCCTAGTGATTAGAGCGTTGGACTAGTAACCGAAATGTTACAAGATCGAATCTCCGAGCTGACAAGGTAAAAATCTGTCGTTCTACCCCTAAACAAGACAGTTAACCCACTGATCCTAGGCTGTCATTGAAAATAACAATTTGTTCTTAACTGACTTGCCTAGTTAAATAAAGGTACAATAAAATTTAAAAAGTCGGAAGTTTACATACACTTAGGTTGGAGTCATTAAAACTAGTTTTTCAACCACTCCACAAATTTCTTGTTAACAAACTGCAGTTTTGGCAAGTCGGTTAGGACATCTACTTTGTGCATGACACAAGTCATTTTTCCAACAATTGTTTACAGGCAGATTATTTCATTTATAATTCACTGTATCACAATTCCAGTGGGTCAGAAGTTTACATACGCTAAGTTGACTGTGCCTTTAAACAGCTTGGAAAATTCCAGAAAATGATGTCATGGCGTTAGAAGCTTCTGATAGGCTAATTGACATCATTTCAGTCAATTGGAGGTGTACCTGTGGATGTATTTCAAGGCCTACCATCAAACTCAGTGCCTCTTTGCTTGACATCATGGGAAAATCAAAATAAATCAGCCAAGAACTCAGAAAAAAAATGGTAGACCTCCACAAGTCTGGTTCATCCTTGGGAGAAATGTCCAAACACCTGAAGGTACCACATTCATCTGTACAAACAATAGTACGCAAGTATAAACACCATGGGACCACGCAGCCGTCATACCGTTCAGGAAGGAGACACGTTCTGTCTTCTAGAGATGAACGTACTTTAGTGCGAAAAGTGCAAATCAATCCCAGAACAACAGCAAAGGACCTTGTGAAGATGCTGGAGGAAACAGGTGCAAAAGTATCTATATCCACAGTGAAACGAGTCCTATATCGACATAACCTGAGAGGCCGCTCAGCAAGGAAGAAGCCACTGCTCCAAAACCGCCATAAAAAAGCCAGACTACGGTTTGCAACTGCACATGGGGACAAAGATTGTACTTTTTGGAAAAATGTCCTCTGGTCTGATGAAACAAAAATAGAACTGTTTGGCCATCATGACCATCGTTATGTTTGGAGGAGAAAGGGGGAGGCTTGCAAGCTGAAGAACACCATCCCAACCGTGAAGCACGGGGGTGGCAGCCTCATGTTGTGGGGGTGCTTTGCTGCAGGAGGGATTGGTGCACTTCACAAAATAGATGGCATCATGAGGAAAGAAAATGATGTGGATATATTGAAGCAACATCTCAAGACATCAGTCAGGAAGTTAAAGCTTGGTCGCAAATGGGCCTGCCAAATGGACAATGACCCCAAGCATACTTCCAAAGTTGTGGCAAAATGGCTTAAGGACAACAAAGTCAATCCCATAGAAAATTTGTGGGCAGAACTGAAAAAGCGTGTGCGAGCAAGGAGGCCTACAAACCTGACTCAGTTACACCAGCTCTGACAGGAGGAATGGGCCAAAATTTGCCCAATTTGTTGTGGGAAGCTTGTGAAAGGCTAGCGAAATGTTTGACCCAAGTTAAACAATTTAAAGGCAATGCTACCAAATACTAATTGAGTGTATGTAAACTTCTGACCCACTGGGAATGTGATGAAAGAAATAAAAGCTGAAACTATTATTCTGACATTTCACATTCTTAAAATGAAGTGGTGATCCTAACTGACCTAAGACAGGGAATTTTTACTAGGATTAAATGTCAGGAATTTTGAAAAACGGAGTTTAATTGTATTTGGCTAAGGTGTATGTAAACTTCTGACTTCAACTGTATATAACTTTCAAAATACATAAATACAGCCGGTATGATGCATTTTGCTGTATTTCTGTATTTTGAAAGTCATATATTTTCAAAACTTGATTGCTGACTTGCACATTTTTTTTAAGACAATATCAACAATGCGCAAATTAAACTCATACCTAAAGATAGTTTTTCAAATCAAATCAGATGTTATTTGTCACATGTACTCAATACAACAGGTGTAGACCTCACAGTGAATGCTTACTCACAAGCCCTTAACCAACCATGCAGTTTAAAAAGAATACCTAAAAAAAGTAAGAAATAAAAGTAAGAAATAATAAAATAGCAGCAGTAAAATAACAATAGCGAGGCTATATATAGGGGGTATCGGTACAGAGTCAATGTGGGAGGGCACTGGTTAGTCGAGGTAATATGTACATGTAGGTAGAGTTATTAAAGTGACTGTGCATAGATAATAACAGAGAGTAGCAGCAGCGTAAAGGGTGGGGGAGAATGCAAATAGTCTGGGTAGCCATTTGATTAGATGTTCAGGAGTCTTATGGCTTGGGGGTAGAAGCTGTTTTGAAGCCTCTTGGACCTAGACTTGGCGCTTCGGTACCACTTGCCATGTTAGTTTGTTGGTGATGTCGACACCAAGGAACTTGAAGCTCTCAACATGCTCCACTACAGCTCCGTCGATGAGAATGGGTGTGTGCTTGGTCCTCTTTTCCATTCGGTCCTCTTCTCCACAATCATCTCCTTTGTCTTGATCACGTTGAGGGAGAGGTTGTTGTCCTCTCACCACACGGTCAGGTCTCTGACCTCCTTCCTATAGGCTGTCTTGTCGTTGTCGGTGATCGGGCCTACCACTGTTGTGTCATCATCAAACTTAATATTGGTGTTGGAGTCGTGCCTGGTCGTGCAGTCATGAGTGAACAGGGAGTACAGGAGGGGACTGAGCGTGCACCCCTGAGGGCCCCCCGTGTTGAGGATCAGCGTGGCGGATGTGTTGTTACCTACCCTTACCACCTGGGGGCAGCCCGTCAGGAAATCCAGGATCCAGTTGCAGAGGGAGGTGTTCAGTCCCAGGGTCATTAGCTCAGTGAAGGGCTTTGAGGGCACTATGGTGTTGAACGCTGAGCTGTAGTCTATGAATAGCATTCTCACATAGGTGTTCCTTTTGTCCAGGTGTGAAAGGGCAGTGTGGAGTGCAATAGAGATTGCATTATCTGTGGATCTGTTGGGGCGGTATGCAAATTGGATTGGGTCTAGGGTTTCTGGGATAATGGTGTTGATGTGACCCATGACCAGCCTTTCAAAGCACTTCATGGCTACAGACGTGAGTGCTACGGGTCGGTAGTCATTTAGGCAGGTTACCTTAGTGTTCTTGGTCACAGGCACAATGGTGGTCTGCTTGAAACATGTTGGTATTACAGACTCAGACAGGGAGAGGTTGAACATTTCAGTGAAGACACTTGCCAGTTGGTCCGCGCATGCTCTCAGTACACGTCCTGGTAATCCGCCTGGCCCAGCGGCTTTGTGAATGTTGACCTGTTTAAAGGTCTTACTCACATCGGCTGCGGAGCGCGTGATCACACAGTCATCCAGAACAGCTGATGCCCTCATGTATGTTTCAGTGTTACTTGCCTCGAAGTGAACATAGAAGTAATTTAGCTCGTCTGGTAGGCTTGTGTCACTGGGCAGCTCTCGGCTGTGCTTCCCTTTGCAGTCTGTAATAGTTTTCAAGCCCTGCCACATCCGACGAGTGTAGTACGATTCGATCTTAGTTCTGTATTGATGCTTTGCCTGTTTGATGGTTCGTTGGAGGGCATAGCGGGATTTCTTATAAGCTTCTGGGTTATAGTCCCGCTCCTTGAAAACGGCAGCTCTACCCTTTAGCTCAGTGTGGATGTTTCCTGTAATCCATGGCTTTTGGTTGGGGTATGTACGTACAGTCACTGTGGGGACGACGTCACCGATGCACTTATTGATGAAGCCAGTGACTGATGTGGTGTACTCATCAATGCCATCGGAAGAATCCCAGAACATATTTCAGTCTGTGCTATCAAAACAGTCCTGCAGCTTAGCATCTGCTTCATCTGACCACTTTTTTATTCACCGAGTCACTGGTGCTTCCTGCTTTAGTTTTTGCTTGTAAGCAGGAATCAGGAGGATAGAATTATGGTCAGATTTGCCAAATGGAGGGCGAGGGAGAGCTTTGTACCATTCTCTTTGTGTGCTCTGCATGCATTTTGGGTGGAATTTTCTTTTTTTTATTTCAGAAGTGACATTGTAAATTGAACTGGTCACTGTTGAATTGTTTACATTTTCATTTGATTATTATGTCTGGATCTCAAAGGCTTTTGTCAGTCTGCAGACAAATAAGCACTGAGACAACAGACAGTCCTTGTCATCTGTGATTCCTGTTTGTAACACTACTCAGAAAAACCATTTCACTGTTAAAGTGAAAGTTAAAGAGGAGAGATGGTGATTATCACAGATACAGTATGAGGGTTGAGCAGACAAGCAGCTTTGTCCTCAGAATTCATTTGAAAAATGTAAGCAGTGCAATCAATAACCCAGACAAGCACATTCCCTAGACAACATATTTTTCTGCATGAATGGCTTCGGCTGGCATTTTACCTGTAATGGTCTGAGTGCCGTTCCTTCATTTATTTTCAAGCATACTAAACATAATGAACTCTGCTTATTGATAAGATCCAAATTGACTGCTGCAGAATAATACTCAAGACCAATGATTGCGGTTTAATAAATGTATGTAGATAGTTTTGATAATTCTTCTCTGGCAGCTTTGCTGTGTGATGGGCTGAATGATATTAGTGAGATCCCTCTGTTTTCAGTTTCTCAAACAGCTACCAGCTGCCACCTGACTGGCTGACAGGTGACTGAAACAAGGAAGAAAATGCAGCCTCGTTATTCTTTCTTTTAATTTTGGACTACGTTTGAAACTAAGACTCAAGGAAAGTAAATGACCATTGAATAACCCTGCACTGCGGTGCTAATGACCATCAACATTAGGCAAGCTTTTGGTGTTGTCGGCAATTGCCGGCGCACCTCTTGCAGCTGATCAATTGATGTTATAAAAATCTTTGTATGTAATTATCTTCATTCCTGGAGATGGAATCATGTCCTCATTGAGTAGAGATGATTTATTTATGTGCAGTTGCTGTAACATGTAACTTGAATTAGTCTCAAATTGGCCAACTCCAATTGGGTTTTTCAGTTTCTGCCCAAATGATTGTGTCCTTCCTAATTTGCACAATGATTGGGATTCAGCACAGAGCTAAAAATAGCCCTGTATGAGAGGAGGCAGTGACAGACAGCAGATACACACTCACTCTCTCTCTCTCAATTCTCAATTTCAATTTAAGGGCTTTATTTTCATGGGAAACAGATGTTTACATTTCTTAAGCAAGTGAAATAGAAATAATGAAAAAATAACAGTAAATATTACACTCACAAAAGTTCCAAAAGAATAAAGACATTTCAAATGTCATATTGTCTATATACAGTGTTGTAATGATGTGCAAATAGTTAAAGTACAAAAGGGAAAATAAAAAAATATAAATATGGGTTGTATTTACAATGGTGTTTGTTCTTCACTGGTTACCCATTTCTTGTGGCAACAGGTCACAAATCTTGCTGCTGTGATTGCACACTGTGGTATTTCACCCAGTAGATATGGGAGTTTATCAAAATTTCATTTGTTTTCGAATTCTTTGTGGGTCTGTTAATCTGAGGGAAATATGTGTTTCTAATATGGTCATACATTTGGCAGGAGGTTAGGAAGTGCAGCTCAGTTTTCACCTCATAGCCTGTCTTCTCTTGAGAGCCAGGTCTGCCTTCGGCGGCCTTTCTCAACAGCAAGGCTATGCTCACTGAGTAAAAAATTTCCTTAATTTTGGGTCAGTCACAGTGGTCAGGTATTCTGCCACTGGGTACTCTCTGTTTAGGGCCAAATAGCATTCTAGTTTGCTCAGTTTTATTGTAAATTCTTTCCAATGTGTAAAGTAATTATATTTTTGTTTTCTCATGATTTGGTTGGGTCTAATTGTGTTGCTGTCCTGGACCAGGACCAGCTTGCTTAGGGGACTCTTCTCCAGGTTCATTTCTCTGTAGGTGATGGCTTTGTTATCCAAGGTTTGGAAATCGCTTCCTTTTTGGTGGTTGTAGAATTTAACGTTTCTTTTCTGGATTTTGATAATTAGCGGGTGTTGGCTTAATTCTGCTCTGCATGCATTATTTGCTGTTTTACGTTGCTCACTGAGGATATTTTTGCAGAATTCTGCATGCAGAATCTCAGTTTGGTGTTTGTCCCCTTTTGTGAATTCTTGGTTGGTGAGCGGACCCCAGACCTCACAACCATAAAGGGCAATGGGTTCTATAACTGATTCAAGTATTTTTAGCCAGATCCCAATTGGTATGTCAAATTTTATGTTCCTTTTGATGGCATAGAAGGTCTTTCTTGCCTTGTCTCTCAGCTTGTTCACAGCTTTGTGGAAATACCTGTGGCGCTGATGTTTAGGCCGAGGTATGTATAGTTTTTTTGTGTGCTCTAGGGCAACGGTGTCTAGATGGAATTTGTATTCGTGGTCCTGGCAACTGGACTTTTTTTGGAATACCATTAGTTTTGTCTTACTGAGATTTACTGTCTGACAAAATCTGTGCAGAAGATCTAGGTGCTGCTGTAGGCCTTTCTCTCTCTCGCTCTTTCTCATTCCTCAGAGGGAGAGCTCACTTAGTTTCACAACCCCTCATGTTTGCTAATTCAGTCACTACATTCATTTTTGCCAGATAAATTATAGATATGCCTGGCTGGCTTTCTACCGACAAATTACATTGCCAAACACATTTCAGTTTAAGTGTTACCTTTTTGCTAAGTTTTCACAATTATTGTTTCCATGTATTATTTATGTATCTTTTGCAACCTCATGTAAGCCCTCAAACAGCCCTATTGTCCATGGAATATTTGAGCCATGAAGACATTTGTCATTTTCCAATAACTGACGAGTATCATCTAATGTTACAATCTTATGTGCCATAAGTGAAATCTTAGGTTTGGCCTCTATTCGGCAGTGCTGCCAAGCCCTTCACAGGCAGCAGCACAGTGTTCCCTAAACCCTACTCAGGCGTGTGATAATGCATTCAGCCCCTGACCTCAGTTATTTATTCAAGCATGCAAAGTAGTGTTAATTAGAATTTAATGGCCGTTTGTCATGAGGGTGCACTGGGTTGGCGAGTGCTGCCTGTATACCTAACCGGGAGCCAGAAGCTGGCTAGCTAGCTGGCTGGCTGGCTGGCTGGCTGGCTGGCTGGCTGGCTGACTGGCTGGCTGACTGGCTGGCTGACTGGCTGGCTGACTGGCTGGCGAGCGGGCGAGAGGGAGAGAGGGAGCGGTAGGGAAAGAGGGAGAGATGTTAGAGGAAGGGTTTTTATCACTCCCATATTAGTCTCTCTTAAATATCTTCAAAATGACTTCAATATTGACCACAGATTCTGGTGGTTACTTATCGATAAGGGAATATGTTTAGAGTGATTTAAGATGGCTGTTATGACACTGCCCTGCATCCCCAATGACCCCGCGTGTGTCCCAAATGACCCATTCTGTGTCCCAAATGACCCTGCCCTGCATCCCAAATGACCCAGCCTGCATCCCAAATCCATTAGGGGGTACGTGTTCACACTTCCACTTGCCCCAGCCAACCTCGTCCTCCCCAAGACCTCAGCAACCTTTGCGCACTGGAAGCAACCTTTAGGAGGAAAGAAGAAAACAAGACCAGAAGGGAACAGACAGAAGCGACAGAACAGGACAATACCAAACAAAATAAACAATGGTCAGTCACGTAGACATTCAGGAACAGGGCACACGAGAGAGCGCGTCAGCAACAAGCTCCAACGAAAATAACGTCTCAGAGTCGTTCTCATTAAATTTTGGCAACAACCGTAAGTTTCCAACAATATCAAATGAGTCCGGGGCATGACCGAGAGAGGAGCGACCCCTAGGTAAATCTGGGTCACCTTCCCAGAGCAAACTCTCCCCTTAGAGCTTTCCTTTCCTAACCAACTCTAGCCGCTCTTGTTGCAGCTTGATTTTAGCATGCTCCAAATCCTGTTTAAATGCCAATTATTTTTCATACAGACACCTCACAAGTCCTCAAATGGCAGCTTCATTAAATAGTACCTTCAAAACACCAGTCTCAACGTCAACAGTGAAGAGGCGACTCCGGGATGCTGGCCTTCTAGGCAGAGTTCCTCTGTCCAGCATCTGTGTTCTTTTGCCCATCTTAATCTTTTATTTTTATTGGCCAGTCTGAGATATGGCTTTTTCTTTGCAACTCTGCCTAGAAGGCAAGCATCCCGGAGTCGACTCTTCACTGTTGACATTGAGACTGGTGTTTTACGGGTACTATTTAATGAAGCTGCCAGTTGAGGACTTGTGAGGCGTCTGTTTCTCAAACTAGACACTCTAATGTACTTGTCCTCTTGCTCAGTTGTGCACCGGGGCCTCCCACTCCTCTTTCTGTTCTGGTTAGAGCCAGTTTGCGCTGTTCTGTGAAGGGAGTAGTACACAGCATTGTACGAGATCTTCAGTTTCTTGGCAATTTCTCGCATGGAATAGCCTTAATTTCTCAGAACAAGAATAGACTGATGAATTTCAGAAGAAAGGTCTTTGTTTCTGGCCATTTTGAGCCTGTAATTGAATCCACAAATGCTGATGCTTCAGATACTCAACTAGTCTAAAAAAGGCCAGTTTTATTGCTTCTTTAATCAGGACAACAGTTTTCAGCTGTGCTAACATAATTGCAAAAGGGTTTTCTAATAATCAGTTAGCCTTTTAAATGATCAACTTGGATTAGCTAACACAACGTGCCATTGGAACACAGGAGTGGTGGTTGCTGATAATGGGCCTCTCTACGCCTATGTAGATATTCCATTAAAAATGTCCAGCTACAGTAGTCATTTACAACATGAACAATGTCTACACTGTATTTCTGATCAATTTGATGTCATTTTAATGGACCAAAAAATATGCTTTTCCCTCAAAAACAAGGACATTTCTAAGTGACCCCAAACATTTGAATGGTGTACATTGAATGTGCAAATGAGGTATTGAATGTATTGAGAAATTGGATTTTAAGTTAATCACTCAGAATACATTACATAATAGGGTATAGATTTCAGGTGATTGGTTAATGCCCCTGTTTGCAATCAATTTGTCATTACAGTTTTTTTCAATTATTTAAGCACAATTTTGAAAACAGGGCCCGGTTTGTCAAAACACTACACACAATTAGCACAACCCTACACCAAAGTAGCACAACACTTCAGATAATTTGCAAAATGGAACACTTGTCAAAACTATACACAACTTCATAAAAGCAATATTTTGTTACCATACGAAACACATTTCATATGACTTCAATCTTTTTGAACCAGTTACACTGCTGTTGCTAACCTAAAACACTTTTAGCAAGTCTAATTGTCAGTGATTAGAGTACTGTAAATGAAGTACACAGAGAAAGTGCAACTATACAAACACTACACAAGACCAATGCTGCAGACTGAGGAAAATATCATTTATTTCTCTCCATATACCCAAATCAGTCAACATGTCAACATGGAGAATCACAACAAAACATGTCCCAGTTTTCATGCTACTACAGTAGTGTGCATAACACTGTTAGCTCAGCAAACAACAGACAAACGTAAAATACTGTATCCAGTACAGGTTACAATTACAGTAAATAACAACAAACATAAAAAATAATCTGAAAAAACTGACAATATTGTACAGAAAATACTACAGTGAACATACTATACATTATCACTTCGCCTAGCTGGATCTGGCCAGAGAATTTCATCAACATCACAAGCAATATCCTCATTAGCAAGACAACGCGAGAAGAACCGTCTTGAATGTCGAATCCATCCTTGCACAGCTGCGGCGTCGACTTGGTCACAGGCGTCCTCCATGGCCTGAATGAGGGGTACCTGAGCCTGGGGCTGGAGATCGTAAACCTTCCACCGCCATGCAGAGAAAAACTCTTCGATAGGGTTTAGAAACGGAGAGTATGGTGGAAGGTATAGTACTGTCAACTGTGGATGGTGTCGAAACCAGTTCTGGACCAAAGCAGAGCGGTGGAATGACACATTGTCCCAGGTGACAGTGTATTGCATCTGGTGCATTTCATTACCTGCTGTGACGATGTGGTGCAATCGTTCCAAAAATGCGAGAATGTGAGGTGTGTTGAAGGGCCCATTTTGGCATGACGGAGGAGAACCCCATGCTGTGAAATGGCAGCGCAAAAGGTGATGTTACCCCCACGTTGCCCTAGGACATTGATTATAGCCCTGTGGCCAATGATATTTCTGCCTCTCCTTCTTGCTTTTGTGAGGTTGAACCCTGCCTCATAAATATACACTGCTCAAAAAATAAAGGGAACACTTAAACAACACAATGTAACTCTAAGTCAATCGCACTTCTGTGAAATCAAACCGTTCACTTAGGAAGCAACACTGATTGACAATACATTTCACATGTTGTTGTGCAAATGGAATAGACAACAGGTGGAAATTATAGGCAATTAGCAAGACACCCCCAATAAAGGAGTGGTTCTGCAGGTGGTGACCACAGACCACTTCTCAGTTCCTATGCTTCCTGGCTGATGTTTTGGTCACTTTTGAATGCTGGCGGTGCTTTCACTCTAGAGGTAGCATGAGACGGAGTCTACAACCCATACAAGTGGCTCAGGTAGTGCAGCTCATCCAGGATGGCACATCAATGCGAGCTGTGGCAAGAAGGTTTGCTGTGTCTGTCAGCGTAGTGTCCAGAGCATGGAGGCGCTACCAGGAGACAGGCCAGTACATCAGGAGACGTGGAGGAGGCCGTAGGAGGGCAACAACCCAGCAGCAGGACCGCTACCTCCGCCTTTGTGCAAGGTGGAGCAGGAGGAGCACTGCCAGAGCCCTGCAAAATGACCCCCAGCAGGCCACAAATGTGCATGTGTCTGCTCAAGCGGTCAGAAACAGACTCCATGAGGGTGGTATGAGGGCCCGACGTCCACAGGTGGGGGTTGTGCTTACAGCCCAACACCGTGCAGGACATTTGGCATTTGCCAGAGAACACCAAGATTGGCAAATTCGCCACTGGCGCCCTGTGCTCTTCACAGATGAAAGCAGGTTTACACTGAGCACATGTGACGGATGTGACAGAGTCTGGAGACGCCGTGGAGAACGTTCTGCTGCCTGCAACATCCTCCAGCATGACCGGTTTGGCGGTGGGTCAGTCATGGTGTGGGGTGGCATTTCTTCGGGGGGCCGCACAGCAATCCATGTGCTCGCCAGAGGTAGCCTGACTGCCATTAGGTACCGAGATGAGATCCTCAGACCCCTTGTGAGACCATATGCTGGTGCGGTTGGCCCTGGGTTCCTCCTAATGCAAGACAATGCTAGACCTCATGTGGCTGGAGTGTGTCAGCAGTTCCTGCAAGAGGAAGGCATTGATGCTATGGACTGGCCCGCCCGTTCCCCAGACCTGAATCCAATTGAGCACATCTGGGACATCATGTCTCGCTCCATCCACCAATGCCACGTTGCACCACAGACTGTCCAGGAGTTGGCGGATGCTTTAGTCCAGGTCTGGGAGGAGATCCCTCAGGAGACCATCCGCCACCTCATCAGGAGCATGCCCAGGCGTTGTAGGGAGGTCATACAGGCACGTGGAGGCCACACACACTACTGAGCCTCATTTTGACTTGTTTTAAGGACATTACATCAAAGTTGGATCAGCCTGTAGTGTGGTTTTCCACTTTAATTTTGTGTGTTTCTCCAAATCCAGACCTCCATGGGTTGATAAATTGGATTTCCATTGATTATTTTTGTGTGATTTTGTTGTCAGCACATTCAACTATGCAAAGAAAAAAGTATTTAATAAGATTATTTCATTCATTCAGATCTAGGATGTGTTATGTTAGTGTTTCCTTTATTTTTCTGAGCAGTGTATATGAATTCATGCAGGATTTCCTCAGCATCCATCTGCAAAACTCCCTGAAATACAGTGAAAGACAAGATTGTGTAGTTCAGGATAGGTCTCGTCAATGTAAAAAAGTCATGTGTGCAGTATGCAACATCACAGTGCTAAAGTGAACAATACAAACCTCCACATACTCATGCCGCAGCCGTTTGACCCTCTCTGAATTCCGCTCAAAAGGCACTCGATAAAGTTGTTTCATTTGAACCTGATGTCTTTTCAGGATGCGTGCCAGTGTTGACTGAGAGACCTGATGGACATTATTGAAAATGGCATGGTCACCGATAATGTTGGCTTGTAGTTCTCTGAGCCTGATAGCATTATTGACCAAAACCATGTTTATCATCTCTCTCTTGTTCTTGCGTGAGTATGGGCCCCCTTCCTCCTTGTCGTTCCCGACCCTCAATCCTATGTAGAGAATAATACATGTAACTTACTGTACAATGTCACAGGAAGGGGTATCACAAGTGCTGATATGGTGCATACAATAAGCGGCTGATTACTGTAACTGTAGACAGATCTTCTTTTACCTGTTTTCCTGTCGAAAAGTCCTTATGACAGATGCCACTGTATATCTGCTAAGATTTGGCTGAACTCTCAGTCCAGCCTCCCTTAGCGTCAATCCGTGGTTCACAACATGGTCCACTAGTGTTGCACGAATGTCATTTGATAAGTTTGGTCCTCTTCTTCTTTGTGCACGTTCTCCTCCTGCTTCAGGTCTTCCTCGACCTCTGGCTCGGCCTCTTCCTCTACCTCCTTCTCCTCCTCTGTGTACTCCTCCTCTCACCCTCACTCTTCTTCTGACTCCTTCCATTTTGGTTGAAGGCAGGTGAACCTACCTGCTGCATTATTATAGTGCTTAAACCTGATTGGTGTGTCTACAATTTAGCAATCATGTGTTTGTGCACCTGATGGCTGTGTTTAACAGATTGGCTCATAGGTGTGGTAATTTGACAGTCAGTGCTTTGGAATTGCAAGGAAGGGACATCATGATATACTTCTGTGTCTGATGTATACAAGTGTGTTTAGTGTTTTGCAAATCACTGTGTGTAATGTTTTGCAAATAGTGTGAAGCTGACAATGTGCTTACAGTTGTGCAAATCTAGCCTTGTGTTTTGCTCCTTGAGTGTAAGGTTTTGCTAATTGTGGGAAAAGTTACATTTTAGTGTGTAAGCAATCGTAAAAAACTGTAAGACATAGTTAGTATTCACATTTTCATCATGAGAGTGTATATAGAACACTGCGTCTGTGTCCCAAATGGCACCCTGTTCCCTATATTGTGCACTACTTTTGACCAGGGCCATATGGTGTGTCTCCATACACTTGGCTGTAATCAAATCTAGTCCAATGAAATGAACCAGGGTGAACCCATGAATCAGTGTGTTAGTTGACATTTTCAATATTGTGACAACTGTTAGGATCTGGTTAGTTTCAAGTTTTAAAGTCACGTGCACAAGTACGGTGAAATGCTTTTCCTGCAAGCTCTAAACTCAACAATGCAGTATTCAATAACAATGTCATAGTAAAAATAACATAAGGTAGAACAAAAACATACGAGACATAGAAATAAGAAATAAGAACAACACAATAAATGAAGTAATCTATATACAAGGTCAGTCAGTTCCAGTACTATATTTAGAATGTGCAGGGATACTGGAGTGATCGAGGTAGATATGTATAGGGGTAAGGTGACTAGGCATCAGGATGTATGATAAACAGTGTAGCAGCAGCCTATATGATTATTGAATGTGAGTGGGTGTGTGTACAGTAGAGTCAGTATAAATGTATGTGCATATTGTGTGTGTGTGATGAAGTGGGTGTTTGTGTTGGCGTGTCAGTGTGCGTGAGTGTGTAGGGTGCATAGTCAGTGCAAAAAGCAAACAGAAATACCAGGGTTCTGTCCTGAACGGTGCTGGCTTACTCCAGGCTGAGGTTGAGCAACGCCTTGTAACACATCTGCTGTTCATGGACTATCCTATCCTCCATTTCATGACTCTAATTGAGAACTTGAAAGGTTGAGACACCCATCCCTCAATGAGATATTAATAGTGAAAACATTTGAACTGATGGAGTCATGTAAGAAATTAAAAGCTAATTAATTCCTGTATAACGATGAGGAGAAGCAGAGCCGTAGGAGAGAAAGAAAGAGATGAAGAGAGTGAAAACAGTGAGGGCAGAGAAAGTGGCATGGTGTAATGGAAGCCATGAACTCAGTGTTTCAACATGCAGTTTGGCACTCTGCAAATGCCTCTGGAAGTGGATAATGGAGGAAGGGATAGAGGGATGAAATGAGCTGAGATCAAACACAAGCAGTCTGGTGTTGTTGTGGAGTAAAGGCTCTTAGATTCTCAGACACTGGCTCTCTGTGTGTAGGGACGGGAAAGCCCACACAACTCAATTAGGTGATATTTTTCTCTCTCCAATTGCAGTTCTCTGGAGGTTAGGTCAAGGGAACAATTTGCTTGGTCACTTTGACTTGTTATTGATCTTGTTTCAATTCAATTGCACTTAAAGGTTGGTTGTCTGAAAGTCATTTCTAATGAACGTTATTGCCTTTATCTGGCATTAGTTTATTAACACTGATCTTAGAGGAACAGAGCTTGAGGGATCTCTCTAAATACTCCCTCGTTCTAGTCCTGAAGAATGGGAATTTGAGGAACTCCCTGGCCAAACCCTCCTGTGTAATACTAAAGATTGATTCAATATCTCAGGTAATGGGTGTTGTTGAGGGACAGTAGTCTACCTAGATATGGAGCCCTCATCTCCAATGTTTCATGGTTCATAGGTAATATTAGCTGGCTAACCTCTGAGCTCAATTGGTTAGCTTCAGAGCCTTACATTTATTTCTATGTGCCTCCTTACATTTCTCAACCGAGGGCTCTGGTTTGCTTGATTTGTGCTCTGTGACACTGGAGACCAATAGAGCCTCTCTGCCCAAGGCCCTAAAAGCCAATGCAATTATTCTACTGCTTTTTATAGACAGACAATGAAGCTGAAAGGAAAAAAAATATAGATTCACATAATAAATTTGTCTTTGAATACTCTGAATAATGACATGATGACATACATAGACGTTTCTCCTGAAGTAGAAATTGATGTGTTTTTCTCTTTCTACCTCTCAGCCGCTTCCCGCAAGCACAGTGCCTCCCACTGGCGGATGCAGGACATTGCACAGGAGTCCGTTGACAGCTCAGATGAGGAGTTTTTCGATGCCAGAGGTTAGTTTCATATTTTCCTTTGATAACACCCAGAGAGCTTAGTTCAACTCTCTCTCTCTCTTTCCTGTCTTTATTCCTCTCTCATCTTCCCCTTATCCCTCTTCCTTTGTGAGCACACTGAAAAGTGCCTTATCCCATCACATGGGTCAGGCCAGGCTTATATGCCTCCCAGGCTGATATATCTTCAGGGTTCCTAATATGGATTTTTTTTTTTACAGGTATTTTGAACAGTGAAAGGGGAAATAATTTGAAGCCAACTGTAACGTTAGAATCCCACATCATCAGGGAATTTGCATGCGCTTTGGGATGTGGTCAGGGGTGCTATTGGGTGGGTCCATGATTGCTGTTTTGATTGGAGAGAAGTCTATCTCCAGGTTAGAAGAGAGGCTGATTGCTAATGCTAGACCTCCGGTGGGAAGATAGAGTGGATTCTGTAGTAACAGGTGTGTTGTTGCTCTTAACACCAGGCTTTCACACAATAAGCTCATGGTGAAAATCATAGGTGGTATGGAATTATTGTCCCTGTCTGGAATGGAGAGTGTGTGTTGCATGTTGCTTGTATGCTCTGTCCTGCCAGCTTTGTCTAACCCAATTGCTTTGTCTTTCTTCACTAATTTCCCTCTCTGCATAAGCGCTGTCTGAAGAGAGAGACCAAGGTGCAGCGGAGTTAGTGTTCATCATAAGAATTTAATAGACCAACGTGAACACTTTACAAAAAAACAAGAAAACTGACAGCCAAAACAGTCCTGTCAGGTGCAAACACAAACAGAAACAATTACCCACAAAACCCAAAGGAAAAACATGCTCCTTATGTGTGACTCCCAATCAGCAACAACGAGCTTCAGCTGTGCCTGATTGGGAGCCACACACACGGCCAAAACAAAGAAATACAAAAACATAGAAAAAAGAACATAGAACGCCCACCCAATGTAACACCCTGGCCTAACCAAAATAAAGAACAAAAACCCCTCTCTATGGCCAGGGCGTTACACTCTGGATCAATACATCTCCAGGCCTTAGTTGCACCTACACCACCATTCAAAAGTTTGGGGTCACTTTGAAATGTCCTTGTTTTTGAAAGAAAAGCACATATTTTGTCCATTAAAATAACATGAAATTGATCAGAAATACAGTGTAGACATTGTTCATGTTGTAAATGACTATTGTAGCTGGAAACGGATGATTTTTATTGGAAAAGCTATGTAGGCGTACAGAAGCCCATTATCAGCAACCATCACTCCTGTGTTCCAATGGCACGTTGTGTTAGCTAATCCAAGTTGATCATTTTAAAAGGCTAATTGATCATTAGAAAACCCTTTTGCAATTGTTAGCACAGCTGAAAACTGTTGTCCTGATTAAAAAAGCAATCAAACTGGCCTTCTTTAGACTAGTTGAGTATCTGGAGCATCAGCATTTGTGGGTTCGATTACAGGCTCAAAATTCTGAAACTCGTCAGTCTATTCTTGTTCTGAGAAATGAAGGCTATTCCATGCGAGAAATTGCCAAGAAACTGAAGATCTCGTACATGTAACGACTGCCATGAGAGAGAGTGGACCAAAACGCAGCGGAGTTAGTGTTCATCCTATTTAATTAAGCAAGAACACTATACAAAAACAAAACAAGGAAACTGACAGCCAAACAGTCCTGTCAGGTGAAACACAGTGACAGAAACAATTACCCACAAAACCCCAATGGAAGAACATGCACTTATGTGTGACTCCCAATCAACAACAATGAACTTCAGCTGTGCTTGATTGGGAGCCACACACGGCCCAAAACAAAGAAATACAAAAACATAGAAACAGAACATAGAACGCCCACCCAATGTAACACCCTGGCCTAACCAAAATAAAGAACAAAAAACCCCTCTCTATGGCCAGGGCGTTACAGTACCCCCCCCCCCCCAAGGTGCGGACTCCGGCCGCAAAACCTGACACTGAAGGGGAGGGTCCGGGTGGGCCTTCTTACGGCGGCGGCTCAGGTGCGGGACGTGGCCTCTGCCCCACCCTTGGCGTCGCCCTCTTAGGTGGCGCACCTGGCCACGCCGAAGGTCTGGTGGGCGACCCTGACTTCGCCCGGCTGACGGGCGACCCTTGTTGCGCCCGGCTGGCGGACGACCCTGGCTGCGCCCAGCTGGCGGGCGGCGATGGCTGCGCCCGGCTGGCGGGTGTCCCTTGCTGCCGGGCGGCGATGGCTGCGCCCGTCTGGCGGGCGACCCTTGCTGCGCCCGACTGGCGGATGACCCTGGCTGCACCCGGCTGGCGGGCGGCGATGGCTACGCCTGGCTGGCGGACGACCCTGGCTGCGCCTGACTGGCGGGTGACCCTTGCTGCGCCCAACTGGCGGATGACCCTGGCTGCGCCCGGCTGGCGGGCGGCGATGGCTGCGCCCGGCTGGCGGGCGGCGATGGCAGATCCGGACAGGCGGGCCACTCTGGCAGATTCGGACAGGCGGGCCACTCTGGCAGATTCGGACAGGCGGGCCACTCTGGCAGATTCGGACAGGCGGGCCACTCTGGCAGATCCGGACAGGCGGGCCACTCTGGCAGATCCGGACAGGCGGGCCACTCTGGCAGATCCCGCACGGCGGGCCACTCTGGCAGATCCCGCACGGCGGGCCACTCTGGCAGATCCGGCACGGCGGGCCACTCTGGCAGATCCGGCACGGCGGGCCATTCTGGCAGATCCGGCACGGTGGGCCACTCTGGCAGATCCGGCACGGCGGGCCACTCTGGCAGATCCGGCACGGCGGGCCACTCTGGCAGATCCGGCACGGCGGGCCACTCTGGCAGCTCCGAACAGGCGGGCCACTCTGGCAGCTCCGAACAGGCGGGCCACTCTGGCAGCTCCGAACAGGCGGGCCACTCTGGCAGCTCCGAACAGGCGGGCCACTCTGGAGTCCTAGTCCTGGGAGGTGGCACCGGACGGACCAGGTTGGGGAGACCCACTGGTGGCCTGGTCCTAGGAGGAGGCACAGGACTGACCAGGATGGGGAGATCCACTGGAGGCCTGGTCCGAGGAGGAGGCACAGGCTTAACCAGGATGAGTGAGACCCACTGGAGGCCTGGTCCGTGGAGCAGGCACAGGACAGACCAGGATGGGGAGACCCACTGGAGGCCTGGTCCGAGGAGGAGGCACAGGCTTAACCAAGATGGGGAAACCCACTGGAGGCCTGGTCCTAGGAGGAGGCACAGGACTGACCAAGATGGGGAAACCCACTGGAGGCCTGGTCCGTGGAGCAGGCACAGGACAGACCAGGATGGGGAGACCCACTGGAGGCCTGGTCCGAGGAGGAGGCACAGGCTTAACCAGGATGGGGAGACCCACTGGCGGACTGGTCCGAGGAGGCGGCACGGGCTTGATGGGAAGACATGCAGGAGGCCTGGTTCTGGGCGTAGGCACAGGACGTGCAGGGCTGGGAAGACATGCAGGAGGCCTGTTTCTGGGCGCAGGCACAGTCTTCAACAGACGGCCAGCACGCACCTCAGGACGAGTATGGAGAACTGACTCAGGTGACATCAATTCACTGACACGCTCCGTAGGGCGAAGGCCGTGCCTTATGCACTAAACCAGCAGGTCTCTCATCTCTCTCTCCTCCAATCTCCCCATCAACTCCTTCACTGTCTCTGCTTTCCACCCTTTGCTCACCTCCAACGTCAACCCGACTGGCTCTGGTTCCGACCTCGGCACCGCCGACTGTCCTGTGTGTCCCCCCCCAAAAAAATCTTGGGGCTGCCTCTCGTGCCTGTTGCGCTCTCTCTCCTCATACCATCGCCTCTCCGCTCTCGCCGCTTCAATCTCCCACTGCAGGAGGCGATACTCCCCAGCCTGAGTCCATGGTCCCTCTCCGTCCAGTATCTGTTCCCACGTCCATGAGTCCATCATGCTGCTCTCCTGGTGCTGCTCCTTCCTCCGCTGCTTGGTCCTTTTGTGGTGGGTAATTCTGTAACGACTGCCATGAGAGAGAGTGGACCAAAACGCAGCGGAGTTAGTGTTCATCCTATTTAATTAAGCAAGAACACTATACAAAAACAAAACAAGGAAACTGACAGCCAAACAGTCCTGTCAGGTGAAACACAGTGACAGAAACAATTACCTACAAAACCCCAACGGAAAAACATGCACTTATGTGTGACTCCCAATCAACAACAACGAACTTCAGCTGTGCCTGATTGGGAGCCACACACGGCCCAAAACAAAGAAATACAAAAACATAGAAACAGAACATAGAACGCCCACCCAATGTAACACCCTGGCCTAACCAAAATAAAGAACAAAAAACCCCTCTCTATGGCCAGGGCGTTACAGTACAACACTGTGTACTACTCCCTTCACAGAACAGCGCAAACTGGCTCTAACCAGAATAGAAAGAGGAGTGGGAGGCCCCGGTGCATAACTGAGCAAGAGGACAAGTACATTAGAGTGTCTAGTTTGTGAAACAGACACCTCACGAGTCCTCAACTGTCATCTTCATTAAATAGTACCCGCAAAACATGTCTCAACATCAACAGTGAAAAGGCGACTCCGGGATGCAGGTCTTCTAGGCAGAGTTGCAAAGAAAAAGCCATATCTCAGACTGGCCAATAAAAATAAAAGATTAAGATGGGCAAAAGAACACAGACACTGAATGAATGCCATCATCCCGGAGTCGCCTCATCACTGTTGACGTTGAGACTGGTGTTTTGCGGGTACTATTTAATGAAGCTGCCAGCTACATTTACAACATGAACAATGTCTACACTATATTTCTGATCAATTTGATGTTATTTTAATGGACAATAACTTTGGCTATTCTTTAAAAAACAAGGACGTTTCTAAGTGACCCCAAACGTTTGAACAGTAGTGTATGTAGTGCACTACTTTTGGACAGGGGCAAATAGGGCTCTGGTCAAAGGTAGTGCACTATATAGGGAATAGGGTGCCATTTGGGATGCATACATGCAACCTGAGGAAGATAAATCCTCTCCTGGATGTGACCCACAACCCTCTCTATACTTCATGTGGAAACGCTAGGGACAAATTTAATCAGTGCTCCTTTTGTTTTCTTTATCATTTCTAAAGCATAGAGGGTATTTCTACCAGTGAGGTCATCCTGGTAGTCTCCATCTGCTGTGTCTGTAGTCTAAGAATAACCCTGTGATTAAGCAGATAATCATCATTAGAGGTGGTAGTTAAAAGTATGAAGGATTATAAGCACTGTGGCGTGGAGAGGCATTCCAGGGAGGGAAATCCTCATGGAGCATAACACACACACACATTAACACACACACACACACGGAGCACCGAGGCATCACATCAGTAGTATGGGACATCGGCTGCATATTGATATAACAGCCAGGGAAATGCATCATCATGCATGTCGTGTTTTTGATCAATCATTCATATGGATATATCTGTCGTTTAGGGAATAGTGGGATCATGATTTAACAGGTTTAAGTTGGTTAGTTCTACTTCTCAGGGACCATATCTAACCCCTAGTCTTCCTCTCTCTAGTCCCAGTTTTCCCCTGCTGACAGTGGAAGTTTTAATGAATGCCAGTGGTTGCAGAAACAAATGTCTCTGCTGCAACCTACGTCACATGTTTGTTTTTACTGGTAACGTGATTACAGTTTCTTTCAATTGTTTAAGCACAATTTTGAAAACAGGGCCCGGTTTGTCAAAACACTACACACAATTAGCACAACCCTACACCAAAGTAGCACAACACTTCAGATAATTTGCAAAATGGAACACTTGTCAAAACTATACACAACTTCATAAAAGCAATATTTTGTTACCATACGAAACACATTTCATATGACTTCAATCTTTTTGAACCAGTTACACTGCTGTTGCTAACCTAAAACACTTTTAGCAAGTCTAATTGTCAGTGATTAGAGTACTGTAAATGAAGTACACAGAGAAAGTGCAACTATACAAACACTACACAAGACCAATGCTGCAGACTGAGGAAAATATCATTTATTTCTCTCCATATACCCAAATCAGTCAACATGTCAACATGGAGAATCACAACAAAACATGTCCCAGTTTTCATGCTACTACAGTAGTGTGCATAACACTGTTAGCTCAGCAAACAACAGACAAACGTAAAATACTGTATCCAGTACAGGTTATAATTACAGTAAATAACAACAAACATAAAAAATAATCTGAAAAAACGGACAATATTGTACAGAAAATACTACAGTGAACATACTATACATTATCACTTCGCCTAGCTGGATCTGGCCAGAGAATTTCATCAACATCACAAGCAATATCCTCATTAGCAAGACAACGCGAGAAGAACCGTCTTGAATGTCGAATCCATCCTTGCACAGCTGCGGCGTGGACTTGGTCACAGGTGTCCCCCATGGCCTGAATGAGGGGTACCTGAGCCTGGGGCTGGAGATCGTAAACCTTCCACCGCCATGCAGAGAAAAACTCTTCCATAGGGTTTAGAAACGGAGAGTATGGTGGAAGGTATAGTACTGTCAACTGTGGATGGTGTTGAAACCAGTTCTGGACCAAAGCAGAGCGGTGGAATGACACATTGTCCCAGATGACAGTGTATTGCATCTGGTGCATTTCATTACCTGCTGTGACGATGTGGTGCAATCGGTCCAAAAATGCGAGAATGTGAGGTGTGTTGAAGGGCCCATTTTGGCATGACGGAGGAGAACCCCATGCTGTGAAATGGCAGCGCAAAGGGTGATGTTACCCCCACGTTGCCCTGGGACATTGATTATAGCCCTGTGGCCAATGATATTTCTGCCTCTACTTCTTGCTTTTGTGAGGTTGAATCCTGCCTCATCAATATATATGAATTCATGCAGGATTTCCTCAGCATCCATCTGCAAAACTCCCTGAAATACAGTGAAAGACAAGATTGTGTAGTTCAGGATAGGTCTAGTATACAGTCAATGTAAAAAAAGTCATGTGTGCAGTATGCAACATCACAGTGCTAAAGTGAACAATACAAACCTTCACATACTCATGCCGCAGCCGTTTGACCCTCTCTGAATTCCGCTCAAAAGGCACTCGATAAAGTTGTTTCATTTGAACCTGATGTCTTTTCAGGATGCGTGCCAGTGTTGACTGAGAGACCTGATGGACATTATTGAAAATGGCATGGTCACCGATAATGTTGGCTTGTAGTTCTCTGAGCCTGATAGCATTATTGACCAAAACCATGTTTATCATCTCTCTCTTGTTCTTGCGTGAGTATGGGCCCCCTTCCTCCTTGTCGTTCCCGACCCTCAATCCTATGTAGAGAATAATACATGTAACTTACTGTACAATGTCACAGGAAGGGGTATCACAAGTGCTGATATGGTGCATACAATAAGCGGCTGATTACTGTAACTGTAGACAGATCTTCTTTTACCTGTTTTCCTGTCGAAAAGTCCTTATGACAGATGCCACTGTATATCTGCTAAGATTTGGCTGAACTCTCAGTCCAGCCTCCCTTAGCGTCAATCCGTGGTTCACAACATGGTCCACTAGTGTTGCACGAATGTCATTTGATAAGTTTGGTCCTCTTCTTCTTTGTGCACGTTCTCCTCCTGCTTCAGGTCTTCCTCGACCTCTGGCTCGGCCTCTTCCTCTACCTCCTTCTCCTCCTCTGTGTACTCCTCCTCTCACCCTCACTCTTCTTCTGACTCCTTCCATTTTGGTTGAAGGCAGGTGAACCTACCTGCTGCATTATTATAGTGCTTAAACCTGATTGGTGTGTCTACAATTTAGCAATCATGTGTTTGTGCACCTGATGGCTGTGTTTAACAGATTGGCTCATAGGTGTGGTAATTTGACAGTCAGTGCTTTGGAATTGCAAGGAAGGGACATCATGATATACTTCTGTGTCTGATGTATACAAGTGTGTTTAGTGTTTTGCAAATCACTGTGTGTAATGTTTTGCAAATAGTGTGAAGCTGACAATGTGCTTACAGTTGTGCAAATCTAGCCTTGTGTTTTGCTCCTTGAGTGTAAGGTTTTGCTAATTGTGGGAAAAGTTCAATTTTAGTGTTTAAGCAATCGTAAAAAACTGTAATGGCCTGCTTATTTATACTGACTTTTCACATGTGTGTCTGTGAAGGCCTATGTGTGTGCAAGGGTGTGTGTGTGTCTGGGGGTGTCTGTCTGGTTGTTTGTGCGAGTGTGTGTTTATGTGTGTGTGTCTGTGTGTGTGTGTGTGTGTCTCTGTGTGTGTGTGTCTGTGTTTCTGTGTGTGTGTGTGTGTGTGTGTGTGTGTGTGTGTGTGTGTGTGTGTGTGTGTGTGTGTGTGTGTCTGTGTCTGTGCGTGTGTGTGCGTGTATGTGTGTGTGTCTGTGCTGTGTGTGTGTGTCTCTGTGTGTGTCTGTGCTGTGTGTGTCTGTGTGTGTCTGTGTGTGTCTGTGTGTGTGTGTGTGTGTGTGTGTGTGTGTGTGTGTTTGTGTGTGTTATCACCTAAGCGGTGTGAATTCACGCTGTGTAATTAAACAAAATTCACAGACAAACTATGAACAAATCTGACTGGAGTATACAGCTTGTATACATACACACATACCCGTTTATACACACTCACACATCTCCACACATATTTGGTTGTCATGTTTGAGACGTGCTGTGCATCCCTTATCACTGTGCTGTGTCACAGAGCAGAGCTGGCTGAGAAATATATTCCATCTGACTGGCAGAGTCACCAAGGTAAAGATAGCATGGCTTATAAAGTGTAACAGATTTACCCTGGCATCCCCATATCTCTCCCGCCTCTATTTCTCACTGCAGCATGAAATACCCATGCTTAAAGAGACGCTTAATTACTGCAAAACATGGAGAGTAAACAGTGGGAAGAGGGAAGGGGGTGGCTCCATTTGGAAAATGGCACCAGATAAAATGGACCAATATGTATTTTGAAGCAATTTTCTCTCTCATCATTATGGGGGGTATTTTTTCAGTGACCCAGTATGTATTATTGTCTCCATGGGAAGTATGATCGTTTTTGAACAAAGCTCCGCTCACAATGCATTATTGAAATGTGTTGTGTCTCTTCCCCTCTGCAACAGAATGAGTAGGATGTTATTGTAGTTGCAGAATGAACTGGCAACACTCATTTACCTGCATGTTTCCACATCAATCTTTCATGAGACACATTTCTCATTCATATGTAATTAGGGGTTTCTGGCACACCACACAACAGGGGATTTAAATTAAAAGTCCAGATGTTTGCGCCCGCTGTCAGTTGAATTGGGGAAAGTGCCAGCCAGTTGTTCTCCGAGGCATTTCATCTCTAGATGTCATTATAGTCTTTTGATTGGTCTGTGCTTTGCAGCATTGCGGCTCACCAATCGCGCCTCATCCGGTAGTCTTTGATTGATGCATAATATTGGAATAACTTTGTGGCCACCAGCCTGGTGTTTTTGAAGCATTAAAGTGTGACAGGAAAAACCTTTCAAGCTTACATGAAAGCTTCCCTATCTCAATCAATGAAAAAAATGAAACCTCTTACGCAGAATTAAAAAAACAAACATTTTAAGTTCATAACAGCGTTATCAGTGTAGTATATACATGAAAATATCAAGATGGAGAGTAATTGTTAAAAGAATCTCTGGTGACCTGGAGAATGTAGATGTGATGTCCTGCAGAGAAGCCCTCTTGGGGATGGGATCTTTAAAAAAGAAACCAGAGCAATCTAGTAAAATGGTGGTCAAATGTCCTGGCTATTAAAGGGATGAGCTTGCTCTTAACAGGCGGGATGGATGGCTCTAAAAGTTAGATTCTTTGGAGCATGTCATTTGGTATGTTCAGGTACTTCTAAATGTCAGGACAACTGGTTTTCTCCTGACATAGTACTACTTTTAGGGAGAGAAATGAAGAGGGAGGAAGGGAGTAAGAGACAGGCAGAGAGAAAGAGGAAACAGAGAGAGAGAAAAAGGAGAGAAATGGGGGAAGAGAACGTTTGAGAGTGAAATGAAGAGGGAGAGAGGGAGTGAGTGAATAAGGGATGCAGCGAGAGAGAGAGGATAGAGAGAAATGGGGGAAGAGAACATTTGAGAGTGAAATTAAGAGGGAGAGAGGGAGTGAGTG
This sequence comes from Salmo trutta, assembly GCF_901001165.1. Lineage (NCBI taxonomy): Eukaryota > Metazoa > Chordata > Actinopteri > Salmoniformes > Salmonidae > Salmo > Salmo trutta. Next base: position 22,044,039 of record NC_042982.1, read on the forward strand.
AATAAGGGACACAGCGAGAGAGAGAGAGAGGATAGAGAGAAATGGGGGAAGAGAACATTTGAGAGTGAAATGAAGAGGGAGTGAGTGAGTAAGAGAGAGAGAGTGGGAGTGTACTGGATTATACCACCCAAGCCATCACGATGAGCTCCTGGATGATTAATGCCGTCACCCACATCATAAAGCTCCAGGCCAGTAAAACCATGAGATTGTTAAACTGTCAGAAATATCTTCTCTGATATGCTAAAGAGATAACCCATTGGTTATGTCCAAAATGGCACCCTATTCACTATATAGTGCACTACTTTTGACCAGGGCTCATATGGATCTGGTCAAAAGTAGTGCACTATGTAGGGAATATGATGTCATTTGGGACACAGCTGTGAACTCACTGAAGAGGCTGCCTGGCCGACTCTCTTCTGGAGGTGTTTGGCTGCTCCTTAGAGGCTATGTGTTCATCTGGCTTTCATATCATTCTTTCCATTCTACCCAGTGGTAAATTAACGCAAGTGGGCTCCACCAAGGTCCTGTAGGAATATTCACGATAGCCTCTAGAAAACAGAAACAAATCATACTCTGTTTGTATAGCATGGCTGTGTCTGCCACTGTTTTGACTTAACGTGCTGTTCATACTCAGTAGGTCTCACCTCATCCCTTTAATGTACCTAAAGGAATCAGCAAAGGCTCTGTGCTTGGCTCTCAGCTTTATGAAGATGGATTGGAGTAATAGACTTCGCTCTGATCAATAGAGAGATGCACCTTTTCCACCCTTTGCACACCAAACAACTTATATCTCCATACAACCCCCCCCTTTTACCAATGACTCTGTATATTTCACAAGCTATGAAAATCTCCCATCATTCTGAGTGAGTGCTCTCCATTCCAGGGGGATGGGTTATCTTGGCAAAGGAGAAACGCTGACTAACAGTCTCTTGGCCATAGCATGGGTCAAGAGACAACAAACAATTAACCAGTGGCATGGTGTCTGTTGGCTGTGTTTAAATTTTAAGTCATCTGTCAACATGAAGAGAGTTGCACACTCCATATATAAACTCCCAGTAATTTATTGGGTATTTACCAATGTTTTGGCATCACTGTGGCTTCTTCAAAACGTTGGTAAATACCCAATAAATTACTGGGAGCACCAGGCTTTCTGTTGTGTTCTTCTCTCTACTTTAAACATGTTTCCACCTCACAGGCGTTGTGTTCTTCTCTCTACTTTAACTCTCTGGGATAGGGGGCGGTATTTTCACGTCCGGATGAAAAGCGTGCCCAAAGTAAACTCCCTTCTACTCAGGCCCAGAAGCTAGGATATGCATATTATATTATTAGTAGATTTGGATAGAAAACACTCTGAAGTTTCTAAAACTGTTTGAATAATGTCTGTGAGTATAACAGAACTGATTTGGCTGGCGAATCCCCAAGCACAATCCATCCAGGGATTTTTTTGTTGTTGAGGTCAATCTATTTTCCATTGGCTTTTAATAGAAATATGCTTGCAGTTCCTATAGCTTCCACTAGATGACAACAGTCTTTAGAAATTGGTTGATGTTTTTCTTTTGAGAAATGAAGAAGTAGCCATTTCCTTTCTGGGTGTATAGCCAAGTGGACTGTTTTGTTTGGGGCGCGTGACCTGAAGATTGCTCCACTTTCATTTTATCTGCTATTGAACGCAGTTTATCCCGTCTTAAATTTTATCGATTATTTACGTTTTAAAATACCTAAAGTTGGATTAGAAAAGTTGTTTGAAATGTTTGGACAAAGTTTACAGGTAACTTATTAGATATTTTGTAGTCATGTTGTGCGAGTTGGAACCGGTGTTTTTCTGAATCAAACGCGGCAAATAAATGGACATTTTGGAGATATAACGATGGAATTAATCGAACAAAAGGACCATTTGTGATGTTTATGGGACATATTGGAGTGCCAACAGAAGAAGCTCTTCAAAGGTAAGGCATGAATTATATCGTTAATTCTGAGTTTTGTGTCGCGCCTGGTGGGTTGAAATATGATTGTCATGTGTTTGTTTGATGGGGTGCTGTCCTCAGATAATCGCATGGTTTGCTTTCACCGTAAAGTCTTTTTGAAATCTGACACGGTGGCTGGATTAACAAGAAGTTAAGCTTTAATTTGGTGTATTGCACTTGTGATTGTATGAAAGTTAAATATATAAAATATATATATTTTTTAAATGTTGCGCTCTGCAATTTCACCGGATGTTGTCAAATCGATCCCGCTAATGGGATTTGATCCATAAGATGTTTCCACCTCACAGTCGTTGTTCTTCTCTCTACTTTAAACATGTTTCCACCTCACAAGCGTTGTGTTCTTCCGTTGTGGCTGTAAGCTGCTCTCATCAGCGCTGCTCTCTGGGAAATGACTCTTCCTGTCTTAACTCTGGCCTTTCTCAACTCCTGCAGGGTGTTGTTGGGATCTGGATGCTGAAATCTGTGTGTATGTGTTGCCTGCATCTACACATGTTAATGTACAGTATTTTCATACCTATGTAAACTTGTTTGAAATGCATCTACACATTTTTGGGTATTTCCGTGTGTGTGTTGAGAGACAGACAGAGAAGGAAGATAAAGGGCTGAAGAGACAGACAGTGACCAGTAGGCCTCTCAGTGTGATCGTAGTGGACAGGCCTGGCAGAACAGTGTCACAGACACTCTGAGATGCCAGGAATGTGTGTGTGTCACAGACACTCTGAGATGTCAGGAATGAGTGTGTGTGAGAGAGCGAGAGAGAGAGCAGTGTATTGGACATGGTGTGTCACTCTGTCTCTATGAGCCAGCCCATGAAGGACTACCATCTGACCATGGTACTGTGACTGCAGCAGGCCAGAGCGACGATCACAGCAGACAACCACTCTGACCATGGTACTGTGACTGCAGCAGGCCAGAGCGACGGTCACAGCAGACAACCACTCTGACCATGGTACTGTGACTGCAGCAGGACAGAGCGACGATCACAGCAGACAACCACTCTGACCATGGTACTGTGACTGCAGCAGCCCAGAGCGACGGTCACAGCAGACAACCACTCTGACCATGGTACTGTGACTGCAGCAGGCCAGAGCGACCGTCACAGCAGACAACCACTCTGACCATGGTACTGTGACTGCAGCAGGCCAGAGCGACCGTCACAGCAGACAACCACTCTGACCATGGTACTGTGACTGCAGCAGGCCAGAGCGACCGTCACAGCAGACAACCACTCTGACCATGGTACTGTGACTGCAGCAGCCCAGAGCGACCGTCACAGCAGACAACCACTCTGACCATGGTACTGTGACTGCAGCAGCCCAGAGCGACCGTCACAGCAGACAACCACTCTGACCATGGTACTGTGACTGCAGCAGCCCAGAGCGACCGTCACAGCAGACAACCACTCTGACCATGGTACTGTGACTGCAGCAGCCCAGAGCGACCGTCACAGCAGACAACCACTCTGACCATGGAACTGTGACTGCAGCAGCCCAGAGCGACCGTCACAGCAGACAACCACTCTGACCATGGTACTGTGACTGCAGCAGCCCAGAGCGACCGTCACAGCAGACAACCACTCTGACCATGGTACTGTGACTGCAGCAGCCCAGAGCGACCGTCACAGCAGACAACCACTCTGACCATGGTACTGTGACTGCAGCAGCCCAGAGCGACCGTCACAGCAGACAACCACTCTGACCATGGTACTGTGACTGCAGCAGCCCAGAGCGACCGTCACAGCAGACAACCACTCTGACCATGGTACTGTGACTGCAGCAGCCCAGAGCGACCGTCACAGCAGACAACCACTCTGACCATGGTACTGTGACTGCAGCAGCCCAGAGCGACCGTCACAGCAGACAACCACTCTGACCATGGTACTGTGACTGCAGCAGCCCAGAGCGACCGTCACAGCAGACAACCACTCTGACCATGGTACTGTGACTGCAGCAGCCCAGAGCGACCGTCACAGCAGACAACCACTCTGACCATGGTACTGTGACTGCAGCAGCCCAGAGCGACCGTCACAGCAGACAACCACTCTGACCATGGTACTGTGACTGCAGCACCCCAGAGCGACCGTCACAGCAGACAACCACTCTGACCATGGTACTGTGACTGCAGCAGCCCAGAGCGACCGTCACAGCAGACAACCACTCTGACCATGGTACTGTGACTGCAGCAGCCCAGAGCGACCGTCACAGCAGACAACCACTGACCATGGTACTGTGACTGCAGCAGCCCAGAGCGACCGTCACAGCAGACAACCACTCTGACCATGGTACTGTGACTGCAGCAGCCCAGAGCGACCGTCACAGCAGACAACCACTCTGACCATGGTACTGTGACTGCAGCAGCCCAGAGCGACGGTCACAGCAGACAACCACTCTGACCATGGCTCATGCTCATCATTAGCACATCACGCTGTCACTTCAACTGGCTCTGATGACGGTCCAATGGGAGTCTGTTAATCCTCTGATTGGTAGTTACATGCCGTGTGTCACTGATGTAGCCTCTTTCCACACCTGCTGTGTCTGGGTTTGGCTAAACTAGGGGAAATGTAGCAAAGGACAGAAATAAACTGTATGGAAATGCCTGTATTGACAGAATCAAATATGGATTTTTTGTGGCAACCATTCATCTAACCTCGCACTCTGTGTATCTGTGTCCCAGTAGATTCTATCTGCTGTCCCTGTGTGTATATGTCCCAGTGTCCCTGTGTCTATTCCTGTGTGTCTAGATTTCCCCTCCTGCTCTTTGTTAACCAACCAAATAATCTGTTCAGTTCTCAGCATCAACTATGTGATTAGTTTCTATGTGATTGGGTTCAATGATAATATAATGGTGGATGGCAGGTCGCCATTAACCGAAAGATAATGTAATGGTGCGTCAGTATCCCGAAAGGTCGCTGGTTCACCTAGTCGAGCAAACTAGGTGAAAAGTCTTTCAATGTGCCCTTAACCAAGGCACTTAACCCCAAATGCTCTTGTAAAATACTCTGGATGAGAGTGTCTGCTAAATGACTAAAATGTAAATGTAAATCTTCCTCCCTGTGTGTCTGTGTCCCAGCAGACAGATTGTAACCCTCCTCCCTGTGTGTCCCAGCAGACAGATTGTAACCCTCCTCCCTGTGTGTCCCAGCAGACAGATTGTAACCCTCCTCCCTGTGTGTCCCAGCAGACAGAATGTAACCCTCCTCCCTGTGTGTCCCAGCAGACAGATTGTAACCCTCCTCCCTGTGTGTCCCAGCAGACAGATTGTAACCCTCCTCCCTGTGTGTCTCAGCAGACAGATTGTAACCCTCCTCCCTGTGTGTCGCAGCAGACAGATTGTAACCCTCCTCCCTGTGTGTCTCAGCAGACAGATTGTAACCCTCCTCCCTGTGTGTCCCAGCAGACAGATTGTAACCCTCCTCCCTGCGTGTCCCAGCAGACAGATTGTAACCCTCCTCCCTGTGTGTCTCAACAGACAGATTGTAACCCTCCTCCCTGTGTGTCCCAGCAGACAGATTGTAACCCTCCTCCCTGTGTGTCCCAGCAGACAGATTGTAACCCTCCTCCCTGTGTCCCCCAGCAGACAGATTGTAACCCTCCTCCCTGTGTGTCCCAGCAGACAGATTGTAACCCTCCTCCCTGTGTGTCTCAGCAGACAGATTGTAACCCTCCTCCCTGTGTGTCCCAGCAGACAGATTGTAACCCTCCTCCCTGTGTGTCTGTGTCCCCCAGCAGACAGATTGTAACCCTCCTCCCTGTGTCCCCCAGCAGACAGATTGTAACCCTCCTCCCTGTGTCCCCCAGCAGACAGATTGTAACCCTCCTCCCTGTGTGTCCTAGCAGATGTGCTGGAGGGGAAGAGTGCCATCCTCCTGGGGATGAGTCAGTGGAACTCCAACGACCTGGTGGAGCAGATCGAGACCCTGGGACACATGGACCAATCACAAGGTATGTTACACACAGGGCATACTGGGGCATGAGAGGGCTCTAATGCCCCCTGAACATATTTTCAACTCTCTCCAACTCCTATTGTAGTACTGCGGAGCTGCTCGCTCTCCAAGACATACATGCACGCTCTAACCCCAAAAAACGCAAACTCACATGCACACATTCACACTGTTTTGTAGTGTTAAGCAAAGAATTTCACACAACAAATCACAAATGAGGGTTTTGAGTCATTCAAATTAAATTCAAACATCCATTTATGTGTTTGTACATTCAGTTAGATTAATAGAAAGCAGACAGGGCTTGATGCTCTGCTGCATGTATTGATTTGTAAAATTAGAATTTTCCTCCTTGTTATCGGTCAATACAATCTCCCACAAGTAATTTAGTTGTTTCTTATGGTTTGTTTTTATTTATTTATTTAATCTCAGTGCTGGGATTTGCAAACCCCAGGGATTTATTTGGTCTTAAGTAACTCCCTCCCTCTTGGTTATATTTTGGTCTTTGAAGATTGACAGGCCCTTTTCCAGAGGCAAATCCATGCATTCCTACTGGAAGCAGCTATGTAATTCAACTACCTTCTCTGAAAATTACCTCTCCATCACTCTGCTTCCCTTAATTCAGACTGGCAATGTTTATCAACTCACATCAACTATATCAAAACTGTATTTCATCTTAAATCATATTGTTGGTGCTGACATCTTCAGGACAGGAATACCGGTTTACTTAACGGAGGAATAAACACACATGTTCATCATTGGTGTCTTAACCAGAACGGGGGAAAATGCACTTTATTTATTTTCGCACATGCGCAGTCATACATCTCTCATAGGGCATGACTGTACCAGTGTAAGAACACAACTCAACAACATATTAGTCCACATGCCAACACCCCCACTTGCTCTTATACTGTACAAGTCGTATTCAACCTAACTTTATCAACACATTTAGCTTACAGTTATTCATCTCACAAATGTCAGTTTATATTCCAAACATGTAACCCAAGAATTTTTCATTTTTGAACTTCGTTACAGGTTTAGTCAAAACATCTGCAGCCATGTCTGCCGTTGGACAATATTCAATACTTATTTTACCATCACTGAGTGCAGATCGAATGAAATGATATCTGATGTCGACATGTTTACATCTCTGACGACACACTGGGTTCTTTGACAGAGCAATTGCACCTTGGTTATCTTCAAAGATTGTTACTGGTGTATATTGGCACTCACTATCCATCTCGCCCAATAACTGTACAAGGTACAAACTTTCTTGTGTAGTAGCAGCCAGTGCCATGTACTCTGCTTCACATGTAGATAAAGCTACTGTTGGCTGCTTCTTAGACCTCCATGAAATGACAGGTCCACATTTAGTTAAACTAAAACAATACCCTGTTATGCTTCGTCTGTCACTTTGATCTGCTGCCCAATCAGCATCACTATATGCTATGAGGTTGAGTTTTTCCACCCCCTTTTTGTAACACAACTCCTGATTCATTGTTCCCTTTAAGTACCTCAACACATGTTTAGCTGCTATCCAGTGTTGCTCTTTTGGTTCTGATAGGTATTGTGACAGCTTGCTGACAATCCAACTGATATCCGGTCTTGTACATGTCATCACATATATCAAGCTGCCTATCACTTCACGATACCTTTTTGAATCAATAAGTTCACCATCACCATCAAAGTTTGGTTTTTGTTCACATGGTGTTGACCTTGTTTTACAGTCTGACATACCAAACCTTTCCAGTATCTTGGTTATATACCTTGTTTGGTTCATCGTTATTTTCCCTTCACTTTGTGTAAAATCAATGCCTAGGAAATGTCCAAGCCTCCCAAGATCTTTCATCTTAAATTTTTCACGTAACATTTCTTTTACACTTGTGAGTGAGTCACTATCACTAGCAGCGATAATTAGATCATCGACCCAAATTATCAAAATGATCCTTTCTGTTGCAGTTTGTTTGTTATAAACACAGTGATCAGCTGGGTTCTGTGTAAAACCATTTTCACTAAGGTGATCATGCAACATTTTGTTCCAGTTCCTTCCTGACTGTTTCAGGCCGTACAGTGACTTGTTCAGTTTGCAGACTAGTTGCTCACCTGTATCTTCAAATCAAATCAAATCAAATTTATTTATATAGCCCTTCGTACATCAGCTGAAATCTCAAAGTGCTGTACAGAAACCCAGCCTAAAACCCCAAACAGCAAGCAATGCATGTGAAAGAAGCACGGTGGCTGGGAAAAACTCCCTAGGAAAAACTCCTGAGAAAGGCCAAAAACCTAGGAAGAAACCTAGAGAGGAACCAGGCTATGAGGGGTGGCCAGTCCTCTTCTGGCTGTGCCGGGTGGATATTATAACAGAACATGGTCAAGATGTTAAAATGTTCGTAAATGACCAGCATGGTCAAATAATAATAATCATAGTAATTGTCGAGGGTGCAATAAGCACGTCCGGTGAACAGGTCAGGGTTCCGTAGCCGCAGGCAGAACAGTTGAAACTGGAGCAGCAGCATGGCCAGGTGGACTGGGGACAGCAAGGAGTCATCATGCCAGGTAGTCCTAGGGCTCAGGTCCTCCGAGAGAAAGAGAGAAAGAAAGAGAGAATTAGAGAGAGCATATTTACATTCACACAGGACACTGGATAAGACGAGAATACTCCAGATGTAACAGACTGACCCTAGCCCCCCGACACATAAACTACTGCAGCATAAATACTGGAGGCTGAGACAGGAGGGATCAGAAGACACTGTGGCCCCATCCGATGATACCCCCGGACAGGGCCAAACAGGCAGGATATAACCCCACCCACTTTGCCAAAGCACAGCCCCCACACCACTAGAGGGATATCTACAACCACCAACTTACCGTCCGAAGACAAGGCCGAGTATAGCCCACAAAGATGTCTGCCACGGCACAACCCAAGGGGGGGGCGCCAACCCAGACAGGAAGACCACGTCAGTGGCTTAACCTACTCAAGTGACGCACCCCTCCCATGGACGGCATGGAAGAACACCAGTAAGTCAGTGACTCAGCCCCTGTAAAAGGGTTAGAGGCAGAGAATCCCAGTGGGAAGAGGGGAACCGACAAGGCAGAGACAGCAAGGGCGGTTCGTTGCTCCAGCCTTTCCGTTCACCTTCACACTCCTGGGCCAGACTATACTTAATCATAGGACCTACTGAAGAGATAAGTCTTCAGTAAAGACTTAAAGGTTGAGACTGAGTCTGCGTCTCTCACATGGGTAGGCAGACCATTCCATAAAAATGGAGCTCTATAGGAGAAAGCCCTACCTCCAGCCGTTTGCTTAGAAATTCTAGGGACAATTAGGAGGCCTGCGTCTTGTGACCGTAGCGTACGTGTAGGTATGTACGGCAGGACCAAATCGGAAAGATAGGTAGGAGCAAGCCCATGTAATGCTTTGTAGGTTAGCAGTAAAACCTTGAAATCAGCCCTTGCCTTAACAGGAAGCCAGTGTAGGGAAGCTAGCACTGGAGTAATATGATCAAATTTTTTGGTTCTAGTCAGGATTCTAGCAGCCGTATTTAGCACTAACTGAAGTTTGTTTAGTGCTTTATCCGGGTAGCCGGAAAGTAGAGCATTGCAGTAGTCGAGCCTAGAAGTAACAAAAGCATGGATTAATTTTTCTGCGTCATTTTTGGACAGAAAGTTTCTGATTTTTGCAATGTTACGTAGATGGAAAAAAGCTGTCCTTGAAGCAGTCTTGATATGTTCTTCAAAAGAGAGATCAGGGTCCAGAGTAACGCCGAGGTCCTTCACAGTTTTATTTGAGATGACTGTACAACCATCCAGATTAATTGTCAGATTCAACAGAAGATCTCTTTGTTTCTTGGGACCTAGGACAAGCATCTCTGTTTTGTCCGAGTTTAAAAGTAGAAAATTTGCAGCCATCCACTTCCTTATGTCTGAAACACAGGCTTCTAGCGAGGGCAATTTTGGGGCTTCACCATGTTTCATTGAAATGTACAGCTGTGTGTCGTCCGCATAGCAGTGAAATTTAACATTATGTTTTCGAATGACATCCCCAAGAGGTAAAATATATAGTGAAAACAATAGTGGTCCTAGAACGGAACCTTGAGGAACACCGAAATTTACAATTGATTTGTCAGAGGACGAACCATTCACAGAGACAAATTGATATCTTTCCGACAGATAAGATCTAAACCAGGCCAGAACTTGTCCATGTAGACCAATTTGGGTTTCCAATCTCTCCAAAAGAATGTGGTGATCGATGGTATCAAAAGCGGCACTAAGATCTAGGAGCACGAGGACAGATGCAGAGCCTCGGTCTGACGTCATTAAAAGGTCATTTACCACCTTCACAAGTGCAGTCTCAGTGCTATGATGGGGTCTAAAACCAGACTGAAGCGTTTCGTATACATTGTTTGTCTTCAGGAAGGCAGTGAGTTGCTGCGCAACAACTTTTTCTAAAATTTTTGAGAGGAATGGAAGATTCGATATAGGCCGATAGTTTTTTATAATTTCTGGGTCAAGATTCGGCTTTGACCTGACTTCAAAACCCTCTGGTTGCTCCATGTACACTTCACAGTCAATAGGAGCATGTAGATATGCTGTTTTGACATCCATCTGATGTAACTCTAAGTCATACTGAGCTGCTAGCTGCATCAAACAGCGTACTGATGTCATATTTGCAGTTGGAGAAAAAGTCTCCTTATAGTCTATTCCTGCCACTTGACTATACCCCATTTGCAACATATCTTGCCTTGTATGTCTCAGTCTCATCTGAATTGTTTTTGACCGCATAGACCCACCTGCCCCCCACTGCATTTTTACCCTCTGGCAGTGTGGTTAATGTGAATGTATCATTTTCCCTAAGGGAATCCATCTCCTCCTTCATAGCAGTAGCCCAAATCTCTGATTTTGGTGAAATCATTGCTTCTTTGAAGGTTTGTGGTGCATTGCACATTACTCTGTAGCAGTAGTCAACACTAGGTGGTATCTGGTCATCACATTTCACTTTACACTCATAGTCTTTTAAGTACTGGGGTTTCTTCCTCGCTCTGTCTGGATAGCGTGGACTCTGACCATCTGATGTCTCAATTTGCACATCTTGTGTCTCTTCTGAGTTTTGATCTGCCATCTTGGCTTTCGGCATGGGGTTTTCAAATCTCTCCCCATGAAGATCATCACTGATTTCCAAATCTGTCTGAGTTTGGTGTTCGACTACACCTTTTGTAACACACTTGACTAATCTGTTTTTAAGAACTTTCCCAGTGTCTGGGTAGTAGACTAGGTATGCTGGACTATTTTTATCATACCCGACAAAAATACCCTTTTCACATCTTGAGTCTAACTTTTTCTTGTTCTGTCTATATGCATAGCAAACAGATCCAAATTCTTTCATCTTTGAAAGATCAGGCTTTCTCCCAGTAAACATGTAGTGTGGAGTCTGTCCTACACGCTTATTGTAACACCTATTGCGAATTACTGCAGCAGTCATTACAGCATATGTCCACAAGTTCTTTGGTAGGTTGCTTTCAAGTAGCATGCATCTTGCCATTTCGAACAATGTTCTCCAATTTCTCTCAGCCGTCCCATTTTGATGGGGTGAGTAAGGGGCTGAAGTTTCATGTCTTATGGCGTTCTTACTGAGCAGTGACTGGAACTCTTTGGCTGTGAATTCTGTGCCATTATCTGACCTGACACACTTTATTTTCCCATAAGGGGCCACATCAGCAATAAACTTCTCAGTAGCTTTTACAGTATCACTCTTTGCTTTTAGGAAATACACAAAAACTGCCCCTGAATAATCATCCGTAAATGCTAGAGTATATCTGAACCCATCTTTCGCCTCTGGCTCAATAGGGCCAGCCAAATCAGTGTGCACAAGCTCAAGAGCCGCTTTTGCTTTTTCATCAGGCTCTCTGTTTCTGCTCTGAACAAATTTTCCCTGAGTGCAGATTTCACAGTTGAGGGTAGATTTGTCAATCTTACCTGTGATTTTCATTCCCTCTGTCACATTTTCTAACTTTGACACATCCTCAAAATTACAGTGGCCAAGAATTTTGTGCCATGTGTGAATATCATAGCACCCATGACATCCATCATCATATTCATCACTTACAGTGTTAAGATAGTAAAGTCTATCGTACTCCTCGATGTCAAAAGTGGTACCGTTCTTGTGGATGAGCTTGTTACACCCCTGTCGAAATTTGACTGAAGCTCCGTTGGCTGTCGCTGCTTTAACAGAGAAAATGTCCTGTGGAAACGACGGCACGTACAGCGCCTTCATCAGCGTTGTTTTTACCCGACGACCCGTGTTGTCTCTCAGGTAAACCTCCGCTGCACCTCTCCTCTCCGCGACACCATTCGTTCTTGTTCCGTCAGCCAGCTCCACGGAATGTTTTTCCGGTTTGAAAGTCTCGTCAAACTCCTTAAACTTCCCGATGTCCGTGACTATATGTGACGTTGCTCCCGTATCAACCATCAGCCCTTTCTGTTTCAGTCCACTAACCTGACAGTCACTTATTCTGAATGCAAATGAGTGGCTTTCAGCATCTGTTGCTTGTTTCACATTGTCTCTTCTTTTTCGTCTGCAATTTGCGTCAGTATGAGTGGAGCTCTTGCAAAAACTACACCACTTTCTCCGTTCTTTGCGCTCTCCAGTAACGGTACATTCCCGGGCCTTGTGCCCTTTCTGGCCACAGTTGAAGCAGGTTATCTCGGTCCCTTTATCTCTCCCTCTTGGCCAGCTAACTTTAATGTTACTTGCCTTCATCACGTTGTCGTCAGTGGAAATGGCGCTAAACTTCTCGGTGCTTTCATAGCTCCTCAACTTGGTTTTGAACTCGCCAAAAGTTGTCGGCTCGTCACTCTGCGTTATGTGGATGGCAAACGGCTTAAATGATTCGGGCAAACCTTTCAGAATCATTGCAATCAACAGCCCGTCACTTAAAGTCTCTTCAGCATTTCTCAGTGCTGTAATAGCCGTCTCAGCACGAATGATATAGTCCGTAACACTTTCGTCAGCGGCTTTCTGAAGAGAAGTTAGTTCAGTGTAGAGGCTAATCACACGTGGCTTCCCTTTACCTGCATAATGTTCCCTCAATATCTTCAACACTTTTCTCCCATCATCTGCTGCTTCTCTCATTATCAGGGAAAGGCTTTTATCATCCAAAACCTGTATCAATTCGGCATAGGCTTCTTCATTTTTCTCTCTGTCTTCTTCATCTTCATCCACGCTCAATATGGCGGCCTTTAGCCCAAGCAAACGCAAGTGCCCCAAAAACTTTGTCTCCCATAACTCGTACTTTTTTTCATCTCCGTCGAAATATAATCTATTCCATCGGCTTCCATGTTCCCTCCTGGGCCCATAACCTGTTGGTGCTGACATCTTCAGGACAGGAATACCGGTTTACTTAACGGAGGAATAAACACACATGTTCATCATTGGTGTCTTAACCAGAACGGGGGAAAATGCGCTTTATTTATTTTCGCACATGCGCAGTCATACATCTCTCATAGGGCATGACTGTACCAGTGTAAGAACACAACTCAACAACATATTAGTCCACATGCCAACACATATTCATTAAATATTGGTTAGTGTTAAATGGAATGGAGGGTTTTTCAAATGTTTTTCAAATTGATCTTACAAGGGATTTCCCAAATTAGCTAATTCAGTGTACTGCAGACTCATGCAAATGACTCTCTGTAATGTAGATTCATGTTTTCTATAGTCTCAGCACAGGTAGATCACCAGAACATTTTGACTGAACCAACGGGAGACTGACTATAGCCATATTATACTTCAGAAATCCCACAGCCTTGATAGTGAGACACATCAATGGTAGAAAAACAGCACAATGCTTTGTGTTTTTTAATATTACAGAATTCCCCCAGTGGTGGGGGGGCTCAGTTTAGAGACTGCAACAAAAACAGCGGTTCAAAACAGATGACTCACTGAGCCACCCAGTTAATAAGCCCTGTCTTTAGTTTTAGGTTGCATCCCATACGGCACCCTATTCCCTATGAAGTTCACTACTTTTGACCAGAGCCCTATTGCCCCTGGTCAAAAGTAGTGCATTACATAGGGAACAGTGGGCTTTTTGGGACACAACTCGAGTGTTTACCCCAACAGCCAATGCAAACCCAGCTGAATTTCTCTATTGGGCAAGACAATGGGGAATTAAGAAAAGGGGGTCTTAAGTAGCCCTTACAGAGTGATGAAGAAGCAATCACTGGGCCATGCATCATGCCTGCTAGTGTCTCCCTCTCTTTCTCCCATGCCACCATATAGAAATCACCTCATTTCTGGCTGGCCCCAGTCCTTGTGCGCACTTTGCAGGTGGGAAGGGTGGGGGGGACTTCACTTGCCAAAATATGCACATCAAACATCTCCAAAACATTGTTGGATGAAGGAGGGATGGGCATCAACTTGAACTATTTGGGGATAGTTTTTTGTTGTTGCTGGATACAGACAATATCACACTTTCTGAGAGTTTTTTGTAGTGGCGATTTTAACATGCAAATCTTGGTGGGGAAAAAAAAAAAGAAGTGGGATGCATGCCACTACACAACACTAAACTTTACATTAATTGCACTATAAGGGTGACAAACGGTGCCACAAACTGTTAGGGCCTACATAAAGCTGTCCCGAAAGCAGTTCCAACACCTTACCACTGCTACACCCGGCTATCAGCAGAGCCTTGTCTGGCAGCGAAACAGTTCATTCAACCTCATTTACTGCCTTTTAAAACCTCTTGAAGTGCTCGTCCCACATGCGGGATCAACATCCAGCGAAAAATCATATCGCCATATTCATAACCGAACCATAAAAAAATAATTTTTTTCTCAAATATAGGACTATTTTATATTGTTTTATAGATACACCTCTCCTGAATCGAACCACGTTGTCCGATTTCAAAAAGGCTTTACAGCAAAAGCAAAACATTAGATTGTTAGAGGAGTACATCGTCAAAGTAGCTACATCGCCATTTTCCGACCAACCACATGCATCACAAATAACCAAAACACAGCTAAATGCAGCACTAACCTTTGACAATCTTCATCAGATGACACTCCTCGGACATCATGTTACACAATACATGCATTTTTTGTTTGATAAAGTTCATATTTATATATCAAATGCATCCGGTGAATCAGCACTACAATTTACTAAATTACTATTCGAAAACATTTTTTAAATGTAATATTGTCATTCAAAGAATTATAGATTAACATCTCGTGAAAGCACCCGCATTGCCAGATATAAAAATAACTTTACTGCGAAATCACACTTTGCAATAAAAGGGGATGCTATACTCAGAAAAATAGGCTAGCGATACAGATTAGCGCCATCTTGGAACAATCTTATATCAAATCTACTCTTGTATACTATTGTAAATATTCCCTTACCTTTGATTATCTTCATCAGAAGGCACTTCCAGGGATCCCAGGTCCACAACAAATGTAGTTTTGTTCGAAAAAGTTAATAATTTATGTCCCAATAGCTTCTTCTTGTTAGCGCGTTCCGAAGGCTACTCAAAATGTACCGTAGTGAGCGGGACTTCTTGTCACGAATGTGCAAAAAATATATATTTAAGTTCGTTCAAACAAACGTTTTATAACATAAATCTTTAGGGCCTTTTTCAACCAGAGCTTCAATAATATTCAAGGGGGACGATTGCATTGTTTTTCTAAACGTTTCAAAAGTGGAGGGTAGCCAGGGGCGCCCGTGTCATTATGGTAATGGCCCTCCCCCTATGACCAAGTTCCACAGCCTCTCATTCGGTCAGTTTGTACCGTAGAAGACTCAAACCACTTTGTAAAGACTGGTGACATCTAGTGGAAGCCCAACTCAAAGCCTAACTCAATGAATCCTAACTCACGGTGTGTTTTATAGGCAAAGTGCTGAAGTTGAGTCCACAAATCAGATTTCCACTTCCTGTTACGATCTGTCTCGGGGTTTTGACTGCCATATGAGTTCTGTTTTACTCAGACACCATTCAAACAGTTTTAGAAACTTTAGGGTGTTTTCTATCCACATCTACTAATTATATGCATATCCTACCTACGAAATCGTCCCACCTACTCAACAGCCAGTGGAATCCCGTGGCGCGATAGTCAAATACCTTAGAAATGCTATTACTTCAATTTCTCAAACATATGACTATTTTACACCATTTTAAAGACAAGACTCTCGTTAATCTAACCACACTGTCCGATTTCAAAAAGGCTTTACAACGAAAGCAAAACATTAGATTATGTCAGTAGAGTACCCAGCCAGAAATAATCAGACACCCATTTTTCAAGCTAGCATATAATGTCACATAAACACAAACCACAGCTAAATGCAGCACTAACCTTTGATGATCTTCATCAGATGACACTCCTAGGACATTATGTTATACAATACATGCATGTTTTGTTCAATCAAGTACATATCAAAACTGCTTTTTACATTAGCATGTGACGTTCAGAACTAGCATACCCACCGCAAACTTCCGGTGAATTTACTAAATTACTCACGATAAACGTTCACAAAAAACATAATTATTTTAAGAATTATAGATACAGAACTCCTTTATGCAATCGCTATGTCCGATTTTAAAATAGCTTTTCGGTGAAAGCACATTTTGCAATATTCTGAGTAGATAGCCTGGCCATCATGGCTAGCTATTTTGACACCCACCAAGTTTAGCCCTCACCAAACTCCGATTTACTATAAGAAAAATTGGATTACCTTTGCTGTTCTTCGTCAGAATGCACTCCCAGGACTTCTACTTCAATAACAAATGTTGGTTTGGTTCCAAATAATCCATAGTTATATCCAAATAGCGGCGTTTTGTTCGTGCGTTCAAGACACTATCCGAAGGGTAAAGAAGGGTGACGCGCCCGGCTAAATATTCCATTACCGTACTTCGAAGCATGTCAAACGCTGTTTAAAATCAATTTTTATGCGATTTTTCTCGTAAAAAAGCGATAATATTCCGACCGGGAAACCCTGTTTTCGTTCAAAGACTCAAAATCTAAAATGGACTCTTCACGTGCATGCGCGCCCCCGTCTCATTGTTCTCAGATCGACCACTACTGTTTTTCAGCCATGGGCTGCAAAGTCATCATTCAACGTTCTGCCGCCTTCTGAGAGCCTATGGGAGCCGTAGGAAGTGTCACGTTACAGCAGAGATCCTCAGTTTTCAATAAAGAGAGTGTAGAAGGCCAAGAAATGGTCAGAGAGGGCACTTCCTGTACAGAATCTTCTCAGGTTTTGGCCTGCCATATGAGTTCTGTTATACTCACAGACACCATTCAAACAGTTTTAGAAACTTTAGGGTGTTTTCTATCCAAATCAAACAATTATATGCATATTCTAGTTTCTGGGCAGGAGTAATAACCAGATTAAATCGGGTACGTTTTTTATCCGGCCGTGCAAATACTGCCCCCTACCCTAGAGAGGTTAAACAAATGTGGTTTCTAATGACAATTAAGATGTACAGACTATGTCATAAGGGGACGACAAGCGGATAAGTGGCAATCCGTTATTTCGATCAAGACATTAATGAGCGAGCTGGGATGGACGTAGTCAATATAACTATTTGTTTAGCACTTTTGAAAAGTACAGTGACAGAATTCAGAACATGGGTTGTTCTTACAGTGTTCTCCCTGTACACCAAGTCAGAACCGTAGAATAAATAAAGGGGGCATATAAGCAGACAATGAAAGCTCTTACAATATTCAATGATTACATTTCTCTAAAACAGCTTATACGCAACATGTGCACCACCAAGTCAGAACAGTAGTCGGCATTAAGATGGGGAAATATACCACATTATTAGGGTGAGGCACATGGGCTACTAATAGCTTACTTAACAACATACACTTAGTATTACTTTCTTAGCTACAGTATACCTACCTCCCTGGCATATTACATCATGTATGCAGCAGCATCACTACGACCAGGAATACGTCTTTCCCTGTCACGAGTGTCGTAGGCTTTAGGCCAAGACGCAGCGGGAAAATGTATACTCATCTTCTTTTATTAAAGGACAAAGAAGGAAAAACCAAAACGTATACAAAAAAAACGCGATGACAAAGAACAGGCCGGTAAGGCACAAAGCTAAACACAGCAACAATCTCCCACAAAATCCCATGACAAAAACACTCCTAAATATAGGACCTTCAATCAGAGGCAACGATAGACAGCTGCCTCCAATTGAAGGCCCCAATCCCCATTACCAAAACATAGAAATACAAACACCTAGACAGAACATAGAAAAACTAACATAGAACAATAACCAAAACCCTGGACTAATAAATCAAATACCCCTCTACCTAAATACATAGCCCAAACCATATAAACCAAATACCCCCTCTACATGAACACATACACAAACACACCCTGAACCACATAAAACAAATACCCCCTGCCACTTCCTGACCAAACTACAAGAACAAATAACCCCTTTACTGGTCAGGACGTGACATTCCCGAATCGGATCCTTTGTTCGAACCACCCAAGGCATTCTAACTGATTCCAGAGGCTGACCCAAAACAACGTCGCCGCAGAAGACGTAAACGGAGCGGTCTTCTGGTCAGACTTCAGAGGCGCGCACACCACCCACCACTTCCGAGTATATTACTCACTAATGTACAGTCTCTAGATAACAAGGTAGACGAAATTTGGGCAAGGGTTGCTTTCCAGAGAGACATCCGGGATTGTAGCATACTCTGTTTCACAGAAACATGGCTCTCTGGGGACATGCTGTCAGAGTCGGTACAGCCACCTGGATTCTTTGTGCGTCGCGTCGACGGGAATAAACATCTCTCCGGGAAGAAGGGCGGGGGTGTATGTTTCATGGTGTAATTGTAACATCATACAGGAACTCAAGTCCTTCTGTTCACCTGACATAGAGTTCCTTACAATCAAATGTTGACAGTATTATCTCCCAAGAGAATTCTCGTCGGTTATTGTCACAGCTGTGTATATCTTCCCTCAAGCCGATACCACAACGGCCCTCAAGGAACTCCACTGGACTCTATGCAAACTGGAAACCATATATCCTGAGGCTGCGTTTATTGTAGCTGGGGATTTTAACAAAGCAAATTTTAAAACAAGGCTACCTAAATTATATCAGCATATTGATTGTAATACCTGGGCTGGCAAAATACTGGATCACTGCTACTCTAACTTCCGCGATGCATACAAGGCCCTCCCCCGTCCTCCGTTCGGCAAATCTGACCACGACTCCATTTTGCTTCTCTCCTCCTTTAGGCAGAAACTCAAACAGGATGTACCAGTGACAAGGACCATTCAACGCTGGTCTGACCAATCGGAATCCACCCTTCAAGATTGTTTTGATCACGCGGAATGGGACATGTTCCGTGTAGCCTCAGAGAATAATATTGATTTATACGCTGATTCGGTGATTGAGTTTATAAGGAAGTGCATAGGAGATGTTGTACCCATTGTGACTATTAAAACCTACCCTAACCAAAAAACGTGGATAGATGGCGGCATTGGCGCAAAACTGAAAACGAGAACCACCGCAGTTAACCATGAAAAAGAAAACCGGGGAATATGGTTGAATACAAACAGTGTAGTTATTCCCTCCGCAAGGCAATCAAACAAGCAAAATGTCAGAATAGGGACAAAGTGGAGTCAAAATTCAAAGGCTCAGACACGAGACGAATGTGGCAGGGTCTTACAGACAATCACAGAATGCAAAAAGAAAATCAGACACCATCTTGCTTCCAGACAAACTAAACACCTTCTTTTCCCGCTTTGAGGATAACACAGTGCCACCGACGTGGCCCACTACCAAGGACTGGGGGCTTTCCTTCTCTATGGCCGATGTGAGGAAGACATTTAGACGTGTAACCCTTGCAAGGCTGCCGGCCCAGCTGGCTGGTGTGTTTATGGACATATTCAATCTCTCCCTATTCCAGTCTGCTGTCCCCACATGCTTCAAGATGGCCACCATTGTTCCTGTACCCAAGAAGGCAAAGGTAACTGAACTGAATGACTATCGCCCCGTAGCACTCACTTCTGTCATAATGAAGTGCTTTGAGAGACTAGTCAAGGATCCTATCACCTCCACCTTACCTGTCACCCTTGACCCACCTCAATTTGCATACTGCCCCAATAGGTCCACAGACGATGCATTCGCCATCACACTGCACACTGCCCTATTCCATCTGGACAAGAGGAATACCAATGTAAGAATGCTGTTCATTGACTATAGCTCAGCATTCAACACCATAGTACCCTCCAAGCTCATCATTAAGCTTGAGGCCCTGGGTCTCAACCCCGCCCTGTGTAATTGGGTCCTGGACTTCCTTACCGGCCGCCCCCAGGTGGTGAAGGTAGGAAACAACATCTCCACATCTCCACAGAATGCCAAGAGTGTGCAAAGCTGTCATCAAGGCAAAGGTTGGCTACTTTGAACAATCTAAAATCTAAAATATATTTTGATTTGTTTAACACTTTTTTTTGGTTACTACGTGATTCCATATGTGTTATTTCATAGTTTTGACGTCTTCACTATTATTCTATGTAGAAAATAGTAAAAATAAAGAAATATCCTTGAATGAGTAGGTGTGTCCAAACTTTTGACTGCTACTGTATATACACTGCTCAAAAAAATAAAGGGAACACTAAAATAACACATCCTAGATCTGAATGAATGAAATAATCTTATTAAATACTTTTTTCTTTACATAGTTGAATGTGCTGACAACAAAATCACACAAAAATAATCAATGGAAATCCAATTTATCAACCCATGGAGGTCTGGATTTGGAGTCACACTCAAAATTAAAGTGGAAAACCACACTACAGGCTGATCCAACTTTGATGTAATGTCCTTAAAACAAGTCAAAATGAGGCTCAGTAGTGTGTGTGGCTTCCACGTGCCTGTATGACCTCCCTACAACGCCTGGGCATGCTCCTGATGAGGTGGCGGATGGTCTCCTGAGGGATCTCCTCCCAGACCTGGACTAAAGCATCCGCCAACTCCTGGACAGTCTGTGGTGCAACGTGGCGTTGGTGGATGGAGCGAGACATGATGTCCCAGATGTGCTCAATTGGATTCAGGTCTGGGGAACGGGCGGGCCAGTCCATAGCATCAATGCCTTCCTCTTGCAGGAACTGCTGACACACTCCAGCCACATGAGGTCTAGCATTGTCTTGCATTAGGAGGAACCCAGGGCCAACCGCACCAGCATATGGTCTCACAAGGGATCTGAGGATCTCATCTCGGTACCTAATGGCAGTCAGGCTACCTCTGGCGAGCACATGGAGGGCTGTGCGGCCCCCCAAAGAAATGCCACCCCACACCATGACTGACCCACTACCAAACTGGTCATGCTGGAGGATGTTGCAGGCAGCAGAACGTTCTCCACGGCGTCTCCAGACTCTGTCACGTCTGTCACATGTGCTCAGTGTGAACCTGCTTTCATCTGTGAAGAGCACAGGGCGCCAGTGGCGAATTTGCCAATCTTGGTGTTCTCTGGCAAATGCCAAACGTCCTGCACGGTGTTGGGCTGTAAGCACAACCCCCACCTGTGGACGTCGGGCCCTCATACCACCCTCATGGAGTCTGTTTCTGACCGTTTGAGCAGACACATGCACATTTGTGGCCTGCTGGAGGTCATTTTGCAGGACTCTGGCAGTGCTCCTCCTGCTCCTCCTTGCACAAAGGCGGAGGTAGCGGTCTTGCTGCTGGGTTGTTGCCCTCCTACGGCCTCCTCCACGTCTCCTGATGTACTGGCCTGTCTCCTGGTAGCGCCTCCATGCTCTGGACACTACGCTGACAGACACAGCAAACCTTCTTGCACAGCTCGCATTGATGTGCCATCCTGGATGAGCTGCACTACCTGAGCCACTTGTGTGGGTTGTAGACTCCATCTCATGCTACCACTAGAGTGAAAGCACCGCCAGCATTCAAAAGTGACCAAAACATCAGCCAGGTAGCATAGGAACTGAGAAGTGGTCTGTGGTCACCACCTGCAGAACCACTCCTTTATTGGGGGTGTCTTGCTAATTGCCTATAATTTCCACCTGTTGTCTATTCCATTTGCACAACAGCATGTGAAATGTATTGTCAATCAGTGTTGCTTCCTAAGTGGACAGTTTGATTTCACAGAAGTGTGGTTGACTTGGAGTTACATTGTGTTGTTTAAGTGTTCCCTTTATTTTTTTGATCAGTATATTCCGGACTCCGACATTGCTCGTCCTATTATTTCTATATTTCTTAATTCCATTCTTTTACTTTTAGATTTGTGTGTATTGTTTATATTGTTAGATACTACTGCACTATTGGAGCTAGGAACACAATCATTTCGCTACACCTGCAATAACATCTGCTAAATATGTGTTTGCGACCAATTGATTTGATTTGTATGTTGGGAATGCCAGCTTGGCCCCTGACAGCTCCTCTCTGCTCTTTTACTTTCTCACTTGATTACTGTTTAATTGGTGTCAATGGCTGATCATTCTGGTTACCCATGCAGAGATGAGGAGCTGAGCTGAACAGGGATAGCTAAGTGCTTAAGTGAATTCACTGGACTAGGTTGGAGTATGGTTTTGGAGAAAACAATGGTTACCCTGGGCTAGTAATGTGCAACAGTTAAGATCTGTCACATCCTCAATTCCTGTAAAGAACAGGAAGGCCCGCACACTGTTTATGCTCCCAATTCACCGCTTTATTGACAACGTTTCAATCCAAAACAGATCTTCGTCAGGTCAGACTCGCATCCCAAAATATACACATTTCACCTCACATGACCATTACACACATGACGCATGGAGGGTGTGAAAACATTTCAATTCACCTTTTGCGTATAGTCAATCATTATTCATCACAGAGGCACATATGGTCATAAAATATTATTTACATACAAATTGGTCCTAGTTAATACCTAGGCAACAGTAGAAAAGCTTACTCTGGAAGCTGTTGGAATACCCACCCATATAACCATTAAGCACAGGACATGCAGTGGCTGTAGATATAATTACAGTGACCTATTTCAATAACAACTTGCGTACCTCAAATAAATTGATATCAATGAGATGGGCACGTAGTACTCACAGAAAATTTAAATATATGCATATGTACAATATTACCAAGTGGAGACCTGGATGGCAAGACAAACCAACGTAACATATTCATGTAAGAAATGGTCTGAAATCAAACTCTTGGTTCAGACGTTTAGGAGACATGGTGGACAAACAGTCTCCATTACACTAATATACACTCCATTCCCTTAATATAAGTCCAGAGGCTTTAAGCCACACAAACTCAGCCTGACTAACCTCCCTGAGAAACAAGAGGCTGTAGAGTTTTCTCAGGCCCTGCAGCCAGCACTGGCATTGACTTGACTTTGTATCTATCTCTCAATTTCTCTTTCACAAACTCACTCTCTTTTAGTCATGTTCTGTCTCTATCGCTCTTTCAGTCCCTCTGTCAAAGTTTCTGTCTCTCAATTTCTCTCTTAATCTCTCTCAAGTCTTTTTCTCTCCATCTCCCTCTTTCTTGCTTTCTTAATTTTCTCTCTCTGTTCCTACATTAATAAAGCCATCTTAAACCCCCCACTATGAGCACTCAGCGCTCTACCATGACAGAGAGTCACAGCAATGGATAACAGCACTGACAGGCTTCCCTGCAGCATCCCTGCTTCTAATGTACTGTAGCAGTCCTCTGTTCCCCCTCCACAGCCTGCCCAGCAAAGCCACAGAGCCCTCCTATCTTTCTAACATTCTAGATCTGTCTCATGTCTTTAGGCCTCTCCACCTCTCCACCTGGATAAACAAAGTCTTATCAGCATATTTCTGCAACGCAGCTGTGACTACATTAGATCGCTATGTTTTTCCACTTCACTCTGTGATTGATGCATAGTCTCAGCCTAAAATAGCTTAATTACATAACTGATATTTTGGGAATTATGGAGTGTATGGAAAACAAGAAAACAATGGATTGTGATTTGGCTGTTGTCACAGTGGCTCGTGCTGCCAGGCTTGCGAACCATTAGCTTACATCACTGTGTCAACACTAAGGCGGGGGTGTAAAGTAATTACAACTTAAGTAGTTGTTTAGGGTATCTGTATTTTAACTTTAACTTCGCCACATTCCTAAAGAAAATCATGTACTTTTTACTCCATACTTTTCCCCTGAGACCCAAAAGTACATTTTGAATGTTTAGCCGGACAGGAAAAGGGTCCATTTCAAGCACTTACCAAGAGAACATGCGGTCATCTCTACTGCCTCTGATCTGGCAGACTCACTAAACGCAAATTTATTGTTTGTAAATGATGTTGGAGTGTGCCCCTGGCTATAGGTAAATGTTAAAAACTAGAAAATGGTGCCGTCTGCTTTGCTTAATATAAGGAATTTGAAATGATTTATACTTTTAAAATGACTTTTGATACTTAAATATATTTAAAACCAAATACTTTTACTTTTACTCTAGTATTTCACTAGGTGACTTTCACTTTTACTCGAGTAATTTTCTATTAAGGTATCTTTACTTTTACTCAAGTATGACAATTGCGTACTTTTTCCACCACTGCACTAAGGAAGTACTTAAGATGACTAAGTAAAATAACTAAATGTAACAGTATTGCTTACGGCTCTCGCCCCAACCTGGGCTCGAACCAGGGACCCTCTGCACACATCAACAACAGTCACCCTCGAAGCATCGTTACCTATCGCTCCACAAAAGAGTGTGCAAAGCTGTCATCAAGGCAAAGGGTTTCTACTTTGAAGAATGTCAAATATAAAGTATATTTTGATTTGTTTAACACTTTTCTGGTTACTACATGATTCCATATGTGTTATTACATAGTTTTGATTTCTTCACTATTATTCTACAATGTAGAAAACAGTAAAATAAAGAAAAACCCTTGAATGAGTAGGTGTGTCCAAACTTCTGACTGGTACTGTATATTTTTAGATAAGACCAAAATGAAAGTAATAGTCTTAAGCGTGGAAGCTCCACACCCTTCTGATGATGGCACCACACATGTTATTTATCACCCCAGCCAATTTGCGGTTCTGGGATGGGACTGAGAGAGAGGAGTGTTGTATCTAGCTGCGCTCTCTATCCCTGTCTACTGTAGCTAGCTGCTCTCTCTAGCCCTACCTACACCCTGTAGCTAGCTGCTCTCTCTATCCCTGTCTACTGTAACTAGCTGCTCTCTCTAGCCCTACCTACACCCTGTATCTAGCTGCGCTCTCTATCCTTGTCTACTGTAGCTAGCTGCTCTCTCTAGCCCTACCTACACTCTGTAGCTAGCTGCTCTCTCTAGCCCTGTCTACTGTAGCTAGCTGCTCTCTCTAGCCCTACCTACACCCTGTAGCTAGCTGCTCTCTCTATCCCTGTCTACTGTAACTAGCTGCTCTCTCTAGCCCTACCTATACCCTGTATCTAGCTGCGCTCTCTATCCCTGTCTACTGTAGCTAGCTGCTCTCTCTAGCCCTACCTACACTCTGTAGCTTGCTGCTCTCTCTATCCCTGTCTACTGTAGCTAGCTGCTCTCTAGCCCTACCTACACTCTGTATAGCTAGCTGCTCTCTCTAGCCCTGTCTACTGTAGCTAGCTGCTCTCTCTAGCCCTACCTACACCCTGTAGCTAGCTGCTCTCTCTATCCCTGTCTACTGTAACTAGCTGCTCTCTCTAGCCCTACCTACACCCTGTAGCTAGCTGCTCTCTCTATCCCTGTCTACTGTAGCTAGCTGCTCTCTCTAGCCCTACCTACACCCTGTAGCTAGATGCTCTCTCTATCCCTGTCTACTGTAGCTAGCTGCTCTCTCTAGCCCTACCTACACCCTGTAGCTAGATGCTCTCTCTATCCCTGTCTACTGTAGCTAGCTGCTCTCTCTAGCCCTACCTACACCCTGTAGCTAGATGCTCTCTCTATCCCTGTCTACTGTAGCTAGCTGCTCTCTAGCCCTTCCTACACCCTGTAGCTAGCTGCTCTCTCTAGCCCTGTCTACTGTAGCTAGCTGCTCTCTCTAGCCCTACCTACACTCTGTAGCTTGCTGCTCTCTCTATCCCTGTCTACTGTAGCTAGCTGCTCTCTAGCCCTACCTACACTCTGTATAGCTAGCTGCTCTCTCTAGCCCTGTCTACTGTAGCTAGCTGCTCTCTCTAGCCCTACCTACACCCTGTAGCTAGCTGCTCTCTCTATCCCTGTCTACTGTAACTAGCTGCTCTCTCTAGCCCTACCTACACCCTGTAGCTAGCTGCTCTCTCTATCCCTGTCTACTGTAGCTAGCTGCTCTCTCTAGCCCTACCTACACCCTGTAGCTAGATGCTCTCTCTATCCCTGTCTACTGTAGCTAGCTGCTCTCTCTAGCCCTACCTACACCCTGTAGCTAGATGCTCTCTCTATCCCTGTCTACTGTAGCTAGCTGCTCTCTCTAGCCCTACCTACACCCTGTAGCTAGATGCTCTCTCTATCCCTGTCTACTGTAGCTAGCTGCTCTCTAGCCCTTCCTACACCCTGTAGCTAGCTGCTCTCTCTAGCCCTGTCTACTGTAGCTAGCTGCTCTCTCTAGCCCTACCTACACCCTGTAGCTAGATGCTCTCTCTAGCCCTACCTACACTCTGTAGCTAGCTACTCTCTCTAGCCCTACCTACACTCTGTAGCTTGCTGCTCTCTATCCCTGTCTACTGTAGCTAGCTGCTCTCTAGCCCTACCTACACTCTGTATAGCTAGCTGCTCTCTCTAGCCCTGTCTACTGTAGCTAGCTGCTCTCTCTAGCCCTACCTACACCCTGTAGCTAGCTGCTCTCTCTATCCCTGTCTACTGTAACTAGCTGCTCTCTCTAGCCCTACCTACACCCTGTAGCTAGCTGCTCTCTCTATCCCTGTCTACTGTAGCTAGCTGCTCTCTCTAGCCCTACCTACACCCTGTAGCTAGATGCTCTCTCTATCCCTGTCTACTGTAGCTAGCTGCTCTCTCTAGCCCTGTCTACTGTAGCTAGCTGCTCTCTCTAGCCCTACCTACACCCTGTAGCTAGATGCTCTCTCTATCCCTGTCTACTGTAGCTAGCTGCTCTCTCTAGCCCTACCTACACCCTGTAGCTAGATGCTCTCTCTATCCCTGTCTACTGTAGCTAGCTGCTCTCTAGCCCTTCCTACACCCTGTAGCTAGCTGCTCTCTCTAGCCCTGTCTACTGTAGCTAGCTGCTCTCTCTAGCCCTACCTACACCCTGTAGCTAGATGCTCTCTCTAGCCCTACCTACACTCTGTAGCTAGCTACTCTCTCTAGCCCTTCCTACACCCTGTAGCTAGCTGCTCTCTCTAGCCCTACCTACACCCTGTAGCTAGCTGCTCTCTCTAGCCCTACCTACACTCTGTAGCTAGCTACTCTCTCTAGCCCTACCTACACTCTGTAGCTAGCTACTCTCTCTAGCCCTACCTACACCCTGTAGCTAGCTGCTCTCTCTAGCCCTACCTACACTCTGTAGCTAGCTACTCTCTCTAGCCCTACCTACACCCTGTAGCTAGCTGCTCTCTCTAGCCCTACCTACACACTGTAGCTAGCTACTCTTTCTAGCCCTACCTACACTCTGTAGCTAGCTACTCTCTCTAGCCCTACCTACACCCTGTAGCTAGCTGCTCTCTCTAGCCCTACCTACACACTGTAGCTAGCTACTCTTTCTAGCCCTACCTACACTCTGTAGCTAGCTGCTCTCTCTAGCCCTTCCTACACCCTGTAGCTAGCTGCTC
Source organism: Salmo trutta (assembly GCF_901001165.1). Classification (NCBI taxonomy): domain Eukaryota; kingdom Metazoa; phylum Chordata; class Actinopteri; order Salmoniformes; family Salmonidae; genus Salmo; species Salmo trutta. The sequence continues at coordinate 22,071,675 of NC_042982.1, forward strand.
TCTCTAGCCCTTCCTACACTCTGTAGCTAGCTACTCTCTCTAGCCCTACCTACACCCTGTAGCTAGCTGCTCTCTCTAGCCCTACCTACACACTGTAGCTAGCTACTCTTTCTAGCCCTACCTACACTCTGTAGCTAGCTGCTCTCTCTAGCCCTTCCTACACCCTGTAGCTAGCTGCTCTCTCTAGCCCTACCTACACACTGTAGCTAGCTACTCTTTCTAGCCCTACCTACACTCTGTAGCTAGCTGCTCTCTCTAGCCCTTCCTACACCCTGTAGCTAGCTACTCTCTCTAGCCCTACCTACACTCTGTAGTTAGCTGCTCTCAGACATGTACAAATGTAGTGGGAATAGCATCTTCCCCATCCTCATCTGTATTCTCCTCATTGCATCATTCTCGCCCCTGGCCAGCCAAGTCCTTTTTTAAATACACTGCTACCCTAGCAGGCACAATCTCCCTTATACGCTAATTCATGTTTAATTACTTTTTCCATTTTTGCCTTATTGCTATTTCCCTCTTTAAACAGAAAATACCCAAAGCATGAGAGCTGGGGAGACAAAGACCTTCTCTGTCTGGAATAATAAAAGTGTGAAGAAAGGCAGAGCAGAGCAGAGCACAGATAATGATAACAAGCGATAGAGTTTATGAAGGAGACAGCTATAGCCTAGGCTATCTGGGCTATTGGATCACAGTATCGAATCGCAATACATATCAAATCGTGAGAATCGCAATATATATCAAATCGGCAGAATTGTTAGATACTACTGCACTGTTGGAGTTAGGTAAGCATTTTGCTACACTCGCAATAACATCTGCTAAACATGTGTATGTGACCAATAACATTTGATTTGATGTATCGTGTAATATCATACATTAGGGCCATTCCCAGCCCTAATGAACAGATGAAGCTGGATGTTAGCATACCTCCACTGTTCCAGGGCCCGGTCACAGAGGTCACAGCTCCATGTCAGATCATACTGAAAACAATCTTTCATTAGGATCACTGTCCAAAATGGCACCCTATTCAATATAGTGCACTACTTTTGACCAGAGTCCTATGCGGGCCATAGTCAAGAGTAGACAGTGCATATAGGGTGCCATTTCTGATGCAGACCCAGACTGGTTCTTAACCGTTTCTATCCATCACTCATTTTCCTGATTTGTACTCGTTCAATATATGGTTAATTAACAATGACATGCTCTGGAAAATGTATTACGTAACCTAGTTCATTGACTGTGGCAAACTGGCAATCATGTTAAGGGATCTAACTTTGTTAGAATTGATTGTGATTCTATTGTGATGTCTGTCTGTGGTATTGGGAGGCTAGTACATAGCTAGCATTCCCTGGCTGGACCAAGCTAAGTGAATGTAGTTAAGGTGCTTAGTGCTCTACACAAAACAGTGTTGGCATGCGATGAGTGAGTTGTCACATTGAATTCATACATTCCCTCCAGCACTAAGTGTACAGGGGGCCTTAGTCGTCAAACAGGGCTCACCTTTAAGTGTTGTTCTGGGTAGGTTCTCTCAGGGTCTACCTCTCCAGTGAGGCCTCTCTAAGAGTTAGCCTCACGGTTCACAATCCCTCAGTCTAAGTGGAGCTGACATTACATAACCCTGTTGGTGATATTTTGGGAAATATATTTTGGAGTGTGTACAACTGTTTTATTGGAAATCTGTATTCTGTAAACTCACTCTTTCTGTCTTTGGCCTCACAGCAACTTGGCAACATTAGGAGTTTCTCCCTCTCGCTCTCTCTCTCTCTCACTTGCTGTCTCTGCTGCCTCTAAGCTGATAGAAATCTGTCAGTGTGGCAGTAGTTGTAGGGAGAGAGAACTCTGCAATTGGCAGGGACAGGAGACATGGAAGGACAACAACATGCCTTCATTGAATTTATGGAGGAATGACATTCTAAGACACAGTGGCCAAGACAGAACGGCACGAGGGATCAGGACGCAAATCAATAGTTCACCCTTCCTTCACTAGCTAGCACTGACACACTGCCAATATCCTTTCTCCCTGTTGCTTCTCTCTCTCTCCCAGTTTCTCTCTTCCTGCTGATCTCTCTGTCTCTCTGTCTCTCTGTCTCTCTGTCTCTCTGTCTCTCTGTCTCTCTGTCTCTCTGTCTCTCTGTCTGTGTCCTTCCTTCCTTCCTTCCTTCCTTCCTTCCTATGCAATTATCCAGAATATTCTAATTTGTTTACAGTTTATTCACACTATTAAATATTAAACTAATATTTGTTATGGTTGTCCTACAGAACACAATTTCCATGATTCAATTTATTATACAGCATTTTACTAAATGAAAAATGTCCACATTTTAGTACTAGCAAACAAACCAAATGTCCAGTTTTTTACTGCACTATTAAATTACTCAAGAGTCTGAAACTGAAGTGAATATGACGGCTTTGAGAGTGTGGTTGAGATGTGGTGGTGACAACAGACATTGCTTCTGAGTTCTGGCACCCTTAACTCCTGACTAGGAGCAGTCTAGAGAGGGCTTTCTGGGCAAATTCATTAGTTTAGTGAGAGAGGCAGACAGTGACCATATTTTCCTCTGAGCCTTGTAATGCACATATTGATTGGCACAACACGAGAGAGGGACGGCGCTGTGAGAGAGAGTGAGGGAGAGATAAAAAGAAAGGTAAAAAGTATAAGAAAGAGGGAGGGAGAGTTAGACTCTTGCTAACCTGGATGGACCCCCTGCTGTTAGCTAGGCTGTCAAGCTGCAGGAGAGGCTTACAGAGGGCCACAGGAGACTGCTTTTCACCACTCAGCTTCCCTGTCACAAATAGGATTACGTCAATGCACTTCAACATAAAAAAATATGTCTTATTTATAGTAAAGTAGGCTTCTGTCTGTCTACAACCAGCTGTGCTTGTACTGTATGTAGCTTCCACTGACGCTTACACGAAGCCTCCCCTGTCTACCATTAGCATAGCTTTCAGGGTTGTACCTAATTGAAAATTCGTTCACCAATTTAAAAGCAAATTGAAGATCACTAGGGACTGTGATTTGGGTTCACTCAACCCATTCTGTTACTCCATGTTACAACTACTCAATAATTGAGAGGTTTGTTTTGGTTGCAATTAATGTTACGTAAGTAGCAGAAAGACTTCTTTGTAAATATGCAGAGAACCTCTGATCACACATTCATTTTAAATGTATGACTAATCTGGTACTGTGCTCCCTGTACTGGTCCAATGTTATTCCACCTCCCACTTACAAAGAAACTTCTCAATTGATTTGCTGTAGCTAACCTTTTGACCAAAATAGTGCAGTGGGTCTCCTGAGTGTTAAGTAGGAGGGAGAGGCAGGCAGGAGGCAAGAAGTGGCCGGAGACAGAGTGGCTGGCAGGCAAGCAGACAGACAGGCAGGAATGTCAGGCAGGCAGGGTAGGACAGGCTAGGAGCTGACAGGCTGTGGGCTGGGAGCTGACAGGCTGTGGGCTGGGAACTGACAGGCTGTGGGCTGGGAACTGACAGGCTGTGGGCTGGGAACTGACAGGCTGTGGGCTGGGAACTGACAGGCTGTGGGCTGGGAACTGACAGGCTGTGGGCTGGGAACTGACAGGCTGTGGGCTGGGAACTGACAGGCTGGGAACTGACAGGCTGTGGGCTGGGAGCTGACAGGCTGTGGGCTGGGAACTGACAGGCTGTGGGCTGGGAACTGACAGGCTGTGGGCTGGGAACTGACAGGCTGGGAACTGACAGGCTGGGAGCTGACAGGCTGTGGGCTGGGAGCTGACAGGCTGGGAGCTGACAGGCTGTGGGTTGGGAGCTGACAGGCTGTGGGCTGGGAGCTGACAGGCTGTGGGCTGGGAGCTGACAGGCTGGGAGATGACAGGCTGTGGGTTGGGAGCTGACAGGCTGTGGGCTGGGAACTGACAGGCTGGGAGCTGACAGGCTGTGGGCTGGGAGCTGACAGGCTGGGAGCTGACAGGCTGTGGGTTGGGAGCTGACAGGCTGTGGGCTGGGAGCTGACAGGCTGTGGGCTGGGAGCTGACAGGCTGGGAGATGACAGGCTGTGGGCTGGGAGATGACAGGCTGTGAGTGTGTGAAAGCCTCCCCTGGCAGATGCTACCAGCCGGGGGAGAACAGATAAACAAGCAGTGAGTAAATCACAGAGCCGAGAGAGAGAAAGATGGGGTGAGAGAGAGGGAGGGGGGGTGAGAGAGGAGCTCAGGAATAAGATGACAGAGCATGCAGAGGCTTCAGGGAGGATAATGAGTTTGGCCAGGAGCCAATGGCTTGCCACACTTCACACAGGAACACAGAAAGACACACCATACAGGTGGTTGGGAAAATAACCATAACTCTCCTTCGTCCTTCCTCCATCTTCCTCATCCCAATGTGTATTTGCATTGTTTCGACTGTTTCTGACAAGCCAAGACCCAAAATATGACAGTGCCAGGTAGCTACGGTGATCGTGACAGAACCATATGCCTGAATATGGCAGGATTCAGTGTGATGAGTCAGTATTGACTTTTCTGGAGTATGTGCTTAGGAGAGTTGAGCTTAAGGGTGTGCAGTATTTGGGGCCCATCTCCCAGTTATGGAAGGAATAAAGAGAAAAGTTAAGGCTTTAGTAATACTGAAATAGGTTAGCTCCTGGGATCAATAATCATTCCGTTATCAATGCATCTGTGTGAAGTGGCTTATGTAATGACTTTTCTCTCTCTCGCCATCGTCTCTCACTCCTTTCTCTCTCTCTCTTCCTCTCTGTCTTTCCTTTCTTTACCTCTCTCACTCTCTTCCTCTCTCAATCTCTCCTTTCTGTATCTTTATCTCTCTCTTCCTCCCTCTTTCTTTATCTATATTTCTCTCTTTCCCTCTCTCTCTCTTCTTCTCTTGCTCTGTCTCTCTCTCTATCTTAAATCTGTAGAGAGCCTTTATCACCTGGGGCGTCGTCGCTGTGTCCCTCAGAGCAGCATTGACGGGTTAGAGGACATGGAGGTAGGAGAATCACAATATAAACTCTGATAAAGAAATAACCAGCATAACTACTCTGGCTGCTCATGAGGTGTCTCTGTTATCTATAGTATATATGAATGCAGGTCCAGGACTTTTGGCTTATACCACTAACCCACTTCTCTCTCCTCTCCTCTCACATCCTCCTCTTTTCTACCTCCCTACCCCTCATTGGTTACTTCTTCCTGTCCTCCACTCTACAGAAGACCCAGTGTAAGACCCACGTGTTGCTGCTGGTGATGCATGGTGGGAACATCCTGGATACGGCAGGGGGAGACCCTGGCACCAAGGCTGGCGATGCCACTACGCTGTCCTCCGTGCTGGAGAAGGTGGCTCGGGCACACTTCCAGGCCGCTGCAGAACATGTGATGATCAAGCTAGTGGCCTGCCCAGCTGTGTGTGCCGAGGCCTTCTCCCTCGTCTCCAAGTCAGTCAATCACACGACACGTCAAGGGGGGGGAGGAATCTTGAAATTCGTAACATTTCTTACATTTTCTGATTTTGATTTTTGCTTTCTGTTTGGCATTGAAGAGCAGTTTGTATTGGCCTTTCATCCCTTTCAGATTGCCTCAGTGCTGCCCCCCGTTGCTGAGCTGTATAGTTGAAGCACAGTGGAGAATCATGATGGTTATAAAGCAATAGTAGCTTGTGATATGTGGGCTCTATTTGATAGCATTTCTATTGAGTGAATTCACCACCCAGCGATTTAGTCTGACAGTCAGAATGACACTGCACCATTTAGGCATGTTTGTCATTTTTAAGGAGGCATGGCAGATTACCCAAGTGACCATTTCCAATTCACAGAACTCGGTCTCGGGAGTCAAATGAATCAACAGCGACGTCGGGCCAGAGATACCAGGCTGCCAATTCTGTTGAAGGTTAAATTGGAAAATATATCGAGCAGGCAGTCTTTAAACAGACGTTGCGATGTTAATTAGCATGCCACTGACATTTCCCAGCCTTTTGAGGCACGTGGAATACTAAACTCATGACCTGCTCACTGTTTTAATTGATCTACCCCTGAAGCCCCTAGCTCTATTCAGCGGACAGAAAAAGAAAGATGAAACAGAATGCCAGAGTGACTGGTTTGAATTGCATTAGTGTTCTGGTGCTATTTACAGGCCGTTGTGGAAAGGAAAATTATTTTTGATGACTCACTATGATCTTTTTACCTAATTAACGGTTGTTGTTTATTATTGGGCTCCTGTGCCTTTATCTGGTTGTGGAATAGAGGGAACTGAATTGAAGATGAGACGTATGTGGAAGCTGTTACCTCCAGAATAAGCTGCTGCCTGATTGTCAATGTTGCCCTGTTCAATAGATCAGCTACAGTTACAGTGGTTACTGTGGCTGGCTGCCTTGAAAGCAGATGATGAAGGCTGCCTGCAAGTCTTCAGTCACACATGAGCTTAAAGAGGCTTTCACTCTCTTTGAATCCTCTTTTTTTAAATCACCTCCGTTAAGTAATGAAGACCTTGGAGAGGTGAAGACCAAAGGAATCTGCAGACTATCTTTAGTTTTTGCCCCATTTTGAGGAGGAGCCCGAAGCAGCATCTGTCTGTTCTGTTCGGGTGATTGTAGGCAGTACTGTATGTGTCAGGCTGCTGGCTGTGCAGAAACTAATCTTTTCATGTCGCATTTAAAGCTGCCAGTCTTTCCGGGGGGAATCTTTTCAGACAAATGCACACATTTTTCAGCTCCCTGCTGCATATATTGTCTTTGGTAGAATGTCACTTTGTTTTGCACAGCTCTTTTCCATTGATATGCCTGTGAGAATGTTTGTGTCTATATTTCCACTAATTGGTATGTGTTGACTGGGAGCTGGCAGACTGGATTCTGAGAATGAGTCCCAAATGGCACCTTATTCCCCACATAGTGCACAACTTTAGATCAGTAGAGAGTAGGGTGCCGTTCGTGACGCACCCTGAGACTTCCATCCGTCTGTCTGTCTGGTGCAGTGATTGCCGTTGGTGAGAGACAATGACTGGGGGCGAGAGCTTAAATAGATGTGAGGGCTGTGGTGTTGCCTCAGCAGCTGGCTTGACATCTTCCTGCCTGCCTCCCTGCACGGCACAGCAACAGCCAGGGATGAAATATTGAAAGGAACAACATCCCATGAGTCTCCACTGGGTGGGTGTGTGTGAGTTATTGCCACATTTCTCAGTTGCTGCTCCATTTACACTCTTTGAAAGAAAGATGCTATCTAGGACCTAAAAAGAGCCCTTTTTGCTTCCAGGTAGAACCCTTTTGGTTCTAGGTATAACTCTTTTGGGTTTCGTGTAGAACCTTTCCACAGGGTTCTACCTGGAACCCAAAAGGGTTCTTTTACCTGGACCCAAAAATAGTTATCCTATGGGGACAGCCGAAGAACCCTTTTGGAACACAGAAAAGAGGATGCGAACCAGTTAGTCTGACTCCTCGCCGTCTCACATCCAATTAACAAGTGACAACAAATAGAGTGCCTCAATTGATTTATTTTCCTGCGACAAGACGCATTTCCTCTGTGACAGTTGAAGATATACAAAACAGTGTCTACAGCTAAACTAATAAACAACTCAATCTCATATGATGTCCTAAAAGAGCTTTCCTGATGGTGTTGGTCTTGTATTACTTTAGCTGAGGACAGGGACAGACAGGGAGTTTGGTCTGCCTGGTGTTTGACCTGAAAGTGACGTGAGGACAAGGAGACCACTCATTCAAATCAAATCAAATTTATTTAAATAGCCCTTCGTACATCAGCTGATATCTCAAAGTGCTGTACAGAAACCCAGCCCAAAACCCCAAACAGCAAGCAATGCATGTGAAAGAAGCACGGTGGCTAGGAAAAACTCCCTAGGAAAAACTCCCTAGAAAGGCCAAAAACCTAGGAAGAAACCTAGGGAGGAACCAGGCTATGAGGGGTGGCCAGTCCTCTTCTGGCTGTGCCGGGTGGATATTATAACAGAACATGGTCAAGATGTTAAAATGTTCATAAATGACCAGCATGGTCAAATAATAATAATCATAGTAGTTGTCGAGGGTGTAACAAGCACGTCCGGTGAACAGGTCAGGGTTCCATAGCCGCAGGCAGAACAGTTGAAACTGGAGCAGCAGCACGGCCAGGTGGACTGGGGACAGCAAGGAGTCATCATGCCAGGTAGTCCTGAGGCATGGTCCTAGGGCTCAGGTCCTCCGAGAGAAAGAAAGAAAGAGAGAAAGAGAGAATTAGAGAGAGCATATTTAAATTCACACAGGACACCGGATAAGACAAGAGAAATACTCCAGATGTAACAGACTGACTCTAGCCCCCCGACACATAACCTACTGCAGCATAAATACTGGAGGCTGAGACAGGAGGGATCAGAAGACACTGTGGCCCCATCCGATGATACCCCCGGACAGGGCCAAACAGGCAGGATATAACCCCACCCACTTTGCCAAAGCACAGCCCCCACACCACTAGAGGGATGTCTCCAACCACCAACTTACCGTCCTAAGACAAAGCCGAGTATAGCCCACAAAAATCTCCGCCACGGCACAACCCAAGGGGGGGGGGCGCCAACCCAGACAGGAAGACCACGTCAGTGACTCAACCCACTCAAGTGACGCACCCCTCCCATGGACGGCATGGAAGAACACCAGTAAGCCAGTGTCCATTCACAGCACACACAGTCAGGTAGCAGCAGCTCTGTCTTTTCCGCACTTCTCTGCCTAATTAAGCTCACCATGTGGTTTGCCCCTGCATCTCCCTCGGCCCCTCCCTCGGCCCTTCCCTCTCCTTCTGTCTATGTCTCTGCTTCTCCCTCGTTAGCTTTGTAAACTGTGTGCCCCGTAATTTTTTTGTGTTTAAATTGTTTTTATTTAACTTTTATTTAACTAGGCAAGTCAGTTAAGAACAAAATCTTATTTACAATGACGGCCTACCCCGGCTAAACCGTAACACGGACTACGCTGGGGCAATTGTGTACCCTCTCTGAAGTTAGAGCCTATTTCAGTCTTGCCCGCTCTGTGACATCAGATGAAGTGAGAGAGAATGTGAAATAGTGTAACCTTCTTGGCTTTGAGGAGTGATGCTGGCTTGCTGATGCTGGCTTAGGGCTGATTGAACAGATAAGCCCCTATCTCATCTCTCTTGCCACACCACTCCTAATGGATAGATCCTGTTAATGGCAGCTAGCTAGGCATCTCTTCATCAGCACATTACTATGTAAATCTGTAGAATCAGACACTACAGAAATGGATGGGAGAAAGGATGATAGACATTGTGTCCCAAATGTAGTGTACTGCTTGGGCCCATAGGGCTCTGGTCAAAAGTAGTGCAGTATATAAGGAATACGGTGCCATTTGGGACAGAACCCATGTTTTAATCGGCATTCATCAATGTAAATGGCCTTGATACAATTCTCTTAGTTGTATTATTGAAGAGGTTCATTCATGTACTGTAGGAATAGGCTGACAGGCTTGCTGTAGGTTGAACACAACTGTAAGCCTACTTTTGTTAGAAGTGTTAAACAGAGGAAGAGAGCGAGTAGCCAAGGAGCCCTTGTCTTCTTACAAATAGGCTCTCTGAAGGTCTGTTCTGCTTTGATGGTATACCACAGTATATCCTCAGCTTCTACCCCGGCTAGCATGAACACTCTCCTAATGAGAATGTATGCGTGTGACTGTGTGTGTGTGTGAGAGAATGTCTCATCTCACACACCAGAGATACTTTCTCATAGTGACTTCAAACCCACTGTGCTCCTATTAGACTCTGCGGTGTTGATGTGGCAGACTGAGAAGGATAGTAGTAGTGTCAGCCTCCTGCGACAGCTGTTGACAGTGTTGACAGTGTTGACAGTGTTTAGTGTTTACAGTGTTGACAGTGTTGAGTGTTGACAGAGTTTGCTGTATTGATTTTTCTATGTCAACCTCATTAGCTTTTTTGCCTCATTTGAGCATCTTTAGGGCTGAACATGTTGTCTTAATTGAGAATCTGGAGAGAATCTGGAGAATCCAACCTGATTCCTATTGCAATTAAGATCTTAAGGAGCCCCTGGTTGAGGGGGAGCCCCTGGTTGAGGGGGGAGCCCCTGGTTGAGGGGGAGCCCCTGGTTGAGGAGGAGCCCCTGGTTGAGGAGGAGCCCCTGGTTGAGGGGGAGCCCCTGGTTGAGGGGGAGCCCCTGGTTGAGTAATCATTTTACATCTGGAAGAACATGTTGCTGTCGCTCTACTTCTAATTCATTGTATTGATTCTCTACAAAACAAACAGCACCTTCTGCGTTCTTCCAAGAAATTAGATTGGATGCTGAATATACAGCCATACCAATTACAGTGAAACTCAGTAACAAAGCATTACCTGGACTCTATATCAGGTGAAGAATAAATATCCCACAGCAATACCAGCAACATAAGTAGATGGCTAATTATCCATCTCTATAAATAAATAAAGAACAGGCTGATGAGAGAAGCTGGGTGGGTGGCTTTGTGTTGTCTTGTTGTGTCTAGATGGTCTTTGACCTTGGCCTTGGCCATGTAACTGCCTGTCCAGGGGTGTTATGGTAATGTGTGTGTCCTGTGCCAGCAGCAGGGGGCTCTGTTAACACGACAGGAACAGCATGACACAGTACAGCTATAGCAGTACATTACACAGGCCCTTGAGTGACTACCGATGAATAACCTACATACCAGTGGAGGTCAGTGCCGTTTAAGATGAGGGAGGACCATTTATTTATTTTTTTTCATGAGCATGGCCTTATTTCTATTACAGCATTTTGGATGACTGTCATTCATATTCCATTCACCCAGTTCAATGTAACATCGATAGGTTTAGGCTACTACATTATTCTGAAATTGGCCCTATAACCATCATGAGGTTGCGACACATTCAATACCGCCTTGCACACTCTTGCATGCACCTAGCTGAACTAGGGTGTAATCATTAGTCCAACAGTTGCAAACGAGAGTTTCTATTGGACAAATTCAGGTATGTTTATCTCGGTTTCGTTCAACTTGCTTCCGTTTAAGAAATGTTTTTCAGCAGAATCGGCAGAATGAATACACCCCTGGTCACGTGTAAACACTGTTCACATTCATAGCAGCCATGTTGTATTCCTTCTCGCATCTATGCACTCTCCTCCTCTCACCTTTTCCCTTTGTTTGTGGACTTCAATGCACAACACATCAGCTGTATGTGACTAGGCAAAAAAACATTTCCAAGCCAAACCATGTCATAACTGCTACACACAGCCTACGTTGTTGTCACCGTAACTAAAGTAATGTCATAGTCAACAAATCTCCCCAATGGCGCAGCGGTCTAAGGCACTGCATCTCAGTGAAAGAAGCGTCACTACAGTCCCAGGTTCAAATCCAGGCTGTATCACATCCGGCCATGAATGGGAGTCCCATAGGGCGGCGCACAATTGGCCCAGCGTCGTCTGGGTTTGGCCGGGGTAGGCCATCATTGTAAATAAGAGTTTGTTCTTAACTGAAGGTTAAATATATATATATATATTTTTTTTTTAAAGCTAATAGAATTACTAGTAACCCGTTAGTAACCCGCTACAATCATGCAGTAACTTATCAGTGTATAGTCAGTTAGCAATTTAGCATTTACACCGGTGAGCCCCAGTGGCAATACATTTGTAAAACCAAAAGCTTACTTTGACTTGGAAGAGTTCCAGTGTTGTGTTGGATAGTCATAGCTAGCTAACATAGCATCCCTCTGTTTGAGCAGGATGTTTGAGTAGGCTAAACTAGCTAGCTGAATTTGCTAGCTAAGTGATACTGAAGTGAAGAAATTTGACAAAATCGCTCTCCAGCTCTCTCTTGCTTCTCCTTCATTTTGGAAAACATTGATTTGTTCAAAACTGTTCAACTATTGTCTTTCTCTCTCTTTGAATCAACTACTCACCCACATGTTATGCACTGCAGTGCTAGCTAGCTCTATCTTATGGGCCATTCCAACGAATCTGTGCCTTTTCTGTCCCAAGGACATTACATGCATAAATATGCATGAAAAATATCTGTATAATATATTATATTATCAAGCAAAGTGTCCTGCTCTTTGTCCTAATTGCAATTTAAAGATATATCATGTAAAACCTAATAAAAACTACCCAGAACACTGAAAAATTGATTTGAGCCCGTCCCCACTCTCTAACACTACACTTCACCATGAAATATGATTAGAATCCTTCAGAAATCATTTTTTTTGTATTATTGTGTGACTCTATTTCCAATTTAGACATAAAATAAATGTTCTCATCGGAAATTCATAATATGTTAGTTAAAATACACATTTTAGTCATGCCCCCAGGTTTTCACTCAGTCCTGTTACCCTGACACATTCCCCCCTCTAAAAATGTGGGACATTCCACAAGTCACATGATCAACCGGAAGTAGCATCATTTGAGTCTCCAGAATGCCATGGGAAGACCAAAAGTAAGTTTTCTCACTCTTTTTTCTGTATTATCTGTATGATCAAATCATTTTGTAAGTATGATTGAGAATGTTTATTTTTTAAAGATAGTTTTGGTAAACCACTTGAAGGTGCTAAGTGTTCTCATGCTATTAGCATTGATGCCATGTGGCTACATTTCATGTATTTGAAAATGCTATGCTAAAAACTCAGTCCTGTTACTTTCAGTCCTGTTACTCATATGAAGGGTAACATGACTTAATAAGAGTAACAGGAGTGAGAAGTTTGAATGAAATAGCCATTTTCAATGTGTATCTGGTATATACATTGATTCATTTATAATACTATTCTCTTGATTTTAAGTTTCACAGTTGGAATTACTGAAGGTGTTTTCAGTTTTACAATGTGAACACATTACTTACAGGGAGCCAATCGATTAAGTGCTTATCTATTGTAATTGTGATGTACTTGTGTGTTTTAGGCAAAAAGATGAAGGGCTTAAAAGGAGGTGAAAGACATCAGAGAAGCTCCAGAAACAAACTGAAGAGCTACAAAAGCAGCTACAGACACAAACCCGAAAAAAGGAGGGGTATAACAAAAGAATTCAGCGTATGAAACAGAATAATCCATCTCCACGTGCAAAAATGGACAAACAAATGAGACAGCTACCACGCACTACAATACAAAAGACCCTTCTCTTCCACGAGGCCTTAGTGGAGGACGTCCGACAGAGGTACAGCAACTCACAGGGAGAAAGGCAACTCATCTCAAAGATGGTGACAGGAAAACATCTAAAAAAATATAGGCTGCAACGTCTCTCCCAAAGTTCATTTGGGTTTTCAAAGAAAAGGTGGCTGATGAATGCAAAGAATGCAGAACTAAACTTAAACTACCAAAGGAAGAGAAACAATAGGGTGGTAGATGGCTTCATAAACAAAGTCAGGGATAAGAGCGTCTGCTAAATGACGTAAATGTAAATGTAAATATTTACACCAGGGATGATGTCAGTCGAATTACAACTGAGAAGAGGCAGACCCTCACCCAGAAGAAAATCTAATATCAGAAGAGGTTGCTTTTGAACACGATGAAAAATCTACATGTGAAGTTTTTGGCAGAACATGATGGATCGATCTCATACTCCCTCTTCTGCTCACTGCACCCCTTTTGGGTTGCTCACCCAAGTGACCGGGAGACTTGCATGCGGTGTGCAAAGACCTCTCTTGCCCTGTCTCTGGCCAATACAATGATAAGAATGAAGTTACTTATGTCCAGTGGGCAATTGTGGATAAGGAGCACAAGAACATCCACAATCAAAAAAGAGTTCCAGACCACCCAAGAGCAACTGCTGGAACAGCTGAACCTGATGCTGCGCAAGTTTAAGAGGCACACTTACAACATCAAGAATCCGTTTACCCACTACAGGGCACTGAAACAAGGCTTGAAAGCACATGAATGCTTAATTCATGTAGACTTTCCCGAAAATTACCTCTATAAGTACGGCACAGAAATACAGGTGGTCCACTTCAGAGCATCACACCAGCAGGCAACATTGCACACAGGTGTGCTTTATGTGCATACAACCCCCCGACCGGTGTCCTTCTGCACAGTGTCCCCCTCTAGACAGAAGGGCCCACCAGCAATCTGGCAGCACTTGTCACCAGTGCTTGATTATGTGTAGAGTGCACATCCAGAGGTCTCCACTATCCATTTTTACAGTGATGGCCCTTGAACTCAGCACAAGCAGCGAGGGAATTTTTTCCTGTTTTGTACTGAGCTGTTCAGAAGAGGATTCACTGCTGGATCGTGGAATTTCTTTGAGGCAAGCCACGGCAAGAGTGCCCGGATGGAGTGGTAGGGGCCCTGAAGAGGATGGCTGACAGTCTTGTCAGCAAGGGGACAGATATCCCTGATGCTTCAGAGCTGTTTTCTGTGTTGAGCAAGACAGATACAACAATCAAGTTGTTTTTGTGGAAGAGGAAGCAGTCGACAGAGCAGTGTCAGAGATGCCCAAGGATGTGCCACTCGTTCCATCTACGATGAAGATGCATCAGGCAGTAACTCTAGTCCATGGAGAGATGACCTACAGGGATGTCAGCTGCTTGTGCACAGCAAGACAACATCTGAACTGTGAGTGCTTTAATGCAAAGTATTTCACATTTAATCGACAGAAGGCTCCCACGACCACAGAAAATCAGTGGCAAAGTCCTGAGGTTGTTGGCAAATGGTGTGTGCTGAAGTACGACGGTCAACTGTACCCTGGCATCATCACAGACAAACACACACAGTTCGTTGTATGAAAAGGATTGGGGCCAACAGATTTTGCTGGTCAGCACGCGAAGACATCCTTTGGTACCGGTTTCAAGACATCCTGTGTACCATTCCACCAGCGAGGCAAGTCACAGCTCATTACATGGAAACTGACAATGAAGTCTGGGCCAAACTAGAGACTGTTTCTTAGAAAAGGCAAGGCAAGTTTTTGTTCATTAATTTATTGCAATTCTATATGAAATAAAATTGTATGTCGTGTTTACAAGTGAATGTTGTGTTTTATATGTAGAAAATAGTATTTTCAAGTTAATATTAGGTACTGGCAGTCAATGTAGAGATCTGAGGATCTGCTTAATATGCTCAGCTTTTTGTATTTGTTGTCTTTCTTGCCTTTTGTAGAGGAAGATGGAGAACCCATACTGTGCAGAGGCAGGAGCCAGACACACATGCTTTAGGGGAGGAGCGATACTCACACCTTCTCTCTCTCTCCACCGCCCACCCCACCCCGCGCACACACACAAGCACACGCTCACATACACGCACACACAATTGTTACTGTTTTTATGTTGCTATTTAGACTAAGATCTTTTTTGCCAAATATAATGACCTCTGTTTTATCTTTGTTTAATTGAAGGAAGTTCTGTGACATCCAGTTATTCTCACACACGCAAACACTCATTCCTGTTACTCAGTGCTCATTCCTGTTACTCAGTGCTCATTCCTGTTACTCAGTGCTCATTCCTGTTACTCAGTGCTCATTCCTGTTACTCAGTGCTCATTCCTGTTACTCAGTGCTCATTCCTGTGACCCAGTGTTCATTCCTGTTACTTCACTGTTTTTTATTAAAACAAATAAAGACAAACCACTTAATTAAAAAATATGTTTGGTCTATCCTTTAAACAATTATTTGATAAATCACATTATAGATTTTTTATAAAATTGAGGTTGGGGTCTCCCTTAAAAAAAAAAAAAATGGCTTTGTGTTTAAAAAAAAAGACATTTCGCCTGCATATGTTGTGACTTTTTAGCTACAGATATATATATATATATATTTTTTAACATGTAACCAATTATTTCTTTAAAATACCTACCTTTATTGAGGGGAAAACAAAGCAACTAGTTGGTGTAACCGATGTGAAATGGCTAGTTAGTTAGCGGTGATTCGCGCTAATAGCGTTTCAATCGGTGATGTCACTCGTTCTGAGATCTGAAGTGGTTGTTCCCCGTTGCAAGGGCCGCAGCTTTTGTGGCGCGATGGGTAACGATGCTTCGAGGGTGGCTGTTGTCGATGTGTGCAAGGGTCCCTGGTTCGAGCCCGGGTTGGGGCGAAGAGAGGGACGGAACCTGCACAGTTACATTGGCATGACTTTTAATTGATATTTAAACAGTTTTGGTAACAGGACTGAGAGAAATGCAACCATCTTCCATTAGAAGCCTTGTAAAAAAAATCATATATTTGCCTAAGATTGACCATTACACATTTTGAATAGTTAAACATGTGTGTTATTAGATACAGTGCTGAAAAAAGATAAAGAATGAAGTTAAATTTTGAAAAGTTCCAACATTCAAATGGCACCGATTTGGTGGAATGGCCCTTATGCTTTCAGTACTAGATTAATTCTCTGATCCTTTGATTGGTTCGACATGTCAGTTCATGCTGCAAGAGTTCTGATAGGTTGGAGGACGTCCTCTATAAGTTGTCATAATTACTGTGAAAGTCTATGCAAGGGTGTGAAAACCATGAGCCTCCTAGGTTTTGTATTGAAGTCAATGTACCAGAGGAGGACATAAGCTAGCTGTCCTCCGGCTACACCATGGTGCTACCCTGCTGCTGAGGCTACTGTAGACCTTCATTGCAAAACAGTGTGTTTTAATAAATGATTTGGTGGCATGAATACATTTAGTATAGTTTTATCTAAAAAGGATAACTTTAAAAATAAAATGTTTTATAATTAAACATTTAATGAAATTCACTGAGGAGGATGGTCCTCCCCTTCCTCCTCTGAGGAGCCTCCACTGATATATATTGCAGTAATGCTGTTACAGCGTAAGTACTTACAGTACTCAGCTTTAAAAGCAGACAGTCGGCCATTTTGGGGTCACATACATTCTAGTCAAATGGCAGTTTTTACCTAGCACATTGCCTAACTGTACCTGTGAAATAACTGAACAGAAAACTGTTCCTATCACCTGCATATTGTAGATGTCTTAATATAGTGGTGTCACAGTTTCATGCTCCATGTTCCCCACCACAGACACAGGGGATCTGTTCACAGAGAGAGAGAGAGAGAGAGAGAGAGTGGGGAACATAGAGCATGAGGGTGGGGAACATAGAGCATGACATCACAGCTTCAGCTTGCCATTTACCTGGGAAGCTCCTTTTCTCTCCTGGCTATTCTCATCAATGGATACTGCTGGGTAGGGACCTCTACAGATGGAGTCTTCACACCACGCAGACCCCATCCTGTCCATGACTGCACCCATATTTCAGCCTTGGCACGGATTTGGCCAGTTCCTGTAATCTGAGCTGCTGATGGATGATGATAGGTACAGCTGTTCAAGGAGTGCTGGCAAGGGCAAGGCTATCCTTCACTGTTTCCCCACACTGTTGGATAATGGATCTTGTACACTGTGGCGTGCGCACTATCACTCTGATTCACACACACATCAGATAAACAGAGCGTAGGGTGCTGTCAGACATTCAGAGGCGAGGTTGTGCCAGCAGGGGAGAGTCTGCTAGCCTGCACCTGTAAAGAGAGTGGAAGAGAGGAGATAGTGGAGGGGGGGGGAGAGAGAGTGGGGGGGGGGGTGACTAGCCACAGGCTCATTCATCATATTTATACATTCCATGGTATGAAATCATTTTGTTGGCTCTTTTTCCCAAAATAACCTTGGATTATCAGAAACAGCCAATTACAAGACTTTTTCCAAATTCCATTTCCCATGACATTTTTGTGCAGTGGAAACGCTTGATGAATGAATGCCTGTTAATACTGTAAATGTCAGAAGGCTCTCCATTCACCATATAGGTACATTCCATTTTCCATGTAAGACACAAAACTATGGCAACACAAGTCATTTTTCAGGGATAAATAACATTTTGAATTGAGTTGATTGTTATTCAAGGCACACAAATGACTCACTTCCTGTTGTGTTCCCCTCCTTCCTATCCCCTCCAGTCTGAACCCGTACAGCTATGACGAGAGCTGTGTGTCCAGCAGCGTTGACCACCTGCCCCTGGCTGCCCTCCCGCTCCTTGCCATCGCAGCGCCAAACTACCAGGACGCCGTGGCAACTCTCATCACCCGCACCAACCAGGTCTACCACAGCTTCCTCGAGTCCCAGGACGGACAGGGCTTCACTGGCCAGGTGGGTCTGTCCTCTAGTGTCCCCTCCCAGACAGGGCTTCACTGGCCAGGTGGGTCCGTCCTCTAGTGTCCCACCCAGACAGGGCTTCACTGGCCAGGTGTGTCCGTCCTCTAGTGTCCCACCCAGACAGGGCTTCACTGGCCAGGTGGGTCCGTCCTCTAGTGTCCCACCCAGACAGGGCTTCACTGGCCAGGTGGGTCCGTCCTCTAGTGTCCCACCCAGACACGGCTTCACTGGCCAGGTGGGTCCGTCCTCTAGTGTCCCACCCAGACAGGGCTTCACTGGCCAGGTGGGGCCGTCCTCTAGTGTCCCACCCAGACAGGGCTTCACTGGCCAGGTGGGGCCATCCTCTAGTGTCCCACCCAGACAGGGCCTCACTGGCCAGGTGGGTCCGTCCTCTAGTGTCCCCTCCCAGACAGGGCTTCACTGGCCAGGTGTGTCTGTCCCTCTAAAGTGTCCCCCAATATAGGTCTTCACTGGCCAGGTGGGTCCACCCCTCTAAAGTGTCCCCCAATAAAGGGCGTCACTGGCCACGTGGGTCCATCTGTCTAAAGTGTCCCCCAATATAGGGCTTCACTGGCCAGGTGGGTCCGTCCTCTAAAGTGTCCCCAAGGCTCCCACAGGGTCACACTGACTCACTAGAGATGAGTCATACTGTAAGGAACAAGGGAGGAGAAGAGGAGAGAGAGAAAGGAAGTTCTCATTGTCTCTAATCTCTCATGCCAAATCCAAGAATGTGCTGCAGTATTTCCAGAGGAAGTGATGATTGGGATAGAGAGGGTTGGGTAATCCTCTGTGTTCACTGTGGGGACTAGTGTCGCCAGAGGCCTGCAGCTTTATCATGCCGTCTGCAGACCCCATTAACTTTCACACACCTGTGGACCATCCCCTCTTTGATTAGGACCTGTGTTCTAATTAAGTGCTGTAATTTTAAAGAGCGCATTATTGGCAAAACCATAGAATGTTTAAACTCTATTTAATTGAACTTCCTCTCCTTGCATAACTTTGACAAGATTTGTGGTCATAACGCAATTCTTAGTCAGGAAGCCAAGTACAATGGTGGCACGTCAAACCAATTAAGGAGAAGATTGTGTTGTTCCCTCAGACTGAGTCAGTCCTAATGAAGTTTGCTATTGACATTCAGATTCACCTGTGGATCTGAACAGGCACGGGGCCCAAATCTGCCTGCTGGGGAGGCTTGGCAGCCTACATTGATTGAGTGGAGCGAGGTTTTCTAAAACGGTGTGTGTGTACTGTGTGTGCTTGCATGTGTGTGTGTGTTCCCGTCCAGGTGTGTGTGATGGGCGACTGTGTGGGAGGTGTGCTGTGCTTCGACGCCCTGTGTTTCAGCAGCAGCAGTAGTAGCAGTCAGAGGCAGCACAGCAGCCCCAGCCACAGCAGCAGCAGGAACAACAGCACTGAGAGCCTCAAGGTAGGAGCATGACACATTACAACTCAATCAACTTGCTCTCTAACATGTTCTGTAAAACTGCACTTTTGGATGCCCCTAAGAGAATTTGGAATTGAGGCATTACAATTTCAGTTTGTGCTTTCTGTGCTATTCAACTATCTCCCCATGGCGTGTAGCTAGAATTGTGTAAGTTCTTCTCTGTTCAGACAGCTTTCCTCTCAGACAGTCTCTCCTACCCCATGCTACCCCGGCCAAGACCTTGAAATTACTTGGTGTCCTCTCTCTCCGTCCTGAGCTGGCCTGTCTTTTCCTGTTTGTTTACACCCAGTTACAGTAGCACTGCAGGATCCCCTGGGATCTCTTTCTGTCCGAGCCCCTCCTCTCTCCCCTCTCTGCTCTCTCTCTTTCTCTTGCTCTCTCTATATCTGTTCTCCTATTTCCCCTCTCTCTCTCTAACCTCAAATCTACTTTGCCCACTTCTACTCTCCTGTAACCTCAAACATAAAACAGGATCAAAATCTCTCTGGAGTTAGCAAATGTGGGTTGAAATACTTTTGAGGTTATTTCAATTACTTTCAGAGACATTTCAAAGTAAGTAGTTGAATATTAGAATGTATTTGGAAATACACATGGGAAGTATTGGTTTGTATTTGAAAAATACTCAAACACAGACAAGTGTATTTTTAAATTCAAATATTTAAATACTCCATGCATTTAAACTCGGGCCTGTTTGGTCCTAGGGGTATTTTAAATAATGTATTTAGAAACAGGAATTTGAACAAAAATACTCATACACAGAAAATAAGTATTTCAAATAGAAATACTCAAATACACATGTATTTAAATCCAGGTCTGGTAGCTAGCCAGCTCCCACATTCTCATATGTGCTGAGAGAGAGGGATTAGCAATGAGCTGCTCGTTTGTGTACAGTTGTGGTATTTGATTGTGAGTGAAGCTTGAAGGCTTGTGTCCCTCGCTCTCTTCCTCCCACGCAGGATAACCCTGAGGACAGCCCCTGTCACAGCCCCAGCCTGGGCCTCAGCTCCAGTAAGAGGCTGAGTAAGAGCAACATTGATATCTCGGCCCTGCCCAGCGATGGACACAGCCAGGCCAGACAGCCCCTCAGCAGGAAACAGAGCGACTCGTACGATGGAGACACATCTACAGGACAACACAGCTTCTTCAGCAGGTACTGTAGATAGAGAACAACACCCTGATGGAAGCTAACCACAACCCTAACCCTAGCTTCATGTCCACATCCCGGTTCAACCCTAGCCATAACCCTAACCCTAGCTCCATGTCCACACCCGGCTCAACTCTAACTGTAATTTCAATTTCTATTGTCCTCCAAAAGTGAGGGACAATACCTCCAAAAGCACAATTCATGCACCATGGTTGGATTATGAGGCAGTAGTAGTAACAGTATACTTCTCCCTTTTCTCACTGTGATAGACACAGTGGGGATTATTCTGCCTTTTACCTCTCTTGGCAAGGACTCTGTTGACATTCCGATTCAATTAAGATAAAGGTTAAATACTGTAGATACTCAGACTTAGGGAAAATCCCATAATAGTATACTCCTACCATCACATTCTTGCCATATACCACTGTCATTAGAATCATATCTGAATACATGTTTTCTTATCACACAGTTCTATACACGATGTTTATTCCAGACATTTCTAGTGACATCTATCCATCTAGCTATGTTCTCTGTGGTGTGATGGGATAACCCAGATGTACTGTACCTATCTGGCCCTCAGCCAGGTTATCATGGGATGTTTTATTTCTATGTGTGTCACACTGTCATCAATATTTGCTGCAATATGGTCCTTTCTGCCTGCCTGTCTACCTGCCTGCTTGTCTGCATTTCTGCCTGCCTTTCTTGCCTGTCTGCTTGTCTGCCTGCCTGCCTTTCTGTCTGTCTATCTATATGCCTGCCTGTCTACATTGCCGGCCTCCCTGTCAGCCTGCTGTGGGCTATAAATAGCCAGTGTTCATACTGTAGGAAACGGACTACTGCAGCTATAGCTGACTGGATGGGGAGCTCCCAGCTCACTACCATGCTACCAATTAACCAGCACCAAGCAACCAGTGTTCCCATTCCAAATCACATGTCCCAGTGCGGCTCACGTAGTTATAGTCATAGAAATAACATTTTATTTCTATGGCTACAGTAGCCAGATCCCTGGCAACCTAGGCTGAATCCTAAAGGGTACCCTATTCCCTATGAAAGTTCCCCCAGCCCTTCCCACACGGTATCCCCACCCCCTCACAGGGAGGGCTCTGCTCTGGTTCAGTTTAGGCTGTTTTTAGAGCTGTGATACCCAGGCATCAGCCCACTCATCAGGGCCTCTGGGTCACCTGCCTGTCAAAAGCTTCCCTTTTCACCTCAACCAGGGGATTTTACTCTACCCGCAGTCCCTGCAGTTATATCTGCAGTGTGGACGGGTTTAGGGTAATTAAATATTGTGTGGCTGAAGGGTGGCGGTTGGTGGGCGGGTTGAATAAAGAGAAACAATACCTTTAAAAAATCCGTAAATGTATCATTATTGTGAAATTTATATAGTCTACATTGACGTTTTTCTTTCATTATTTTAGGCTATCAGGTATTAGTGCTTAAGCCTACACTTTAGGGCTTAAAT
Organism: Salmo trutta; assembly: GCF_901001165.1. Lineage (NCBI taxonomy): Eukaryota > Metazoa > Chordata > Actinopteri > Salmoniformes > Salmonidae > Salmo > Salmo trutta. The sequence goes on from NC_042982.1 coordinate 22,093,714, forward strand.
GTATACGCGCCAAATTGCCGACACAGACAATCGCCAAATAATGCTTTTGAGAAGGGGCAGAAAATTTTAACATCAATCCATGGTGGAAAAAAGGACATTGTCGAAGTTTAATTCAATAAGACAAAAGCTGCGAAAGGAGAGTTGAAAATAAAGAGAAGGGAGGGACAGAAAAGTAATGTTTGGAAACAATTTGGTGAAATGGTAAAAGAGGATGATAGCAGCCCCTGCCAGAATTCCCCCCTTCTATTTTCCTTAATTTTGTGGCTAGATTCAAATACTTTCTGTGGCACACAGAGTCAAATACTTTCTATAGAACAAACTTCACGTCAGGATAGTCAACCGAAATTAATAATTCATGTATGTGTGTTATATTAAACACAGAGGAGGGAGTAAAATGTTGGCAAGCAATAAACATTTCAGAACAGCTATGGCTGAATTATTATCCTTATACTTTCAAAAATACTAGTCGAATAAGACATTGAAGAGATGACGAATTTTGACAAAGAGATTTATTTATAGATTAATACAAATCAGTAGCGGATTTAGGTACGGGCGACATGCGCAGCCGCCCAGGTCGCAGGCGCTGAAGGAGGGTTCGCCCAGGGCGCCATATTGAAACAAATAGCCAAACCGAAAACTGCAGACAGAAATGCTTTCTGCTACTAAGATCAGTGAAATGTAGGCTAAACTGACAATGGAGTGAAGAGCAGAAATCTCAACTAGCAAGCAAGTGGCAGCAATGAAGAACGTGAAGGGGGGGGGGTGAATTCTGGCAAGGGGGAGATTTCTGGCACAACACCGGCTGTTATGTGTGATGATTCGCTATAGTCGCTATACAAATTCCACAGTCAGAAAACGGGACTTCAAATAGGCCTATGGCATGTCAGGGGAACTGTAGCCTACAGTTAATATGGGTTAAATTAAAACTGAAATCTGGACATCTAACCAGAATAACCTACAGGTTTTTGGCAAACTTCTGATAATACTAGTCCCGTGCGAATCGACATCCCTGTGTTTTGAGAGAAAATGTCTTGAGTTTTATAGGTGTTGCTCGAGGTTTGAGCAAGAAAACAATAACTGCTTCGATAAATTGAACGAAGTGCTGCGCATAGCCTATATATGAATGTCGTACATGTATCAACTTTCACAGTGAATGCTTTTGTTTATACGTTTTGTGCAAATTAATTGAACATCGCCAAATGCATCATAAAAAATATTGTGCCTATTTAATGCAACCCTTGATGTCAATAGATCGCAAAGCTGCATTCAACTGAGCTACGCGTGTGGAACTAGTTCACTTTCTCACCCATAGCCTGAAAATGCATAACAAGTGCAAGTTAGCTGTTAAGCTCACATCTGATCTGAAGGCTGGGGGCATTTAGGACGTCTTCTACTGCGGATCGCTAAAATATCATAAATATGTTCCCACTTCCTCAATTCAAATATTATGGCGACACTATACCAAATATGGTTTGGTACGGTTTAGAAACTTGGGAGTCAAGCTCGAGTTATCAGTGTAGCATGTTATTGCCTGGATTTGTTGAAATATCTTCACACCTTGGAGAAAACCTCCAGGATTCTGTCATAACTGTCAATTTATATATGCACTATGTTCAAAAGTTTGGGGTCACTTAGAAATGTCCTTGTTTTTGAAAGAAAAGCACATTTTTTTTGTCCATTAAAATCACATAAAATTGATCAGAAATACAGTGTAGACATTGTTAATGTTGTAAATGACTATTGTAGCTGGAAACGGCTGATTTTTAATGGAATGTCTACATAGGCGTACAGAGGCCCATTATCAGCAACCATCACTCCTGTGTTCCAATGGCACGTTGTGTTAGTTAATCCAAGTTTATCATTTTAAAAGGCTAATTGATCATTAGAAAACTCTGCAATTGTGTGCAGGTGAACAAACAGCTGACCTGCGCACCACTAGTTCAGACCCAGCAGTAAGAGGTGAATTGATGGAGGGCAGGAAAGTAGTTTGGAAGTTAGAGCAAGTGAGAGAGGCAGGCAGTGGGAAGATGAAAGACAAATAGAGCAGCCGGCAATCCAAGGCAGATTGATTTTTCCTTTTAGGCTGGCCACAGACCATAATCCTTCTCTCCGTGCTCTCCTTTGTGATGGAAGTGTTAGTTTTGGTTAAACTGGAGGGTCAAGAGGTGTTCTACAGCTGCAGGGTCTGTAGGTTTATAGCCATGCAGTAGGTTTAAGGCCAGTTTGGCTGTTCAAACATCCACAAGCCCCATCCATCTTTCTGTTCTGCCTATTTAGGCCCCAGTCTTGTCTCCTCGATAAAATGTGCTTACCATACACATCCAACCTGTTATTTACATGCCCACTCAGGACACACACAGTGGATTGAGTAGTAAAATCCATTATACTGAGTAGTGGAGATGCAGTATTTGAATTTGAGTCAGTCTCTCTATGAACGAGGTAGTAGATTTGTTGTTTGGTGTACCAATCCATTTTCCTGTTTTTCTACAGGGATTGCAACATTTGTAGATTTGGTTTATAAAAATAAAACACAAATTCTCTCTACTTCTCTCTTCTCTATCTCTCCTTCCATCCCCCCCTCCTTCCCATTCTCCCAGTCTGATGCAGGAGGGGGTGGACCTGCGTCCCGGCAGCAGCAGTAGTCTGGTTTTGAACCCAGGGAGGTTTGACTTTGAGGTCTCCGAATGTTTCCTGCTGGGCTGTCCACTGGGCCTGGTGCTGGCCATGAGACGTACAGTACTGCCTGCTGTCCAGGGTAGGTGTTGTTAGAGAAACACACACACACACACACACTTCTCACACACCTCTGTGTCTAGGCAGACCCTGATGCAACACCTTCCCCACAATTTTTAGCCACCTTGTTGATGGACCAGATTGATCATCATACTTCTTTTGCTTGAATACACCACTATGCAGCTTTTTAGACCCTTTTTAGACTATAAATATATTTAGAGGGCTGCCTTTCCCGCACATCACCAGTGGAGGAAAAAGTACTCTATTGTCATACTTGAGTAAATGTAAAGATACCTTAATAGAAAATGACTCAAGTAAAAGTCACGCAGTAAAATACTACTTGTGTGAAAGTCTAAAAGTATTTGGTTTTATATATACTTAATTATCATTAGTAAATAGAATTGCTAAAATGTACTTATGTATCAAAAGTAAAACTATAAACCATTTCAAATTCCTTATATTAAGCAAACCAGATGGGCCATCATTTTCTTTTTTAACTTTTTTATTGGTGGATAGCCAGGGGCACTCTCCAACACTCAGACATAATTTACAAATTAAGCATTTGTGTTTAGTGTCACGAGTGCTGTCTTCGAATTCCCTGTCATAAATCAGCCAAGGCGCAGCGTGCCGGTAGTTCCACATATTTTATTAGTGAACCCGAACAAAACAAGAAAACAGGTGAAACTGAAACAAAAGTGACGTTCTGGGGCTGCATAAACACAGCTGCACAAAAACAAGATCCCACGAAAACACAGGGAAAAACAGGCTGCCTAAGTATGGCTTCCAATCAGAGACAACGAATGACAGCTGCCTCTGATTGGAAACCATACCCGGCCAAAATATAGAACACACCCTGACCTAACTAAACAGAGAAAACACAGCTCTCCTAGGTCAGAGCGTGACATTTAGAGAGTCCGCCTGTCATGACTTCCGCTGATGTCGGCTCCTCTCCTTGTTCGGGCGGCGTTCGGCGGTCGACGTCACCGGCTTTCTAGCCATCGCTGCTCCATTTTTCCATTGTTCCATTTGTTTTGTCTTGTTCCCTGCACACCTGGTATTTCATTTCCTAATCACACTGCATGTATTTATTCCTCTGTTCCCCTCCATGTCTTTGTGTGAAATTGTAATTGTTACGTGTTTCGTGTGTACGCGCTAGGCTGGGTTTTTTCCCATATTTTCCGTGGTATTTCACAAAGGTTGTTTATTGTAACATTTGCTCATTTGTTGGGACTGTTTCGCGCCTTGCACTTTATCCTTTGGCTGGAGGTTTTGACGCAGTGGCGTCTGTCTGTTTTATTGCCTCTACCCTAATAAAGTGTGCGCCTGTTCACAACTCTCTGCTCTCCTGCACCTGACTTCTCCACCAGTAGCGCTCACCGTGATACCGCCAGATCAGAGTCAGTCGGGATGACCAGGGATGTTTTCTTGATAAGTGTGTAAATTGGACAATTTTCCTGTTAAAATGTAACAAGTACTTTTGGGTGTCAGGGAAAATTAATGGAGTAAAAAGTTAAAGTTAGCAAAAATATTATTAGTAAAGTACAGATACCCCCAAAAATGTCTTAAGTAGTACTTTAAAGTATTTATACTTAAGTACTTTACACCACTGCACATCACATTACACATTTTGTACACACAAGCCTTATCATTTATTAGTTCACAGACTAAGAGCCCCCCCCCAATCTCTGCTGTCTGCTGTCCTGTGTCCCTCAGTAAGCCAACTCCGTCCTGCCTGCAACCAGATCTTCAACCTGTTCTACCCCTCGGACCCCTCTGCCTCCAGACTGGAGCCCCTGCTGGAGCCCCTATTCCACAAGCTGCCCCCCTTCCCCATGCCGCGCTACCAGCGCTACCCCCTGGGAGACGGACGCTGCACACTAATAGGTGAGTCAGAGGGAAAGTGTTAATAGAAAATCAATTCAACTATGGAGGTGATACCAGCGTATTTTCTGTTATAATTGTATCGCCGTACTGTATTCATAAGCTTTTGGGTTTTGCATTTCAAAGCCAGTGTGAAATATTTGGATAATTCTAAGTAGGTTGGTTCTACACTACACCATTGAGAGCATCTTGACTTAGACTGTTATTTCTGCTACCGCACGGCAAGTGGTACTGGAGCGCCAAGACTGGGACCAAACGGCTCCTGAACAGCTTCTACCCCCAACCCATAAGACTGCTGAACAGTTAATCAAATGGCCACCCAGAATATTTGCATTTTAGTTTTTTCCTCTATGCACACTCACTGGACTCTACCCACACATTCACACATACTACACTGGACTCTACCCACACGTTCACACATACTACACTGGACTCTACCCACACATACTACACTGGACTCTACCCACACATTCACACATACTACACTGGACTCTAACCACACATTCACACATACTACACTGGACTCTACCCACACATACTAAACTGGACTCTACCCACACATTCACACATACTACACTGGACTCTACCCACACCTTCACACATACTACACTGGACTCTACCCACACATTCAACACATACTACACTGGACTCTACCCACACATTCACACATACTACACTGGACTACTACCCACACATTCACACATACTACACTGGACTCTACCCACACGGTCACACATACTACACTGGACTCTAACCACACGTTCACACATACTACACTGGACTCTACCCACACATACTACACTGGACTCTACCCACACGTGCACACATACTACACTGGACTCTACACACCCACACATTCACCCAATCAACTACACTGGACTCTACCCACACATACTACACTGGACTCTACCCACACATACTACACTGGACTCTACCCACACATACTACACTGGACTCTACCACACACATATACACTGGACTCTACCACACATTCACACATACTACACTGGACTCTACCACACATTCACACATACTACACTGGACTCTACCCACACATTCACACATACTACACTGGACTCTACCCACACATACTACACTGACTCTACCCACCACGTTCACACATACTACACTGGACTCTACCCCACACATACTACACTGGAACTCTACCCACACATTCACAAATACTACACTGGACTCTACCCACCACATACTACACTGACTCTACCCACACATTCACACATACTACACTGGACTCTACCCACACGTTCACACATACTACACTGGAATCTACCCACACATTCACACATACTACACTGGACTCTACCCACACGTTCACACATACTACACTGGACTCTACCCACACGTTCACACATGCTACACTGGACTCTATTCACACATACTACACTGGACTCTACCCACACATTCACACATACTACACTAGACTCTACCCACACATACTACACTGGACTCTACCCACACGTTCACACATACTACACTGGACTCTACCCCACAACGTTCACACATACTACACTGGACTCTACCCACTCGTTCACACATATACACTGGTCTCTACCCCACACGTTCACACATACTACACGGACTCTACCACCACATACTACACTGGACTCTACCCCACATTCACACATACTACACTGGACTCTACCCACACATTCACACATACTACACTGGACTCTACCCACACGTTCACACATACTACACTGGACTCTACCCACACATACTACACTGGACTCTACCCACACATTCACACATACTACACTGGACTCTATCCACACATACTACACTGGACTCTACCCACACGTTCACACATACTACACTGGACTCTACCCACACATTCACACATACTACACTGGAATCTACCAACACATACTACACTGGGACTCTACCCCACACGTTCACACATACTACACTGGGACTCTACCCACACGTTTCACACATACTACACTGGACTCTACCCACACATTCACACATACTACACTGGAATCTACCCACACATACTACACTGGACTCTACCCACACGTTCACACATACTACACTGGACTCTACCCACACATTCACGCATACTACACTGGACTCTACCCACACTTTCACACATACTACGCTGGACTCTACCCACACATTCACACATGCTACACTTGACTCTACCCACACATTCACACATACTACACTGGACTCTACCCACACGTTCACACATACTACACTGGACTCTACCCACACATACTACACTGGACTCTACCCACACGTTCACACATACTACACTGGACTCTACCCACACATTCACACATACTACACTGGACTCTACCCACACGTTCACACATACTACACTGGACTCTACCCACACCTTCACACATACTACACTGGACTCTACCCACACGTTCACACATACTACACTGGACTCTACCCACACATTCACACATATTACACTGGACTCTACCCACACCTTCACACATACTACACTGGACTCTACCCACACCTTCACACATACTACACTGGACTCTACCCACACATTGACACATACTACACTGGACTCTACCCACACCTTCACACATACTACACTGGACTCTACCCACACATACTACACTGGACTCTACCCACACATTCACACATACTACACTGGACTCTACCCACACCTTCACACATACTACACTGGACTCTACCCACACCTTCACATACTACACTGGACTCTACCCACACATTCACAATACTACACTGACTCTACCCACACCTTCACACATACTACACTGGACTCTACCCACACATTCACACATACTACACTGGACTCTACCCTCACATTCACACATACTACACTGGACTCTACCCACACGTTCACCACATACACAGGACTCTAACCACACGTTCACACATACACACTGGACTCTACCACACATACTACACTGGACTCTACCCACACGTTCACACATACTACACTGGACTCTAACCCACACCTTCCACATACTACCTGGACTCTACCCACACATTCACACATACTACACTGGACTCTACCCACACGTTCACACATACTACACTGGACTCACCCACACGTTCACACATACTACACTGGACTCTACCCACACGTTCACACATGCTACACTGGACTCTACCCACACATTCACACATACTACAATGAACTCTACCCTCACGTTCACACATACTACACTGGACTCTACCCACACATTCACACATACTACACTGGACTCTACCCACACATTCACACATACTACACTGGACTCTACCCACACATTCACACATACTACACTGGACTCTACTCACACATACTACACTGGACTCTACCCACACATACTACACTGGACTCTACCCACACGTTCACACATGCTACACTGGACTCTATTCACACATACTACACTGGACTCTACCCACACATTCACACATACTACACTAGACTCTACCCACACATACTACACTAGACTCTACCCACACATACTACACTGGACTCTACCCACACGTTCACACATACTACACTGGACTCTACCCACAAGTTCACACATACTACACTGGACTCTACCCACAAGTTCACACATACTACACTGGACTCTACCCACACGTTCACATACTACCACTGGACTCTACCCACACGTTCACACATACTACACTGGACTCTACCCACACGTTCACACATTACTCAATGGACTCTAACCCACACATACTACCTGGACTCTACCACACATTCACACATACTACACTGGACTCTACCCACACATTCACACATACTACACTGGACTCTACCCACACGTTCACCAAATACTACACTGGACTCTACCCACACATACTACACTGGACTCTACCCCACATTCACACTACTACACTGGATCTACCCACAACATACTACACTGGACTCTACCCACACGTTCACACATACTACACTGGACTCTACCCACACATTCACACATACTACCACTGGAATCTACCCACCACATACTACACTGGATCTACCCAACACTTTCACACAACTACCTGGACTCTACCCACACGTTACACATACTACACTGACTCTACCCACACACTACATGGACTCTACCCACCGTT